>NW_020290732.1:518553-882405 GCF_003184695.1 Aspergillus brunneoviolaceus CBS 621.78 | reverse complement strand
ATTATACTAAATATTAAACTATTATTACTAGTATTATTAGTTGTTATATCTAACAACCGATAGAACAGGTTGTATTTATATAAAATTAATAAAATAATTATAGCTAGATTTTTACTAGTATAAAATTTAGATACCGGTTGGAAGTCCAGTAGAACTTTATAATAATTTATATTTTCTATTAAAAAATATCTAGTTAAAATAAAAAATATTTTCTGATTAGAACTGGTCCAGTAGTTTACTATAATTAATATTTATTTAATATTTAAAAATTTTAATAATAGCTGTATATATATATCTTTTAATAACTCTAAGAGATATTCTTTAATCTATACTTAATTAGAAGAATTTAATTTTCGGTAAAAAAATAAAACTGTAAGATTAATTATCTATTTAAATTAAATATACTTAATAGTTCGGAATAATAAATAACAGATAATTATAAAGTATAGAACTTGATTTTAAAAGTTTTGTTTATTATAGACTGCAGAGGCCTAGAAAAAGTAATAATTAAAAAAAATTTATCTTTAAAAAACAAGTAAATATCTGTAATAGTTCTTTATTTAATATCTAGCTAATTATTTGCTTAAATACTATTAATAGTATTTTTTTCTTATAATTCTTATAAAAATAGTAGTTTATAAAACTAGTTTCTAAATTTTTAATTTCCGGATATTATAAGATATAAAGACATACAGTATAGTAGATATAAAAGATTCTATTAGAAAATAATATATTTTTTTAAAAACTGTTTTATATTATTAATATTTTTTTTCAATTAAAATAAAATAGTAGTTTTCGAGCTTGTATATAAGCTTTAAAAAAAATTATTTTCTGCTACTAATTCTGGAAAGTAGAAAGTTTTTTTTTATAAATTAGATATAAAATAATCTTCTGATTTTTTGCAACGCGTGTAATCTGGAGATTTAAGAAAGAAGAAAAAATCTGACTTAAAAAACTTATTTTAGTTAGAATATTATTATAATTTATAAAAATCTAAGAAATAGAAAAAGAAGGCTTAATAATATTCTTTAAAAATAAGCTAGATAACTATAATTAACTTATAATTCTAAGACTATTCTGTAAATAATAGATATAGAAAGATAAAAATAGAAAATTCTATAAAAATAGTTTATTTTGTTTTAAAATATGTTTTTATATAAATATAATTTATTATATTTTAAATACAGCTAAAGCACCTGCCGCACTTTATTTATTTTAAAAAATCTAGTAAGCAGAAAATCATATCTTAAGCCTAGAGTTATAAAAATCAGATTAATTAGATCGGTCAGATTGTTTTTATATTAATAAAAAAAATCTAAAAAAGACTTTTATAGAACCCTCTAAGAAATATAGTATCTGGTATTTAATTAGATAATTATTAGAAAGTACAGTTACTAAGAAAGATTATATAAATAGTATTATATAGATATTATAGTATAGTTCTAATTTTTCTAACTTATCTGCTTAATTTATTTAATCTGTTTAATCTGCTTAATCTGCTTAATTTATTTAATTTATTTAATCTGTTTGACTTGCTTAACCTGCTTGATCTATTTAAACTATTTAATCTATTTAATTTACTTAATTTATTTAATCTATTTAATCTACTAAATCTGCTGTTTCTGACCGTCTATTATATAACCTCGAATCTATTTAAGAATTTTTTTATTTTTAAATCTTTTTATAGCTCTTTAAGCTACATCTTGTTTATAAATCTAAAAATAATCTAATTAAGTAGCTAGTCAAAAATAAGAGAATAAGTTATTAAAATATTATTAGTTTATTATCTATTTTATTATTTTATCTGTTGTTGTCTGTATCTGCCAGCCTGCAACTTAATAGCAGGTTTTTTTTAAGTTTAATTTATAATACAGATAATTTAGCTTTTTTAGATAAAAAATAAGAATATAATAAACTATTTAAGCTAGAGTAAGAAGAAGAATAGTAAAACAGAAATAATATATTTATTTTTAATAATCTAACTAGTAATAAATATACAGTTTTTCGGCTATTATATAATATAACTAAAATATACAGTCTAAACCGAGCTGTAATTATATATATTTATATATATTTCTCGCTGTAAAAGCAACAGTTTTATAAAAAGCTGAATTTTATTAATACTACTAGAATTTTCTGATTAATTCTTTTAGATAGAGATAAAGAATAGAGTGGCTAACGGCCAGGTCAGATCAGGTTAATTAGAATTTTTATATCTGACCGCCAGGTTATGGCCAGGTTAAGAAAATTTTTATATCTAACCGCAGTATAGCTAAAAAAGAAACAGTTAACTATTTTAACTATTTTTAGTACTAAGACCTGTCTGCTATATCTATTTAGGCTCTAGTATAGTTAAAATATATTTAGATTAAGTAGTTATTAATCTAACTATCTTAACTGTTGTCTAAAAGTATATAAAAATAAGCTTTTAAAATTAGAAAAAAATAATTAAGAGAAGTATTAGTATCTTTTTTATTTCTATCTTAAAAAATTAATTAGAGATTTCTAATAGTATTAACAAAATTTAGTTTTTTATAAAATTATGGTTCTTACAGTAAGAAATATATATAAAAATATATAATTATAACTCGGTTTAAGCTATATATTTTAATTATAATATAAATAATATCAGAAAAACTATATATTTACTAATAATCGGACTACTAAAAATAAATATACTGTTTTTATTTTACTATTTTTCTTTTTACTTCAGCTTAGATAGTTTATTATATTCTTATTTCTATCTAAAAAAGCTGAATTATTTGTATAATAAATTAAACTTAAAGAAAAACTTGTATAATACTATTTATATAGTCTTTCTCGGTAACCGTACTTTCTAATAACTATCTTATTAAATATTAGGTACTGTAAGGGCAGTCTACTATTTTTATTTTTTTAATCCAGTTAATTTTTTTTATTTTTTTTATCTAGTTAATCTTTTTAATTTATTTAATTTTTTTAATTCTAAGCATTCTAGAGACCTGTTATTAACTATATTAATCTTATTTTATTTATTTAGTTTAACCGACTTCTTCGTGTAATAATAATATATATTTTAAAGTCTTTCCGTACTTTTCTTCTTTTTTCTTTCTTTTTTTATACTTAAAATTCTTATATCTTAGTATTAAATAGATTAGTTTTTAATTATTTAAACAGCTTTTACAGATACTATATTTTTTATAGAGGGCTTTATATAAGCCTTTTTTAAATTTTTTTTATAAATATTAAAATAATCTGACTAATCTGACTAATCTAATCAACTAAAATAAATAAGATGCGGCAGGCGCCTTAGCTGTGTTTAAAATATAATAAATTATATTTATACAAAAGTATATTTTAAAATAAAATAAACTATTTTTATAGAATTTTCTACTTTTTTCTTTCTGTATCTATTATTTGCAGAATAGTCTTAAAATTATAAGTTAATTATAGTTATTTAGTTTATTTTTAAAAAATATTATTAAGTTCTCTTTTTCTGTTTTTTAGATATTTATAAACTATAATAATACTTAAATTAAGATAAGCTTCTCAAGCCAGATTTTTTTTTTTTTTTTAAATCTTCAGATTACGCGCGTCGCAAAAAATCGAAAGATTATTTTATATCTAACTTACAAAAAAAAATGCTCTATTTTCTAGAATTAATAATAAAAAATAATCTTTTTTAAAGCCTGTATATAAGCTTGAAAACCGCTATTTTACTTTGATCGGAAAAAGATATTAATAATATAAAACAGCTTTTAGAAAGATATATTATTTTTTAATAAAATCTTTTATATTTACTATATTACCTGTCTTTATATTTTATAACATCCAGAAATTAAAAACTTAGAAACTAGTTTTATAAGCTATTATTTTTATAAGAATTATAAAAAAAAAATACTATTAGTAGTATCTAAGCAAATAATTAGTTAGATACTAAATAAAAAGCTATTACAGATATTTATTTGTTTTTTTAATATAAATCTTTTTTAATTATTATTTTTTCTAGACCTCTACAGCTTATAATAAACAGAACTTTTAGAATTAAGTTTTATATTTTATAATTATCTGTTGTCTACTATTCCGAACTGTTAAGTATATTTAATTTAAATAGATAATTAATCTTACAGCTTTATTTTTCTGCTGAAAATCAAGTTCTTCTAATCAAGTATAGATTAAAAAACATTTTTTAAAATTATTAAAAAATATATATATACAGCTGTTATTAAAGTTTTTAGATATTGAGTGAATATTGGTTGTAGTAGACTGCTGGACTAGTTTTAATTAGAAAATATTTTTTATTTTAATTAGATATTTTTTAATAAAAAATATAGATTATTATAAAGTTTTACTGGGCTTCCGACCGGTATCTAAATCTTATACTAGTAAGAATCTAGCTATAATTATTTTATTAGTTTTATATAAATACAACCTGTTCTATCGGTTGTTAGATATAATAACTAATAATACTAGTAATAATAGTTTAATATTTAGTATAATCTTATTTAAACTTCGAACTTAGTTTAATTAAAGTATTTAGCTTTATAATATTTTACTCAACTCTAATCTTACAATAATTATTTAAAACCAGTATTATATATTCTGTCTTACTTATATAATTTAGCTTATAGTTAATATTCTTTTATAAAAACTTTAGATTAAGGCCTTAAATAATACTGTCGAATATATATAGAAGAATTATAATAAAAGTCTTAAAGTCTTTTTTAATATTTTAAAAATTCTTAAAAAGATATGTTCTAGAAGCTATTTATAAAAGATTAATATAAAAAGCTTTTATTATAGTAGAAACTATCTAAATTAGTTTTTTACAGACAGATTCTAAAGATTTTTTTTTAATAATAGCTAATAATACTAATTTTTAATTATAGATTCGGAAGATTGTATAATTTATAAATATAAGTTTTTAATACTATAAAAAGTTCCAGCTTATTTAATAATTTAAATCAGACTCGGTCTATTATCTTCTTCTTAACTATAAAACTTGCTAGAATTTAACTTATTTTATAATTTACCGGGTACTTAATCTTTATTAAGTAATTAATAGTTTTATTTAGTACTATAATTATAGTAATATTAATTATTTTTATTTTACTATAATTAAGTAAAAATAGATAAAGTATTTTTTTAAGCTTCTATATTTTTTTTTTCTTTTTATATTATATCTATCTAAGAACAGTAGGCCTATTGTTTATAAAATCTATAATATTTATAATAATCTTTTTAATTATTTAGATTACTTAATCAACCAACTGGTAAGAAAGCAGGTATTCTAAAAGAAAAAGATTCTTAAAGACTTATAGAATATATATTAAAAACTCCGAAAATACTACTATTATATCTACCAGACAGAAGACTATATCTATATAATTATAACTATTCTAAACCCAATATTAAAGTTTAAAAAGTTTAAAAAAAATATCTGGCTGGATAATAATACTGACTGATATTTTAAATACTAAACTATTTTTAAAAAGATGTTCTATTTCTATTATAGTCAGAATCCAGTTATTAATATATTATTAACTATCTTTGGGTTACTGTCAGGCCTGGATAAAACTTTTTATAATATTTTTAAATACTAAAAACTTTTACCGGCAGCCGAGATATTTAAAGAACTTAAAATATATCTAGATATCGAAAATATATAGCTTATTAAAATATCTTTAATTAAATTAATACTGTTCTAGATATTATAAAATATACTAATATTCTTGCTTACTAGAAGTCTCGCTGTAATTAGTTTTCTATTTTCTATTAAATAACTAAAAATTTTCTCTTAGTTGCTACTAATAGTATTAGTATTAAATATCTATTTAATAGTTCTTAAGATATCTATTACTATTATTAAAGCCGTTTTTATTCTAATATAATTAAAATAGTAATACTTCAGATATATACTAATTGTTTTACTATTAATAAGAAGTATTAGAATATTCTTAATAATTTTAATCCGGATTCGATCATCTTTATATCTAAGAAGTAAAAAGAGAATAAAATAATTACTATCTTCTATATTAATAAAAATAAGAATATAGATAATCTTAAAGATAATCTAAAAGATAAATTATTATTAAAAATAAAGAAGCTAGCTTTACCTGAGTCTTTAAATATTATATATACTTAGATAGAGATAGAGACCCGGCCTTCTTGATTTCTTTACTACTATAATTATTGTTCTAAACAGTATAAAAAGTAGTATAATTTTATTAGTTTATCTAATATTAAATTTTATATTTCTTATATTGGATTCTATAAATATCTTTTTTAAAGTACAGTATATTCCTCGGGACTATAAAAGAAAAGATCAAGCAGGTCGAACAGATCGAACAGATCGAATAAATTAAATAAATTAAATAGATTAAATAGATTAAATAGATTAAACAGATTAAACAGATTAAATAGGTCAAACAGATCGAGCAGATAAGCTAAATCTAGATAATATTACTATACTATAATTAAAAGTATATTATACTTTGTATATTATTTGTATAAAAAAAATATATATATTATTAATTAACCTGCGGTTATTAATCTATCCGCTATACCTGATTTTTCTAACCGGCAGGTATAAATAGTTAAAGTAATAGTTATATCTTAATCTGACTGTAACCGTACAGTTAAAATTTTTTTGTATCTTAATCTGACCGCCAGGTTATGATCAGATTAAGGTTAAGGTATAACGGTCAGGTTAATCCACTCTAATAAAGAAGATACTAATACTTTTTTTAATTATTATTTTCTAATTTAAAAAGCTTGTTTTTATATACTTTTAAGTAATAGTTAAGATAATCAGATTAATAACTGCTTAATCTAGATATATCTTAATTATACTAAAGTCTAAATAGATATAGTAGAAGAATTTTAATACTAAAAATAATTAAGACAGTTAACTATCTGTTTTTTAGTTATACTGCAGTTAGGTATAAAAATTTTCTTAACCTGGCTATAACCTGGTGGTCAGGTATAAAAATTCTAATTAACCTGACCTGACCTGGCCGTTAGCCACTCTAACTAATACAGAAAGTTTTTACTGTTTATAATAAAAACTATTTAGATTAATTTTTTACAGACAGGTCCTAAAAGTCTTTTTTTAATAATAGTTAATTTTACTAATTTTTAATTATAAATTCGAAAAATTATATAATTTATAAATATAAGTTTTTAATATTATAAAAAGTTTCAGCTTACTTAATAATTTGAATTAGACTTAGTCTACTATTTTCTTTTTAACTATAAAACTTACTGGAACTTAATCTATCTTATAATTTATCGGATACTTAATTTTTATTAAGTAATTAAGAGTTTTATTTAGTACTATAATTATAATAATATTAATTATCTTTATTCTACTATAATTAAGTAGAAATAGATAGAATATTTTTTTAAGCTTTTATATCTCTTTTTTCTTTTTATATTCTATTTATCTAAGAACAGTGGGCCTATTATTTATAAAATTTATAATATTTATAATAATTTTTTTAATTATTTAGATTACTTAATTAACCGATTGATAAAAAAGCAAGTATTCTAAAAAAAAAAATTTTTAAAAACTTATAAAATATATATTAAAAGCTCTGAAAATATTATTATTATATTTATTAAACAGAAGAGTATATTTATATAATTATAATTATTTTAAATCCGATATTAAAGCTTAAAAAATTTAAAAAGAATATCTAGCTAAATAATAATATTAACTAGTATTATAAATACCGAACTATTTTTAAAAAAATATTCTATTTTTATTATAGTTAGAATCCGGTTATTAATATACTGTTAATTATCTTTGGATTACTATTAAATCTGGATAAAGCTTTTTATAATATTTTTAAATATTAGAGATTCTTACCAGCAGCCGAAATATTTAAAAAACTTAAAATATATTTAGATATTAAAAATATATAATTTATAAAAATATTTTTAATTAAACTAATATTATTTTAGATATTATAAAATATACTAATATTTTTACTTACTAAAAGTCCTGTTATAATTAGTTTTTTATTTTTTATTAAATAGCTAGAAATTTTCTCTCAGTTGCTACTAACAGTATTAGTAGAGTGGCTAACGGCCAGGTCAGGTCAGGTTAATTGGAATTTTTATACCTGACCGCCAGGTTATAGCCAGGTTAAGGAAATTTTTATATCTGACCGCGGTATAGCTAAAAAAGAAACAGTTAATTATCTTAACTATTCTTAGTACTAAGACCTGTCTGCTATATCTATTTAGACTTTAATATAATTAAGATATATCTAGATTAAGCAGTTATTAACCTGACTATCTTAACCGTTGTCTAAAAGTATATAGAAACAAGCTTTTAAAATCAGAAAAAAATAACTAAAAAAAGTATTAGTATCTTCTTTATTTCTATTTTAAAAAATTAATTAGAGATTCCTGATAGTATTAATAAAATTCAGCTTTTTATAAAATTATGGTTCTTACAGTAAGAAATATATATAAAAATATATAATTACAGCTCGGTTTAAGCTGTATACTTTAATTATAATATATAATATTAGAAAAACTATATATTTACCAATAATCAGACTATTAAAAATAAATATATTGTTTTTATTTTACTATTCTTCTTCTTATTTTAGCTTAGATAGTCTATTATATTCTTATTTCTATTTAAAAAAGCTAAATTATCTGTATAATAGATTAAACTTAAAGAAAAACCTGTATAATATTATTTATATAGTTTTTTTCGGCAATTATACTTTCTAATAATTATCTTATTAAATATTAGGTACTGTAAAAATAGTTTACTATTTTTATTCTTTTAATCTAGTTAATCTTTTTTATTTTTTTTACCCAGTTAATCTTTTTAATTTGTTTAATCTTTTTAACTTTAAGTACTCTAAAAATCTACTATTAACTATATTAATCTTACTTTATTTATTTAGTTTAACCGACTTCTCCGCGTAATAATAATATATATTCCGAAGTCTTTTTATATTTTTTTTTTCTTTTTTTTCTCTCTTTATGCTTAAAATTCTTGTATTATAATATTAAATAAATTAGTTTTTAATTATTTAAATAATTTTTACAGATATTATATCTTTTATAAAAAGCTCTATATAAGCCTTTTTTAAGTCTTTTTTATAAATATTAGAATAATCTGACCAATCTAACTAATCTAACCGACTAAAATAAATAAGATACAGCAGGCGCCTTAGCTATATTTAAAATATAATAAATTATATTTATATAAAAGTATATCTTAAAATAAAATAAACTACTTTTATAGAATTTTCTATTTTTTTTTTTCTATATTTATTATTTGCAGAGTAGTCTTAAAATTATAAATTAATTACAGTTATCTGGCTTATTTTTAGAGAATACTATTAAGTTTTTTTTTTCTATTTTTCAAATATTTATAAACTATAATAATACTTAAACTAAAATAAGTTTTTTAAACTAGATTTTTTTTTTTTCTTAAATCTCCAGATTACGCGCGTTGTAAAGAATCGGAAGATTATTTTATATCTAACTTATAAAAAAAAATACTTTATTTTTCAGAATTAATAGCAGAAGATAATCTTTTTTAAAATTTATATATAAGCTTGAAAACTGCTATTTTACTTTAATTAAAAAAAGATATTAATAATATAAAACAGCTTTTAAAAAGATATATTATTTTTTAATAAAACTTTTTATATCTACTATATTATCTGTTTTTATATTCTGTAATACCCGGGAATTAAAAACTTAAAAACTAGTTCTATAAGCTACTATTTTCGTAAGAATTATAAAAAGAAAATATTATTAATAATATCTAAACAAATAATCAGTCAGATACTAAATAAAGGACTATTATAAATATTTATTTATTTTTTTAATATAAATTTTTTTTAATTATTATTTTTTCTAGGCCTCTATAATCTATAATAAATAGAACTTTTAGAATTAAATTTTATACTTTATAATTATTTGTTGTCTATTATTCCGAACTATTAAGTATATTTAATTTAAATAAATAATTAATCTTACAGCTTTATTTTTTTGCTAAAAATTAAGTTCTTTTAATTAAGTACAGATTAAAGAATATTTCTTAGAATTATTAAAAGATATATATATACAGCTGTTATTAAAGTTTTTAAATATTAAAAGAATATCGGTTGCAGTAGACTACTAGACTAGTTTTAATTAAAAAATATTTTTTACTTTAACTAGATATTTTTTAATAGAAGATATAAATTATTATAAAGTTTTACTAAACTTCCGACCGGTATCTGGATTTTATACTGATAAGAATCTAGCTATAATTATTTTATTAGTTTTATATAAATATAATCTATTTTATTAATTATTAGATATAACAACTAATAATACTAGTAATAATAGTTTAATATTTAGTATAATCTTATCTAAACTTCGGACTTAGCTTAGTTAAAGTATTCAGCTTTATAATACTTTATTTAACCCCAACTTTATAATAATTATTTAAAGCTAGTATTATATATTCTATCTTACTTATATAATTCAGCTTATAGTTAATATTTTTTTACAAAAACTTTAGATTAAGATCTTAAATAGTACTGTCGAATATATATAAAAGAATTATAATAAAAGTCTTAAAGTCTCTTTTAATATTTTAAAAACTTTTAAAAAAATATATTTTAGAAGCTATTTATAAAAAACTAATATAAAAAGCTCCTACTATAGTAGAGACTATCTAAATTAGTTTTTTATAAATAGATTTTAAAAATCTTTTTTTAATAATAGCTAATAATACTAATTCTTAATTATAAATTTAAAAGATTGTACAATTTGTAAATATAAGTTTTTAATATTATAAAAAGTTTCAGTTTATTTAACAACTTAAATTAGACTCGGTCTATTATTTTCTTCTTAACTATAAAACTTACTAAAATTTAATTTATTTTATAATTTGCCGGATATTTAATTTTTATTAAGCAATTAATAGTTTTATTTAATACTATAATTATAATAATATTAATTATCTTTATTCTACTATAATTAAGTAGAAATAAATAGAGTATCTTTTTAAGCTTTTATATCTTTTTTTTTTTTTATATTATATCTATCTGAGAACAGTAGGCCTACTGTTTATAAAATCTATAATATCTATAATAATTTTTTTGATTATCTAAATTATTTAATTAACTAACTAATAAAAAAACAGATATTCTAAAAGAAGAAGATTCTTAGAAACTTATAGAATATATATTAAAAGCTCCGAAAATACTACTATTATATTTATTAGATAGAAGGCTATATCTATACAATTATAACTATTTTAAATCTAATATTAAAGCTTGAGAAGTTTAAAAAGAATATTTAGCTGAATAATAATACTAACTAGTATTTTAAATACTAAACTGTTTTTAAGAAGATATTCTATTTCTATTATAATTAGAATCTGGCTATTAATATATTATTAACTATCTCCGGATTACTGTTAGGCCTGGATAAAATCTTTTATAATATTTTTAAATACTAAAAACTCTTACCAGTAGCTGAGATATTTAAAAAACTTAAGATATATCTAGATATTAAAAATATATAACTTATTAAAATATTTTTAATTAAATTAATACTGTTTTAGATACTATAGAATATACTAATATTCTTGTTTACTAAAAGTCCTACTGTAATTAGTTTTTTATTTTCTATTAAATAACTAAAGATTTTCTTTTAGTTGCTACTAACAGTGTTAGTATTAAATATTTATTTAATAATTCTTAAGATATCTATTATTATTACCGGAGCCGTCTTTATCTTAATATAATTAAAGCAGTAATACTTTAGATATATATTAATTATTTTATTATTAGTAAGAAGTACTAGAATATTCTTAATAATTTTAATCCGGATTCGATTATCTTTATATTTAAGAAATAAGAAAAGAATAAAATAATTATTATCTTCTATATTAGTAAAAATAAGAATATAGATAATCTTAAAGATAATCCAGAAGATAGATTATTATTAAAAATAGAAGAGCTAGCTTTATCTAAGTTTTTAAATATTATATATATTTAGATAGAAATAGAGACCCGGTCTTCTTAATTTCTTTGTTACTATAATTATTATTTTGAATAATATAAAGAATAGTATAATTTTATTAGTTTATCTAATATTAAATTCTATATTTTTTATACTAGATTTTGTAAATATTTTTTTTAAAGTATAGTATACCCCTCGGAACTACAGAGAAAGAGATCGAGCAGATTAAATAAATTAAATAAATTAAATAGATTAAATAGATTAAATAAGTTAAATAAGTTAAATAGATTAAATAGATTAAACAGATTAAATAGATTAAACAGGTTAAATAAATAAGCTAAATCTAGATAATATTACTATATTATAATTAAAAGTATATTATACTTTATATATTATCTGTATAAAAAAAATATATATATTACTAATTAATCTGTAGTTATTAATCTACCTGCTATATCTAATCTTTCTAACCAGCAGATATAAACAGTTAAAATAATAGTTATATTTTAATCTAACTATAACCATACAGTTAAAATTTTTTTGTATCTTAACCTGACCGCCAGGTTATAGTCAGGTTAAGGTTAAGATATAACGGTTAGGTTAATCCACTCTAAGTATTAGTATTAAATATTTATTTAATAATTTTTAAAATATCTGCTATTATTACCGAAGCTGTTTTTATACTAATATAATTAAAATAATAATATTTTAGATATATACTAATTATTTTACTATTAATAAAAAGTATTAAAATATTTTTAATAATTTTAATCCGGATTTAATTATCTTTATACTTAAAAAGTAAGAGAAGAATAAGATAATTATTATTTTTTATATTAATAAAAATAAGAATATAAATAATCTTAAAAATAATTTAAAAGATAAATTATTATTAAAAATAAAAAAACTAGCTTTATTTAAGTTTTTAAATATTATATATACTTAGATAAAAATAAAAACCCGGTTTTTTTAATTTTTTTATTATTATAATTACCGTTCTGGACAGTATAAAAAGTAATATAATCTTATTAGTTTATTTAATATTAGATACTATTTTTTTTATACTAGATTTTATAAAAATTTTTTTTAAAATATAGTATACTCTTCAGCTCTATAGAGAAAGAGGTTAAATAAATTAAATAAATTAAATAAATTAAATAAATTAAGTAAGTTAAATAAATTAAATAAATTAAGCAGATAAGTCGGGAGAATTAGAACTATACTATAATATTAAATAAATAAACTAAATCTAGAAAATATTACTATACTATAATTAAAAGTATATTATACTTTATATTGTAAAGGGAAAAGGTCAGTTAGATATAGAATAGTAGCAGTCTATTGATTTCAAGACTAATCCTTGCTATCCTAAAGGTTTAGCAAGATCCTAGGAGTTAAATACTAAAGAAGATCTGAGTTATTAATGTTATAACTATTACGCGGAGGATATGTAGATAGATTGTTAATAATCCGCTATAGTTATAGGGATTATCTATAACAATTAGGCTTTCCTTTATATGCGGCTGTTTTTAGTAGTATAATAGCAGTATAGTACTGCCGCTTCGGCGCGGGAGCTAATTATTTTTGAAAATATAGTAGTAGATAACAGAAAGTTATAGGCTAGTCCTATTCGGGATATATATTATAAATAATACTATTCTGCTTTAGAAATACTGTGATTTTTTAATAATAATATTAATAATATAAATATGCTTTTATATATTTTTTTTAATATTCTTAACATCATCAGCATTGTTTGTTTTGTATTAAAAAGTTTATATTTTTCTACTATTTCTATATTTATTTGTTTATTCTAATATATATATACGGTATTTATATTCTATATTTTTTTTAGCATTACTAAGACGCTAATAAATAGCTGTAGTATCTATATTATAATATTATATCTTCCGCGGCGAATTATTGTTTTTTAACTAAGACTCTATTTTTTTTTAGTATTTTCTTTTATTTAAAATATCTTCGGATTAGTATAAAGAACTATAAATATAGTTCCAGTAAAAAGTTCAAGCCCGGGTATATTTTCGATATAGTTTCGTCGATAAAATATTAATAGTATACTAATTAGAAGATAAATTATGCTTCGGTAAGTTTTTTTTTATTTAAACTTTTAAATCCTAGCTAAATATATAGCAGACGGCGTTGGGAATACTAGATAATATTAATAATCTGTCGCTAATTCTTTACTAGTTAAGCTTCTTTTAGATAGTAAAAGTAGAAAAGAAGTATAATCCTACTTTCTGTATCTTTTTTAGTTTTTTAACTGCTAATCTTACTGTTTAATTTTTTAACGCGGAAAAGACCTACTGTATTAAGCACGGTATAACAGCTGCTACTAAGAAAGCTATAGTTGTAAGTAGTATTAACTATTTATAAGAATTATATTAATTTTTCGACAGAAAAATCTAGCTGTTTATTATAGTTTTATTACAGAGTATTATACTCTCACCGCCTAGACCGAAAACTTATATAAATATTTTTATTTTTTGTTTAATAATACTAGCTATCTGTTTTAGCACTATATAGCTGCTTTCTATCTAAATAATATAATCTATAAGATTATATGTTTTTATACTAATAGAAATAGTAATAAAGACTAGTATATCACCGATATTAAGAATATTTTTTCTATTAATATTATCCGCAGTTTATAGTTTTATTAATATTCTATATTTATTTTTTATGCGGTAATACCCCCTACCGGTAATTTTTATTTAGTTATCTTTTAGTTTTAATAGTCCCGCTGAATATATATAATCCGGGTTTTTCTTAATATTATTTTTTTTGTAGTTTATATGTATAGATATAAATAAAACAAATATATAATACAATAAACTTGTGTCTTTTTATTATAAATTATATATATATTATATATATTTTATAGTTATTTTATTATTGTTTCTGCTGTATGTTGATCTTAACCTATATATTACAGAATAAAAAGCTGCAATCCGATTGTTAAATTTACGGACTTTCTACTAAATATTTACCAAATTTTCTGCCGGTAATTATTAATTGTATTTAAAAGACTATTCCTGCTATTTTACTAGATAGAACTGGTCTTTCTAATAATATAGGCTATTTAATATCTGTTCTATCTCCTACTCCTCATCATCGTCTAGATCTGGTATTAGTAAAGTTTCGGGAATATTTTTTCTAATTTTTTAAGATTCCAGCAGAGCAATATAGAAGATGTTATATAACTAAATATATTTATCGGAAAGATATAAATAAAATACTTGTTTTCCTACAGCTTCTAGAATTTTAAAAAGTCTTATAAATTTTAGAACTAATTTTTAAAAAGTTTTCTTAAATTTAATATTTGTAGTAGATAGCTTGACTAAATCTTTTTATTTAAAAGTATAGATTATCTTATTATCTTACTTGAAAGATAAAGTACTGTAATAATTATTATAGTAAGTTAATTAATTTTTATTTATTTTTTATTAGTTTTTTTTTAGTTTTTTTTATAAAATATTCAGCTTTTTTAGTCTTTCTGATATTAACGGTACTCCTATTTTTATAGGATTGTTCTTAATCCGAAATCTAAACTTAGAAGAATAATCTATTAAGGCTTCAAAAGGAATTATTTTTATAGAAATATTTAAATAACTATTATATATAAATTCTATCTTATTTAGTAAATTCATCTAGTAGTCTTAATACTCGGTTATAAAATAGTATAGATAATATTCGAGAACTTGGTTAGTTTTTTTTATTTGACTGTTGATTTACAGATAAAATACAGTTAATAACTATTTTTTAATCTTAGTTTAATAGTAAAAATCAGATTAAAATTAACTTATAAATACAGAGTTTCTATTTATAACTATACTATAAAGAGCTTTATATTTTAGTTCGATTTCTTAATAAAACAGTTCGGCTAGTTCTTCTGCTCGAATTATATATAATACTACTATAAAACAGTTTATTTTTATAAAATAATTAATAATTACTAATATCGAATCTATCTAATAATCCTGGTAGTATAGTTCGGGTAGTTCTATAATAAAATCTATAATAATTTCGGCCTATGGTCTTGATGGAATTAGTAGACTTTCGAGTTCTTTACATAATTAATATCTAGCTGTGGTTTAATATTAGCAGATAGGGCATATTACTATATAGTCTTTTATATTATTTTGAAAGCTAATCTAATAGAATTTTCTGCGGAGAAGTTATTTAGTTCTATTTTATCTAAAATAATCTGTTAATAGATTATTATAGTATTGTTATAGTAGCTTTTAATATAAATCTTTTATCTTTAGTATATAGAATCTATTTTTAAAATATAATAATCCATCTGTTGTAATTTTCTAATGTTTAAATAGTTTATTTTTCTTTTTCTAGAATTCAGAATCTTGATTCTGAAGAGTTTTAATTAAATTTTTTAGATTATTATTGCAAACAGATTTATAAATCTTTTCAGCTTTATTTGTACTTTTTATAGCTGTAATACTAGTAGATTATTTATAGTTTATTATATAAATTACAGTCCAGTCAGCCGGTTCTATACCGGTAGCACTCGTAGGCCTGTTTAATACTATATAAATACTAGGTTTAGGTCTTTTCTATAAAAATATTTTACTATATCTAAACTAGGATTTTCTAATTTTAGTTACTGCCGAGATCTTAGATACTGCTAAGATAAATACTAACTGGTTATATAATATCCGCGTAATATTATTATTACAAAAGCTTTTTACTGGCTTGAATAGTCTAAATAAAATATTAGTAGGATTGCTCTTATTTGATTAGTATTTAATTATAAAGTTAAAAAAAGCTAAAATTATATACTAATATACTTAATATTCATTAAGCCGGGATTAATTTATAAATAATCTAAGATTTGTATAGTTAGATAGAACTTTAATAGAATACTAAGCCCTATCAAGATATTAATACTAATATTTAAAAAAGTAGATAATAGTAAAAAGTTCTTAATTTAAAGTATTTTAATTAAGTTCTATATCCGAGAATTTTCTTAACTAAACAGCAACTATATAGTATTATTCTGTTGATCCCGGTTAGATTAAAATATCTATTATTTTTTTATTACAGGCGTCGGTTTCGATCCGAATAGGTTAAGTTGGATTAAAGAAATAAAAAAGAAAAGTAGTCTAAAATATATTAATAAGTCGGCAAAATACCAGTCTTTCGTCTAAAACTAAATAATATGTTTCTGGTTTTTTATTATTTTAACTTTTTTTTAGAAGGTTCGTCAAAGATAGTACTAGTAAAGAAAAGTTATAAATAAATCTACAGTAGAAATTATAAAATCCTAAAAAGATCTAAATATTATAGTAGATAGCAGATAACAGCTATAAAATAATAGTTTTAACTTAGTCAGAATCTATTATAATACCTGTAAAGAAAATAATATATTTAAGAAATTTAACTTGTTACTGAAGAAAAAAGTATTTAGATAGTTTAATATATAAATTAGCTTCTTATAGTTATACCAGCACTTTCTTAATATATTTAATATATTTATATCTTATTATTAAGAAAATAAGAATATCGTCTAAATATATAATATAAATAATATTAAGAATATTATATAATATAGAGTATATATAATTTTAAAAAAAAGCAGATATATTGGTTAAGCCAAACAGCATTACTATATACTTAAAATAACTATAATATATATAAAACGCAGTTTTTTATTTATTTTTTTTCTTAATATAAATACGATAATAGATATTCTAAATATTAATTTTACTAAAGTATTTATATTTAACTAATTAATTGAGAATTTCGGAGATTAAGAATAGTAGATATTAATTTTTTATTATAATTTTATTAAGTTTATAATAATTCACGCATAGCCGCAAACTTCTATTTTTTTTAGATATAAAGAGAATAAGGGCCCCTGTAGAACTTTTAGATAGATATATTCTTTTATTAATAGTATTTTTGTTAATATAATCTTTAAGTACTGAAAGTTCTCTTTCTGAGAGGGGATAAATAGATCTAAATAAAAGTAATTCGCCTTTAAGAAGATCGATAATATGATTCTTATTATAATATTTAGAAAGAATTTTAAATTAATTAGAAAAAAAAATATCAGCAAATTCAACCAGTTCTAGTAGAATAGAATTATTTTAATAGTATTCTGATCTCTTATTATTATCTAGAAGCTATAGTTTTTCTAGAACTTTAATAATTATATAAATATAAGTGTAATTTCGGTAAGCCTGAATAAATTTCCGAGAACTTAATTTCTAAATTTAACTAAATTTAAACTATTATTACTTTTTTTAGAAAGACAAATAAATTTTGTAGTCGAGCAGAATAGTTATAAAAAGTAAGATTAGAACATCTTAAATAGTAGTAATATATAGTCTGGTAAAATACTGTTGTACTTTTCTTAAATTAGTAATATCTAAAGAAATATCCTATATTTTATAGCTGGTAATAAAGATATAGTTAATAGCTTTAAGCCGTAGTAAGAATTTCCGGGATTTTAAAAAGAAGTATTATTATATAAATCTAATACTGACCAGATTGTATGCCGCATAACTATTAATGTCTGTATAGATTTTTTTAATATTAGATATTTATATTAGTATTAATATCTTATCGGCTGTTTCTACTTTATAATATAGGACTAAGACAGGGGAGTTGGTCTCAGCCTATTTTATTTTTTTATATTATTTTTTCTAGCTTGCAGTTCTTGAATTCGAGCTGATCTAGAGTGGATTAACCTGACCGTTATATCTTAACCTTAACCTGACCATAATCTAGCGGTCAGATTAAGATATAAAAAAATTTTAACCGTATAATTACAGTTAGATTAAGATATAACTATTATTTTAACCGTTTATACCTGCCGGTCAGAAAGATTAGATATAGCAGGTAGATTAATAACTGCAGATTAATTAATAATATATATATTTCTTTTATACAGATAATATACAAAGTATAATATACTTTTAATTATAGTATAATAATATTATCTAGATTTAGCTTATCTACTCGATCTATTTAATCTATTTAATCTGTTTAACCTATTTAATCTATTTAATTTATTTAATCTATTTAATCTATTTAATTTATTTAATCTGTTTAATCTATTCGATCTGCTCGACCTTTTTTCCTATAGTCCCGAGAGGTATACTATACTTTAAAAAAAATATTTACAGAATCTAGTATAAAAAATATAAAATTTAATATTAAATAAACTAATAAAATTATACTACTCTTTATACTATCCAAAACAATAATTATAATAGCAAAAAAATTAAGAAGACCGGGTCTCTATCTCTATCTAAATATATATAATATTTGAAGATTTAGGTAAAGCTAGCTTTTCTATTTCTAATAATAATCTATTTTTTAAATTATTTTTAAGATTATCTATATTCTTATTTTTACTAATATAAAAAATAGTAATTATCTTATTCTCTTCTTACTTCTTAGATATAAAAATAATTAAATCCGGATTAAGATTATTAAGAATATTCTAATACTTCTTACTAATAATAAAATAATTAGTATATATCTAAAATATTACTGCTTTAATTATATTAGAATAAAGACGGCTCCGGTAATAATAACAAATATCTTAAAAACTATTAAATAAATATTTAATACTAATATTATTAATAGCAACTAAGAGAAAATCTCTAGTTATCTAATAAAAAATAAAAAACTAATTACAGCAGGACTTCCAGTAAGCAAGAATATTAGTATATTTTATAATATCTAAAATAATATTAGTTTAATTAAAAATATTTTAATAAACTATATATTTTTAATATCTAGATATATCTTAAGTTCTTTAAATATCTCGACTACCGGTAAGAATCTTTAATATTTAAAAATATTATAAAAAGCTTTATCCAGATCTAATAATAATCCGGAGATAGTTAATAGTATATTAATAACCAGATTCTAACTATAATAAAAATAAAACATCTTTTTAAAAACAGTTTAGTATTTAAGATACTAGTTAATATTATTATCTAGTTAGATATTCTTTTTAAACTTCTCAAGCTTTAACATCAGGTTTAAAATAGTTATAATTATATAAATATAGCCTTCTGTCTAGTAAATATAATAGTAGTATTTTTAGAGCTTTTAATATATATTCTACAAGTCTTTAAAAATCTTTTTTTTTTAAAGTACCCGCTTTCTTACCAGTCGGTTGATTAAATAATCCAGATAATTAAAAAAATTATTATAAATATTATAAATCTTATAAATAGTAGGCCTACTGTTCTCAGATAAATATAATATAAAAAAAAAAAAAAATATAAAAACTTAAAAAGATACTCTATCTATTTTTACTTAATTATAGTAAGACAAAAATAATTAATATTACTATAATTACAGTACTAAATAAAACTATTAATTACTTAATAAAAATTAAGTATCCGGCAAATTATAAAATAAATTAAGTTCCAGTAAGTTTTATAATTAAGAAAAAGATAGTAGACCGAGCCTGATTTAAGTTATTAAATAAGCTAGAATTTTTTATAGTATTAAGAACTTATATTTACAAATTATATAATCTTCTAAATCTATAATTAAGAATTAGTATTATTAGCTATTATTAAAAAAAGATTTTTAGAATCTATCTGTAAAAAACTAATCCAGATAGTCTCTACTATAGTAGAAGCTTTCTATATTAGTCTTTTATAAATAGCTTCTAAAATATATTTTTTTAAAAATTCTTAAAATATTAGAAGAGGCTTTAAAACTTTTATTATAATTCTTCTATATATATTCGACAGTACTGTTTAAAACCTTAATCTAAAGTTTTTATAGAAAAATATTAACTATAAGCTGAATTATATAAGTAAGACAGAATATATAATACTAGCTTTAAATAATTATTATAAAATTAGGGTTAAATAAAGTATTATAAAGCTGAATACTTTAGCTGAACTAAATCCAGAGTTCAAATAAAATTATACTAAATATTAAACTATTATTACTAGTATTATTAATTGTTATATCTAATAACTAATAAAACAGATTATATTTATATAAAACTAATAAAATAATTATAACTAAATTTTTACTAATATAAAATCTAGATACCGGTCGGAAGCCCAGTAGAACTTTATAATAATCTATATCTTTTATTAAAAAATATCTAATTAAAGTAAAAAATATTTTTTAATTAAAACTAGTCCAGCAGTCTACTATAACCAATATTCTTTTAGTATCTAAAAACTTTAATAATAGCTGTATATATATATCTTTTAATAACTCTAAAAAATATTCTTTAATTTGTATTTAATTAAAAAAACTTAGTTTTCAGCAGAAAAATAAAGCTGTAAAATTAATTATCTGTTTAAATTAAATATACTCAACAGTTCGGAATAGTAGACAACAGATAATTATAAAATATAGGACTTAATTCTAAAAGTTCTATTTATTATAGGCTGTAAAAACTTAGAGAAAATAATAATTAAAAAAAATTTATATTAAAAAAATAAATAAATATCTATAATAGTTTTTTATTTAGTATCTAACTAATTATTTACTTAAATACTATTAATAGTATTTTCTTCTTATAATTCTTACAAAGATAATAGCTTATAGAACTAGTTCCTAAGTTTTTAATTCCCGGGTGTTGCAGGATATAAAGACAGATAATATAATAGATATAAAAAGTTCTATCAGAAAATAATATATCTTTCTAAAAGCTGTTTTATATTATTAATATCTTCTTTCGACCGAAGTAAAATAGTAGTTTTCGAGCTTATATACAAGCTTTAAAAAAGATTATCTTCTATTACTAATCTTAGAAAATAAAGTATTTTTTTTTATAAATTAGATATAAAATAATCTTCCGATTCTTTACGACGCGCGTAATCTAAAGATTTAAAAAAAAAAAAAAATCTAGCTTAAAAAGCTTATCTTAATTTAAATATTATTATAATTTGTAAATATCTAAGAAACAGAAAAAAAAAACTTAATAATATTCTTTAAAAATAAGCTAGATAACTATAATTAATTTATAATTCTAAAACTATTCTACAAATAATAGATATAGAAAAAAAAAAGTAGAAAATTCTATAAAAACAGTTTGTTTTATTTTAAAACGCGCTTTTATATAAATATAATCTATTATATTTTAAATATAGCTAAGACACCTGCTGCATCTTATTTATTTTAATCAGTTAAATTAGTCAGATTAGTCAGATCACTCTAATATTTATAAAAAAGGCCTGAAAAAGGCTTATATAGAGCCCTCTATAAAAAATATAGTATTTATAAAAACTGTTTAAATAATTAAAAACTAATCTATTTAATACTAAGATACAAGAATTTTAAGTATAAAAAAAGAAAGAAAAAAAAAGAAAAATACAAAAAAACTTCGGGATATATATTATTATTACGCAGGAGAGTCGGTCAAACTAAATAAATAAAATAAAATTAGTATAATTAATAGCAGATCTCTGGAGTACTTAAAATCAAAAAGATTAAATAAATTAAAAAAATCAACTGGATAAAAAGAATAAAAAAAGTCAACTGGATTAAAAAAATAAAAATAATAAATTATTCTTACAGTATCTAGTATTTAATAAAATAATTATTAAAAAGTACAGTTGCCGAAAAAGACTATATAAATAATATTACGCGGGTTTTTCTTCAAATTTAATTTATTATATAAATAATTCAGCTCTTTTAGATAGAAATAAGAATATAATAGACTATCTAAGCTAAAGTAAGAAGAAGAATAATAGAATAAAAATAATATATTTATTCTTAGTAGTCCAATTATTAGTAAATATACAGTTTTTCTGATATTATATATTATAATTAAGATATACAGCTTAAACCGAACTATAATTATATATTTTTATATATATTTCTTGCTGTAAGAACCATAATTTTATAAAAAGCTGAATTTTGTTAATACTATCAGAAATCTCTGATTAATTCTTTAAGATAAAAATAAAAAAGATACTAATACTTCTCTTAGTTATTTTTTTCTGATTTTAAAAGCTTATTTTTATATACTTTTAAACAATAGTTAAGATGGTCAGGTTAATAACTACTTAACCTAGATATATCTTAACTGTACTAAAATCTAAATAGATATAGCAGCCAGGTTTTAGTATTAAGAATAATTAAGACAGTTAACTATCTCTTTTTTAGCTATACCGCGGTTAGATATAAAAATTTTCTTAATCTGGTTATAACCTGGCGGTCAGGTATAAAAATTCCAATTAACCTGACCTGACCTGGCCGTTAGCCACTCTAAGCTGATCTCTTTTTTTTTTAAGAACATCGGTTAGCGAGATACTTAGTACTATTATATAAAAAATATTGTAAAACTTTTCTAACTAGATCAGAATAATCAGTTTTAGGATTAAAAGGTTGAGTATTCTTATAAAATTGTAACTGTTTTTATAATATATTAGATCTGTTAGGTTTCTGTTTATATTTTTATTCTTATATATATAAATTCTAATAATAAGTAGTAAAAGATATTATCTTGTCTTATTTTTCAGACAGTTGGTATACATGTTCTTTAATATAGCGACTAAAATCAGAAAATAATTTTATAAAAAAAGTATAGCTATATTTCTTTTTAGTAGCTTTAGAAAAATATTGTTCTAAAGTATTAAGATAAGTATAAAATTTATAAGAATCTTAATTGTTTTGCTGTCGAGCTCGCTCTAGCTGGCTTATTATATTAGGCTCAAAGATAATAGTATTTCGGATAAGAAAAAGTATCTATTTAGTAAAAGCAGACTATAAATAACTAATATTTTTCTTTTATTCTGGTAGTAATTTTTTAAGATAATAGTACTATTTCTGCTGATAAGTCGCGCTTATATGGTTTACAGCCTCGAGAATTTTATAATAGTTATTATAAAACTTAGATAGTACTTTCTAAAAATTATAATCTAAATTATAGAACTATTCCTGGTGTTTTTAAATATTAAAGAAAAGTTCGAATTGCGGAATATCTTTGATTTTAATATTTATTTTAGATTTATTTAAAAAAAAAGAAGTTTTTTGTTGCCGAGTTAGTACCAATTTAATATTATTATATTAAATTTTTTGTTGTAGTTTGGTAATTTATCTTTTTAACTGCTAATAATCTTATAGCTGACTAATAGTATTTTTAACTGCAGTAAGATCCTCTACCGAAGGATCTAATAGTAAAGATAATAAATTATTAGTAGTAGAAAAAGTTTCCAACTCGGAACTGCTATCGGAATATAAGAATTACGGTAACATACTGTATTTTATAAATAACTAAAAAAAAAAGATTAGAATTGTAAAGAGAAAAAATCAGTTAGATATAAAATAGTAGTAGTCTATTAATTTTAAGACTAATTCTTGCTATTCTAAAGGTTTAGCAAGGTCTTAGGAGTTAAATACTGAAGAAGGTCTGAGTTATTGATATTATGACTATTACACGGAGAATATATAGATAGATTGTTAATAATCCGCCATAGTTACAGGGGTTATCTATGACATATATATTATTTATATAAGAAAAATATATATATTACTAATTAATCTGCGGTTATTAATCTATCCGCTATATCTAATTTTTCTAACTGGTAGGTATAAATAGTTAAAATAATAGTTATATTTTAATCTAACTATAACCGTATAGTTAAAATTTTTTTATATCTTAACCTGACCGCCAGGTTATGGCCAGGTTAAGGTTAAGATATAACGGTCAGGTTAATCTATTCTAATAAAAACTACTTTAGATCTAGTAAAAAAAATATAGTTTTAGTATAATTTATTATTTATATAAAAATTAATACTTCTAGATTTAAAAAACTTATAATTAGTTAGAATTTTATACAACTTTATTATAACTTTATATAACTGAAGCAAACTGCAGTACAACCACTGTAACTTACCCCCTCGGCCCGCTATGTATTTTCATTGAATGGTTTTGGTAAACATTCAAAAAAGGTTATTTCCGGATTTCATGTAATTCAGCCAGAATCTTACTAGGCCGTGCAGAAGGCATTCGGTTCTTGTACTATTTTACCTCTTCTGCTCTTGTAGGGTCTAAGTGTTTGCAATCACATATCATATACACTATACTCTATAGTATAGTAATATAGGGTCCTAAATACCAACAAATTCTTCGTATATCTCAAAACACGGTACCTGCTACTGATATTGCTCTGGTGGCAAGTGGAGTCAATTGCATACGCCTTGCAGCCGTGACTGATTTGCATCAACATTCCATTCGGTGACCGAAGGACAGATAGATGCTAGCTTTGAAAACAAGTCTTCAACATGCTGACCAACGCGCATCAATCTGGCCTGCTGGTGAGGGCGGCGGGTGGAGGCACTGATCGTCCTCATACAGGTTAGTAGGTCTTCCAACTCCGACAGGCGCCTCGTCACTAGCATCCCCATCATGACCTCATAGTCTCCGCCCTCGATCTGGTACTCGCCCAAGATCAACCGCTGCGGCTGGTTGACATTGGCATTGACATTGACACTGGCTCCTCGTTGGACGATAAAAGCATCAATCACTTCCCTACACAGAATGGCTAATCTTTCCAACACCATAGTAAGAACCATCATATTCTCCGACTTCCTTCGGCAAGTGTCGCAGTTGATCATGCGCTTGCTTAGGGTGAGCACCTCCTGGTAAATCGAGAGGATGCACTCGAGACTCTGCTCGCCAGAGCCGCCGCCGTTACGGTGTGGCGCCTGCAGTTCATCTAGCAATAAGACAGCAGAGTTTACGCATGAGCACGAAGATTGCTCTTCCACAGCAATCTCGGAGGTATGACTACTTGACCGAATATTGTGGGTCAAGTTGAACCGTGGAGTGAGAAGAAAACCCGGGGGGGGGAATCCATCGACGATGGGAGGCACCGTCTGCTGCCGCTGTGCAGTATTCTCCGGCGCAGGGTAGCTACTCGTTGGCCATCAGTAATCATGTTCTGGACACCCGGTTTCTGTCCCGACAAGCAGAGTATTGGGGTAATAGTACCTACCCAGGAACCAGTGAATCTGGGCTGAGTGGTGGATCTTCTGCTATAGGAAAATCGGATTCCGGCATAAAAGTAACCTCCTTTGCGGGCGACCATTCGAGGCAACTAGACCACGTTGAGACTTGCTCCCACGCTGTATCTAAAACTGCGTCAGAAGTTCCTGATCTTTGTGGCATTTGCCTGTCCAGCTCTGGATAATTCTCTTCCGGCATACGCAGTAGTGGTTCCGTAGTCAATGAGCAAGGCTGCACCACAGCCGTGAGGGCAGCGACTGTGGGAGGGGATCGACCGGGTCTCGTGCTCGATTCCGAAAAGTTCCCGTAGTCATTTGTCTGATTCATTCGTCGCGAGTTGGACGCTGCCTAGTCTGCCTTTCCCCCACAAGCCTCTGCAGTAGATTTGAGGGGGGATTTATCGCTGATACTTTGCACCAGGTGTTTACAACGCCTCAAAGGCTGCTCTAATGTCTTGGAGCGAGACCCTTCGGTTGGAGCTACAGCCCTACAACGTTCGAGTTATCTCACTTGTCACCGGCACCGTCGCCACAAATGTTATGTCACACGCCAACCTGACCCTGCCCAAGAGCTCACTCTACCACAAGGCGCTTCCGGAGATTCAAATACGCGGTGCCGGGAAGGATGTCTTAAGCAAGAGCGCACCCGACGATTTTGCTCGCCAGGTTGTGCAGGATATCCTGGCCGGAGCCTCAGGTCCCGTATGGCGCGGAGCTATGGCTTCCATGGTGAAGGTCGTTTCCAAATACATACCGACGGGAATTTGGGTAGTGCCAGCATGTGCATCCATTCTCGTGTCTCTCAACGACATGGATTGATTGCTCATATGTGTCGCTTAGGACCGAGCAATGAAGCGAGGAACTGGCCTGGACAAGCTACCTTGATGGAGTTTTGAATGCATAAGACATAACAGAACAAGATGCCATCTATTCAGAAGCCCAACCGCGTCCCGTGGCTATGTTGTCAGCTTTACCTCGCATTTATATTTACACCATGTGCATGGAATACCGTGACACTACAAGATCGTAATGCTCAACTAGACATCTTATTGCTCAGCGGATGTGCACCACATAACATGCTTCATTCTATGGCGACCTAGCTGTGTAGTCAAGAAGGCAATCGCGGGGACTGGCGCGAGTGCCGTGTTAAATTCTCTTTCCTGGTAGCACACCGGGGCGTGATCTCAAAAGACCAGATATGGTCTATGAGAGTCAGGCTGCTAAGTCTAGATCGGTAACTGAGCCTTCCTAAGGTGCTGTTACCCGAGGGCTAAACAGCCGGGCAGGCGGCCTCGTACATGTACGGACAACGAACCAATCCATACATACAGCCACTTTCCCCTCTACTGCAGCACGAACAGCATGGTCAAATTTGCTTCTGGGCATAGTACGTCAGAGTAACAGGACCCAGCAGACCGACTTTTTGTGCCTCTAGAGACCCATAGATAGCAGGCCACGTCTTCCGTAGCTTGTTCCACAATGTAGTGGCAACTGTGATCTCAATGTCTGCCGCTCGTCACGTCAGCAAAGGCTCTACCACTCAAGGCACACAGTACATACCATTGGGGCCATTCTTCACGTAAGAAGTAACTTCTAGAGGCGCAAACCCTAACCAAAGCAATCCCGCAGCCGACATTCACTTGAAGGCCTGGCTGGACTTGGGGAGATCTGCGCGAGAGGTCCTGGCAGCTCAAGATACCCGGCGCTTTGTTATAGGCTTTACTCTCTGTGGGCCCTATATGAGGATCTGGGAGTATGACCGCTTGGGGGGCATCGCATCCCACAAGTTCGACAAACATAAAGACGCATTTCGGTTTGTCTCGACAATTCTGGGCTTTCTTTGGAAAGGCGATGAGGACTTGGGCTTCGATCCAACCATCTATAACGATAAAGGCCGGCATGTAATCGACATCCAACGTCAAAACCGGACAGAGCGCCTTATTATAGACCGAGTGATCCGGCGCGCCGCGTGTGTAGTCGGTCGAGCAACCACTTGCTGGAAGGTCCATCTGGAATGCTCTCCCGATCAACTTCTGGTTGTGAAAGACTCTCGGCAATACACGGAGCGGGTGAACGAGGGTGAGCTGTTGCAGGAGACAACCGAGTTGGGGGTGGTCAACGTTGCTCGATACTACCATCACGAGACGGTGCAGGTGTCAGGCACCGATGATGATATTCGACACAATGTTCGGAAAGGACTAGATATCACCACGGCGGACAATCATCGGTCTGGTCGGTCCTCGGACACACCGAGTCCCCGGACAATGACCTGCCCCCAGGAAGGCCGCAGTAGCACCAGCATCGTGGGCCGAAAGCGATCCTCCAGTCCTGCCCGCCTCGCGCATTCGTCTCGCAAGCGACATCAATCCAGATCGGCATCGCTAAGTTTGGTCCGGAGCGCCCAGTCCAACCGGATTCACCGTCGAGTGGTGATTAGGGATTACGGCGAGCCGATCTACAAGGCAAGTTCTCCTCCGGTCCTTCTGCGGGCCTACGTGGGCTGCATCCAGGGTCACCAGTCGTTACGCAGTGAGGCTGGGCTACTCCATCGGGATATCTCTGTCAACAATATGAGGGTCAATGAGCAGAGCGACGCCCAGTGGCCGGGATTCCTCATTGACCTCGACCTTAGCGTGAAGGGGTCACGGGTCAAGGCTTCTGGTGCCCAAGGTAAGACGGGGACTCGAGCATTCATGGCGGTCGGGGCACTTCTGGGAGAGCAACACAGCTTTATGCATGACTTGCAGTCCTTTTTCTGCGTTCTGCTTCGGATTTGCATCCACTATCACGGGCCGGGCCATGGGAATGTTGTGGAAGAATTCGACTAGTGAAACTTCCTTAAAATGGAAACTCTGGCGACAACCAACTGTGTATGATGAGGACCTCTTCTTTCGGACGATGAGAAACTTCTTCACCGAGTATTATAAGCCGCTAATGCCATGGGTCAACCGCTTGAGACGAGTCGTGTTTCCTGGTGGCCGGATGTGGAAGTCAGAAGACGAGGGCTTATACGCGTCGATGATCGAAGTTCTGCAGGCCGCCGAGGAGCACTTGCTCAAAGAAACAGGGGCTGATCCTGGTCTTTAACTGGCTGATCTCGTGCTCTCAAACTCGATTTATCAGCATTTATCTCACTGGGCACCCGAGGTTGACCAGGATACGTGCTCTTTCCGCCACTGGTCGACTCCACGTGCCTGCTCAAGAGAAGACTTTCTCTGTTTGAATGAGGCGTCTACGTGTCCTGTACGATTATCTCCAGTAATCGACAGCGGACATCCCGAACACGGATTCGATTGCCACAATCACTAACAGCATTGACAAGGTTGGGGCTGGCAAATCTTGGTGTGTTCTCGTGTTGGACGCAGCACGATATACAACCTCGTCAGGTCTGAGGATAACTAGGCCGTCAGTTTACCACATCTGATACAAAAATCCTTTTCATCCACGCCAAATCCAGTCTTGAGACCGGTTTCTCCTAGGGATCCTGTTCGTATGATCGTTTCAGGAAAACCGCGTCGCTCTCGGCGAACCTGGGCTGGAAAGGGGTTGGAGGCTGTTGTGGCTCTCACCATCTCCGGAGTGTTACACCCCTTTCCCGGATCCTGCCTTGGCGAGGCGTGCGTTTAGACTAGGCATTCTGACGCTCCAGATTTGGACACTGGATGGGGATATCTGAGGTGGTCAATCTTTCTTCGTCTCGTTATTGTTGCTGCCTCTGTTTGCACACCCATTGTCCTTCTTCAGCCTCTAAGAAAAGAAGAGGATCTAAGTCGCTCCGGCGCCTGTCCCGTTCGTCTCTGAGGAAGCCTGGAGGGCGTCAGCGTCCAGACCACAGAATCAGGGATGACACACACCCTGAGGTTTGAAAAGACGTACTCTTTCCGCAGTCAACAGCAGCTTAACCCGTGGGGCAGGTTATGATGGGTCTTTTCGATCTTTCAGCCCTTGAGCTCCGCTGGAGTGGCTCGTCCTCCCGGCCCCCTTTGAACACGGAACGGCAAAGGATAAACCCATGGCGACCGAAATACACGAGACGGTGCTGACCGAGAATACGGACGGTGAAGTGGGCGCTGTATCATGTACAAGATCTTCGATTGGAGGAACTGCACGCGAGTGTCGCGGCCATTCCTTGTAGACACTGTTAAAGTTGGGAATGCTTGGGAGAAAACGTGATTTCGTTGTTCCGCCCCGTAGCATCTCTGCCTCGCGGCCTCCAGCTGACTCTTCTTCCCCGACTGTGATCTAGGAACCACGTACGTAGGCTCGCACCGAGGTTTCACGTTGATGAGTTGCTTGAAGATAACATGAATTCTTCCTCTCGCGGAGAAGTATCTACACTCCGGCCGGCGTGCGACACACTTGCCGATGGCCGACCCAGCAACCTGGGTGTAATCTCTCAAGTCTTGTCTACCTGCTATCTGCGCGTCATGTCTAATGACTACGAAAATTGAAACATAGCGCGCCTGAATGAGACATACCGGATACAGATGAATGCTGCTCATTCAGTTTGAACCCATATACAACTTTTCCTGATCCTTGCCCTGGTCGTGGCAGTGTCATACGATGCAGAGTTGGAGGATATCCTGTCGCGATAAGTTCAGGGGAGAATGTAAGTGGGTGCCGCTGGCGCGAGGTGAGACTACATGAATAAGAAAGAGTTCCTGCTTAAGTGGAAGAGAGTCTTGTCCAAAGGAGAAGGGTTACGTGCTGGGTGCATTGTCCTGAAAAGACGGCTACATACAGGATTGGTCTACAAGTAAGAAAGATGTGGTTGGGGGGAAGACAATAAAGACGATCAGAGAGAGGAGGGTTGTCAGTACGATCGATAGCTGAGGGCTGGAGAGGTCGCCGGTTGCATAAGCACTTAATGGTTTTATATACTCACGATGAGTAGTATCAAGGTGGTGTGTTTGCTTTACGATTTTGTTTGATCCTGTCGGATTGAACTATATGAGTCCGGTGGAGAACCCGTGGGTTAGGATACTTGTAGATTGTGCGCTATTGTCAGTTTGCTTCATGGATTAGCAAGTCATACCCCCAAAGCTGCACGGCAGGCGGGTGTATTGTGCTATAAATCTGGCTTTTTTTGTTGAGGGAAGCGGTAATTCCGCCTCCTTTCTCGTTCTTGTCCGCGTGCAAATCATTCATGTAGATCCCTCTTCCGAATTGGAACGGACTTAATTCTCTGGTGGTTTAGCTGTAGCCAGCAGGTGCCCCGTGGAGGTGGAGCTTGTGGTCCTCAAGCGGACAAAATTGAAGGACATTTCCATTCATACATACAATTTGGGCAGAATGATTCTGCTAATCTGGCTGTGGCTGATACTGAGTATTTCAGGCCACGCAGCTTAGACCACAATGGCTCAAGATCCCAGGCGCACATATTTCCATGTGCTATGCACTCAAGCACACAGGAACAAAGAGAAGTAGGTCACTAATTGAGGCTGTCCGTGAGTCCAAGCCGACGCACCTCTGAAAACTGGAGTAAGGCTGGATATTCTCTTGGCAGAAGCATTTACTGCCTTGTGCTGATGTAGACATATATTACGTGGGCAATGAGACGGTCGGGAATGCAAATCAAACAAGCAAAATCTGGGAGAGGCAAGAATGAAATTCAATTATTGCGCCAAGAATGCAGCATATAACTTAATGTTTATTTTCTATACAGTACGCAGCGCAGGGAAGAGAAATCCAGAAGAGGCAGATATCGATATATTCCAGAACGCAGAACAAAAACAATCAGAACGAGAACATGACCGAACACAATGCGGAAGGGAAAGCCCCTCAAGAACACTTAACAAAGTAACCCTTAACCGGATTGTTGGACCTGCATAGATAATAACACCACAGTAGACCACTTCGTTGTCGGTCCCATCCAAATATACCACTCGGATGGGAGTCTTCCAATCGCACCCTTGGTTGTAGTTTTTCTTATCCTTAGTCCACGCCTTCTTTTTAACTCCTGTCCAGTAGATCGGATACTCCAGAAGCTTGATATCTGTGCCTTCTGGCGAGGCGTCACATAGCTCGATCCTCCACTTGAGCTTATCATTGTTCTGGTACTGGTGAGGGTAGCCGCTCTTGGTGTTCGTCGCAAACCCTCCGGCTTTGGCTTGTGCTTCGGCGGTTGTGGTGGCCGCCTTGAACTTGGTCTTGGGCTTGTTGGTCCTGGAGCTGCAAGTAATAGTAGCCTGTTGTCGTCAGGTCAGTGGGCGACTTCGTAGGGTGCCTGGCAATGGATTCTGAGCCACAAAGACCCGAAACATAGTGAAATAAAGACACCACTCACCGCGCGTTTCTCTTGGATATCGAGAATATCGCCGCCTTCCTCAATGTCTCCGGCATTGATTCTCCATTCCTCGCTTCTTTGGACTCCCACAGGAGCAGTCCCGCCGAAATCAGCGATGGGAAAGGTAAACGCCGGGACGGCAAGAAGGGCTGGCGCCGGAGAGGATGGCTGGTTATGAGGTCGGGGATGCATGCGACCTGTAGTGTTCAGGGGTCAGGGGTCGTATCGTCATAAGACGTTTTATGCGTTGTTTTGTCTCCTGTAGATAGTTGCCTGGTTTAGCTAATCCAGGCTATACCTATATGAAGTGCTCAATGCCATGATATCTTGATCTTTAGCCCCTCGAGTTCTTTCTATTGTTCTTCCTGCTCGCTTTTATTTGGCCTTTTAATGCCCGCAGTCTTGCAATACACCCGAGAGTGAATCCAGGCGGATGAGCATTAGATGTTAGATACATGTATCACTTTCATCAGATCTTGAAAAAGCAGATGTGCTGGACCATCGCTGTTCCGGCGACCCCAGCTGTCTAGTCATCCCGGAGAATAATCTTTTCCAACACTTCCTTCTCGCCACTGTTATCTACCAAGCTCCTGAACACCCCGTTCTCGATCCCCAGTAGCTCCTTGGGTGCCCCGAATTCAACCGCGCGTCCGGCATCCATGACCAAGATGCGGTCAAAATCTGCGATGGTACTCAGTCGGTGCGCGATTACCAGCAGCGTGGTATCGTTGCGGCCGAACTCGGCGCGGATGGACTGCTGAATGAGGGCATCCGTCTCCATGTCTACGGCCGATGTGGCTTCGTCCAAGAACATGATCTTCGGGCGCGATACAATTGCGCGCGCAAGGCAGAGCAGTTGACGCTGGCCTTGGGACAGATTCAGACCCCCTTCTGAGATTGGAGCAGACAGCGAGGTAAATTTGTTTGTGTTTGGACGATGCGTTGGACCTGTGGGGTCGGCAGCTGTAGCGACCTCCCCCTCGTTCTCGGAAATGAGATGTACCCGTGCCAGGGCGTCGTACAGTTCTCCGTCGGTATACTCCTCGAAAGGGTCAAGGTTGAACCGCACAGTGCCGGAGAATAGGACCGGATCCTGAGGGATGATAGCGAGCCGAGTGCGCAGGCTGTGCAGCGTAAGTTTAGCAACATCCAGCCCATCAATCAAGACTTTACCCTCGCGGGCCTCGAGGATTCGGAACAGAGCCAGAGTCAATGACGACTTTCCAGCACCCGTGCGACCAACGACGCCAACTCGTTGGTTCTTCTCAACAGCAAAACTTAAACCCTTGAGAACCGGAGGCAAATCAGGCGCGTATCCTACGACCAGATCCTGGACCTCCAGACGACCCTCGGTAGGCCACGCCGCGGGAGGCTCAACGCCGCCCTGGTTCTCGAGTTCGATCTTGGAATACTCGATGACTCGTTCGGTCGCATTCATGCTGAGTTCGACATCTGCATAGCTCCGTAGCGCCATACCAATCGCCGTGTTGAATAGCAACCCGAAGCTAAGTGCAAACCCGGCGAGCGAGGCTGAGATACTTGGCAGACTCACAATCAAAGCCGCAGTCAACGTGGCAAAGAGTGCGCCAACGACGCTCATGCGAAAAGTCAGCCATCGGTTGAACAGTAGCATGGCCCACCAGGCTTGCGCGTGCGCGTTGATCCTCTTGTAGATCATGCCCGTATAGACATCTGCTTTGCTGAATGCGCGAATGGTGACTAGTCCCGCCAGGCTGGACCCGAAATGCTCGAAGATAGGGCTCTTGGCAGTACTTTCGAGGCGTTTGACCTCTCGCGCCCCCGCCAAGTATTTCAGGGCCAGGCTGAGACAAACGACCAGAAGGATCACGGCGAGGATAATCACCAGCGGACTGACCAGAACGCCTGCCACCACGATTCCGCAGACATTAAGCATTTGCGTCACCACAAAGGCTAGCTGGTATCCGATGATCGAATCCACGGAATTAAAGTCGGATGTAAAACGGTTCAAGATTCGACCCAGCGGTACAGTATCCAGCCAGCGCATGGGAGCACGGAGCACGGCGTATGTCAGGCGGTTGAAGAGATTGCGGGCTGCGCGGACACTCATCGAGAGGATCAAGTAGAAGCGCAGGGTGCCCATCACGCATGCAAGCACACTGACTGCGATATAGATCCCTAGGTACATCTTGAGGTCTGAGTCTATGGGTGCTGTGTTGACATTCGATATAGGCTGTTGCCACATAACCATGCTGTACTGTTTGAGGCTGGCATGGGTCTGCGATGACGATGACGAGCCAGTCCACACGTTAATCCACCACGACTATGGTTGTGAGAAATGTCAGTCAGTCCAAGTCCGATGGCATATACTGATGTTTAAGAAGGTGCGTGTTGATGCTTACCCTGCCGACCAAGAAGGAAGTGTAACCGAGAAATACAATCGCCGTGATGTACCATCGAAGTCTGTGGCCGCCGATAGAGAAATAGGCCTTGTAAACTGAAAATCGGACAGAGCCAACCTCTCGCTTTTCGTCCTCGACAAACTTCTTCGCCGCAGCCGGCTTGGCTGTCGTCTCCTGCTGTACAGTACTAAGCCGCCGATGGGAAGTATGGGAGATTACCTGTTCAACGGATTCCTCTTCGATGAGCGCTATCACATCACCGCCATCCCCCCCACTTAGAGGGTGCCCTGGGTGATTTGAGCGTTTGTCCTCAGTGACCGGGCCAGCATAGCGAACGTTTCCATCTTCCAATTCCACCCAATAGTCCGCGCGAGAAAGACACAGGCCAACATGATGCGTCACCAGAATGCGCGTTCTGCCCCGGCAAAGCTCACCGGTGAGTGCGTTTTCGTAGACATAACGCCCGGTATGAGCATCTAAAGCACTGAAAATATCGTCCATGATAAGGATGCCCGCACGCGAATACAAGGCGCGTGCAAACGAGACTCGCCATCGCTGGCCACCACTAAGATTGACCCCGTTCGCTCCGATATCGGTCAGATCGCCATCGGGCAACATCTCCAGGTCCTTCTGCAGCGCGCACGCAGAGATAGTCTTCCGGTAACGCTTTTCATCGTAGGGCAGTCCGAACAAGATATTATCCTTGATTGTTGCGTTCTCAATCCATGGGATTTGAGCGACATAGGCAATGGCTGAATCGATGATCCAATCGGCACTCGTGGCCCGATGATCGAACCGAGCTTCAATGGAAGGTGGTACAGGCACATGTACTGTTCCCTGAAGCAAGTCACCTTCCCCAAGGATCGAAGCCAGGAGTAGACTTTTGCCAGACCCTGTGCGACCCGACACGATACTGAGGCCCTGGTTGGGAAAGGCAAGGTCGAGATTGCGTAGGACAAAGCGATCGGTGTCCTCTGCGGTTCCAGCTTCCTGCTCCGATGGCCATGCGACCGAGGCATCCTTGAACGCGACTTCATCGGCGGGCATGGTAGTAATCACCCTTTCGGATGAGGCCATGTAGGTATCGATTCGGTCCGCGCTGACCTTGGCCTCCAGGCCCTGGGAGATGATCTCGGGCAAGATGGCAAGGGAAAGCTCGAGGGAACTGAAGACGGACATGGCAGTAAATGCGACCGAGGCAGAGAGGCCACCATGGAGCATGGCATAGACTGTCAACGAGACTGCAGAGAGGCCAATGGGCCCAAGGATCCAGATGCCCATCAGAATGATGTCGAAAAAGAACGACCTCCACAGAGCGCTCAATTCTTTCTCTCGCGCCTCCCGGATCCGGGCTTCCCACTGTGCTTCGAGGCCCGAGAACTTGATCTGGCGAATTCCCTGGAGTACCTCTGTGACAATGGCCAGCTTCTGATCTCTCATCTTCATGAGCTTGACCTGAGCGCCCGTGTAGCGTTTGGCTGCGAAGGAGTTCAAAGGTGTGACCAAGACCGCAACAGCGATGCCGGACAGAGCGCTGCGCCATCCTAGGATTTTGATCAAGAAGCCACACCCGAGAATTAGCTTGAAGATGGAGGATGGGATGAGGTAGGCAAATGTGGTGAATTGAGTGATGCGTCTTCCGTCGACGGCGGCCAGGTTGATAATGCTCTGTCGCGTCTTTTTCACGGCCGCCTCATCATCGAGCTCCTCCTCTTCCTCCTTGGTCCCCGATCCAGCTTCTGTTGTGCTTTCCGCATTGGACTTTTCCTTCGACTTTTGGACGTTCTTGACGTCTTTGCGACGCATCGACTTGGCGAAAACTAGGGCTGAGATCTCCGCATAGATGGGAATGAAGAGCTTCGCACATACCACCCATAACAGCCAAGCCTCAAACAGCGAATAGATAATCATCAGGGATCCCAGGCCGATAATCCAGGATGTTGCCCGCAGCGGGTCCCAGTCGCCGCTTCCTCGGGCCTCCAAGGCTTCTAGGATATTGAGAAGCGCCATCTGTGGGCCGATGCTCAAAAGACCCACCAGCAGAGTGAGAAGCAGGGTCGAGAGTATCGCTGGCCAGTGCGCCCGGACGATAGCTTGCCATGTCTTACGAGACTGCTTGGCTTGCTCAAAGCGAGGATGGAGGGTTTCTGCTCGTGTCTGGGCTCGAAGCTTAGGCAAATCCGTGAGGGCCAGCGTGCGGTTCTTCGCGGTGTAGTTGAGCAGGCCACTGGCCCAGGCGAATGAATATCGGCTCAATGCGGATCCCGAGAATTCTCTGTCGATCAAAATACCGTCGTGAAAGACATCCGGGCGACGGGGAAGCAGGATGCTGGCCAACGCTCTTAGAACAGCACTTGCAAGCTGAACGGTGGTCAGACTGAGCCACAATTCATCGTCCGTGATACTATTGCGAAACAGATCATTGCTGTAAAGCTCGAAGCCGACGGCAAGGATCGTGAAGAGGCTACCCAGGAAGGCGAAATGACCCAGAGTGTATCGTTCCGTCGATTTGGGCTCGACGAAGAAAACGGCTCCTTGGAAAAGAAGCAGTAGCTAAGATACAGGACATTAGCTGCCAAACCGAGCCAATATCACGTTTTCCCCAAGTTTGTGGTGTGTACAAACCCAAATGGCGAACTGAAGCCACGCGAAGAGCGGGTTCTTCGTGTGGGAGTTCAATGTGGTCAAGATTGCAATTCCCAGTGTCGCAAGAAGCCCAGTCGAAGAAAACAGGATGATGGCGGCACGCTGCCAGGTATCCGAGAACTTGAGAAGCGATTCCTCCGTCGCCACACCGTCCTCGTCATGATAAGCGGCCTTTTCGGTGGCGGGGTCATCTCGCTCGGTTAGGGTACGGCGGGTGCGCGCAGCGATGCTCTTCACGGCCGGAATACTGCTGAGGGTCGTTAACACGAGGGCCACGGAGCCTATGGTTAAGGCTTGGGAGTTATGCGAGAGCATCTTTGGTGTGCCCTCTCGCTGGGGAGATGCGAGAACAAGACATAAGACGGAAGAAAAAAAAAAAAAGAACGAACTCAGAAGCAAAAGGCCGAAAAGGCTGCAAGACCTTATTGAATACGTCTTGGCCGGGTCTAATGGCGCAAAGTCTTGTCTAGTCTTGTCTGGTGGTGGCTGACTCTCCGGCTGACTCAGAAGCAAGGATGGATTGCGAGCATTACGCAACTAGCGACTCAAGCGCTGACAAGATAAGGGCGGTGCCCAATCAGCTCAGAATCCTTCATACATTAAAATGCATTGATTTGGACGCAGGATTTGATAGGCCGTGGGTCTGAGTCTGCCGTTGTTCTGGCCATTTTCGTTGCGATTGACTCATAGGTTTTCAATCTATGCTCATGCGCACAGAGCGGTTTTGCCCCCACAGTTTCCCCGTCGGAGGTCCGGGGGAGTCGATCCTCACACCGCCGTCTGTATAGCTTCCTCACTAAAAGGCCATATGCAAGTATTTGGCTAGCTGCTCGTATTTTCAGCACCGACTTCATGCCGGTATGAGCCAGAATGACTCAGAATATTTGGCTCTGGTCCTTCTCTTTCCTCGTCAGGTGATCAAACGTGCACTGCCTTCCTTCCCATTGGTCGCAGATTACCAACATTGCCAACTTAATGTACCTCGGGGTTGCTACTCACCCCTATGCTACTTACCTTGCAAATCAAAATTAGAACAGGGTCCTGAACAATGACCTGATGATGTGCGAGCTTCTTGCCTCATTGATATTGATTCTGATCCCGTTCTAGATGCCTACACTCTCCGCTCACCTCGACAGCTTATCTTGCCAGACTCCCATCATTTTCCTTCTCGAAAGACGTGCCGAGAGTTCTTCGAATTCTTGAAACTCATTGGCCTTGTAGAGGGTAACAAGTCTCCTTTGACAAGCCTTTCTGTCTGCAGGCCTGTCAGATCAATTTCGTTGTCGACGCATGTTTGATATTCTGTGGAGTTATCTGAACGTGAGAGCGATAGGATGTCGTGCACCGCCACTGCGGCAGCTGTAAGCGCAAAAGCACCAAACGCATCAGATCGAACCGAAGGAAGTGTTATTAGCACTTGAAGCTTCTCACTTTCCGGTGGTCGACGGTCGACGGTGGCAGTGACTGTTCGGATGGTCCCAGAAAAAGCGGGGTGAGATGGCACATGGCGCAGTGGGGCTTGACGGGATCCAAATGTAGTTTAGTGCGGGGTCCTGCACAGCACAAGCCTAGTTTAAAAATAATTTGTTTACCAGGTACGCATGTAGATTACCGAGTATAAGATTTCGAATCACATCAGAAGAGTCTGTGTAGCTATCAAACACTGAGCACCTTACGTCTGGCCTATCTCATTTGGAATACTTTTGCGTCGCATTTACAGATGGAAAGAAGACGTTGACTGAAAATGTGTTCTTGTTCACATTTATATAGTAATCTAAGATAGTCACATAGCACAACTATCCAGAACGTATCGGAGAAGTTGGAGGAAACATAGGCATCACGGCGATGACGTGTTCTGGCTAAGCCACTCTCTTTGAGCTGCCAACTTGTAGAATGTCAATCGCTTCTCGATGTCTGCCTTGTCCTTTGCATCTTCGAAATAATTGTTCGATGGATCACCTATTGCTCGAAGAATCAGGGACCTGGGATCCTGAAAGTGGTAGAATCGAACGAGAACTCCGTTCGCGATGACGCCGCGGCGCCTACTCCAAGGGGTCTCCCCCAGGGCCATCATTTGTTGGAAGAGGCTATGTTCTAGTTCTTGCCAGGAGCCCGGGTTGGCCACCATGAACACAAGGAAGGGTCCCCGTTGGTGCGAGATCATGAGTTTCTGGTAGGGGGACCACACTTCCCACTCGCTAGGGGTAGGCCTGGGGCTCTCGATACTTACGTCAAAGCCCTCGTGTGAAGGGAATATCTGGCCCAGGCAGTGCGCCCAGTAACCCAGCTTCTCGGTTGTCTCGGCCATGATGGTCAGTGGGTATGGTATCAGTGGGTATGATATGAATGGGGACAATATCACTCAGAAAGGATAGTATCAGGGTGGTATAGCTCAGAAAGGGATAGCCCAGGATGGTTGGTGTCAGTCAAGATGATATGGGTCAGGATGATATCAAATGTTTGGAAAGGATTGGATTTGCGTGAGAATCTATAGATGCCGGACTTTTTACTAAGTATTTATGTCAGTCCGGTGGTAGACGGTGGAATCTTTTAGAATTGGTAGTACTGTGAACCGGGAGATACCGGCTATCTGGTTATACTATGAGAGTGTGGAAGGAGAAAACCGTGTGTAGGTATGAAAGACATCGAGTCACCTCCCCTCATGCCTGGGATCTCCATTATCGCTAGCTCACTTGAAAGCCAAATCACCGTGCTGCTCACTAGTCACTCAGTTTCGATGCTGATGTCCGATGACTTGCTTAAACTTTTCCAGGAGATTGACATTAACTGATGGAAATAAGGGAGATCTCCCGAGGCAAGCCCCACCAGTGCCATATTCAATGAACACATAGCAATGCCCCACTATGAACAGCAAGGCTGATAGCAGATGCCCCTCATAGCAACGTCGGCGCAGAAGCTCGACGTGAAGCGAGCTGGTCTTCCCATGAAAGGCATTGAGGGCTTTGGGCTTGGGCTGTGGGGCTCGGTTGGACCATGGTTTCACTGTCAGGTATCATTTGTACATATCCATATGGACTCGGCTTCAGCCACATTTGGTGGGGTAATCGCGCCACATCCCCTCCCATAACAAGCCACACACTTCCTGCGGCCTGAGGCAGCACGTTGGCCTTATGGCAACACATCCCGACGGGATTAGCAGAAGCCTTGAATCATACACGAAAGCAACAGTAAGCTGTCAGCCTACGCATCACGTACCGTCAAGAGACGCTTGTCAAGTAACCTTTGCATCTTGGTCACACTATATCCAGCCACCCAATCTTAATACACATACCGAAACCGGCTATTCTGCTTATCTGTCAGCCCTGCCCACTTGGCCTCCTCCACCATCGCGTCCTCGACCTTCCCGTACTTCCGATCCCGCCTCCGATTCTCCCACACATAATACGCAAAAAGCACCGCCGACATGACCGCAGCGGCCGCCTGGGTGGCCAGAACCGCAATCTTGGCCGGCCGATACTCGGGGGCATCGCGCGCCTGAAACGTCTGGGGCCCAATGATGTTTCCCACCGAGAATGACCCCGCGACAAGCGCGCTCCCGAAGGCGCGCTTGGTGTGGCCCGCGCAGTTGGCCATCGTCCATTGATACAGGATGGGCAGGGTCGCCACGATTGCGTTGACCAGGTAGATCCCGATCAGCACGCCAGCTTTGTCGCTCTTGGGCAAGAAGGAGAGCAGAGCGCCCCCGATGATCCCGGGAATGGTGCAGAGAATATTCCACGCCCAGCGATGGGAGGTCTTGCGGATGCCGATTCCGACCAGCAGGGTGAAGAAGATGCTGACAACGCCGGAGGGCATGTTCAGCAGGGCCGAAATCGGGCCCGGGTAGCCGAAGCTGGCAATGAGAGTCGCCGAGTACGAGGTGACCACACCGCTGGATACAGAGATCTATCAAGAATGAGCTTCTGAAGAAAGAGTGGAGACGCGGTCATCTGATGTCCTTACCAGGATGGTGATCAAGGTCAGCAACCAGAGTTGCACATCCAGCAAAGCCTCCCAGATCTGCTTGAAGTTGAACTTGCGACTCCAAACCCCCGTCTGATTGACACTGACATGCTGCAGGAGGGCAATCTTCTCGTCGTCGGACAGCCACGTCGCCTCCATGGGGGTATCCGGGATCAGCAGAAAAGTGAGAACGCCGACAACGACGGTGACTAGGCCGATGACGAGGAACATGATGCGCCATCCAGCCATCGCCGCATGCTCCACATGCTGGAAGCCAAATGAAACCAGTCCACCAATGATCTGTGCGACTCCCAATCCGTTGTACCAGAAGGTAAAGCGTGGGGCCTGTTCACTCTTGGTATAGTATTGACTGCTGATCAGCATCAGCGATGGACCGATCGTCGCCTCGAATATGCCCAGGAAGACACGCGCAGTCAAGAGGGTTGGATAGTTGGTGGCTCCAGCCGATGCGGCGGCAGCAACACCCCACAAGGTAACATTGGCTCCCAGCCATTTCGCAGCGGGCGCTTTCTGAAGGCAGTAGGCTGGGGAAGGGCGAGTGAGTAAGCGCACGATCAGACACCATACATGGCTGCAGGGACTCGACTTACTGTTGGGCACCTCAGCGATCAGGTAGGCCAGGAAGAACCAGGTGGCTGTGTTGGTGTATTCGTTCCCTGCCAAGCCGAGGTCCTTCTTCATCCCCATCACCGCGGCATAATTCAGCATCACCTTGTCGAGGAACTGCAAGACATAGCAGCAAAACATGAACGGAATAAGGCGGAAGTCGATCTTGCGACGGAGGGCTCGAAGATCCATCCGAGGGGTGCCAGCCCCGGCCATGTGGCCCTGGAGGTATTCCACCGCATCATCAGTGCGATCGGCGGTAGGCAAGGCCTGAGAAGTGGGCTGTTTCTCCTCCATCTTGACTTGGTTTCAGGCAACGAGGAGGGAAAAGCAAATTGGGTTTTGACACCAGGGGGAAGAGGGGTTCTAAATGGAAAATTCTTTCGTGCGGGATATTGTGTTACGCACCGGAATGGCATTGGTGCAACCAGCTCATTTAGTCGAGGCCGGCAGGTTGCATGAGGCATAATCTATTGCCAAATTAATTACTTGGTCTAGTGCATGCAGGAAGACGGCCGGTCGTCCTTCGCCAGCGCACTAGTTTCACACCCTGGGTTGAGCACATCAAGGTTAATTGCTGCAGGAGAGCTGCATCATTGCTTGCCGTGGTGTGAACATTGAGAACGTAGTTAAGACTCGTGGTCCCCTCCACTGTGCGATTGCTTTCCTGCAGCCAGTTTGACCATGACTTGGGTGCACCATGCCTCGCCCGAGGTGGAGGCAGCATCGCAATATCGCCTGATACTGGGGGTATGTTTAGGCCTGACCCTGTCGATGTTCATCATCGTCTGCCTACGCTTGGCTATTCGGTTCCACGCTCGTCGGCTGGAAGCCTCCGACTATGTGATGGTGATGACTATGGTACACTCATCAAATGAAGGCTATGTGTTGTTGTCCGCCGCTCACCCGTGGTGTACTAGGTCTTCAGCATTATCTACAGCGCACTATGTATGGCTCGTGAGTGACCTTCTTTTTTATTCCCGTCTGTCGGTCGGAAAGCGAGCTGAACATAGTAGAAAGCAGGTACGGTCTGGGGCTACCTCTGAAGCTGCGACCAAAGGAGGATCTGCCCGAGTACACCAAGGTATTTTTGCTTGTAGTCTCAACAGTAGGCAACCAGCTGACGAAAGAGTTCATAGCTCAATTATGCCGGTCGACCTTTCTACCAAGTCGGTATCGCCGGGTTCAAGGCTTCGTTATGTTTGAATTACCTGCGATTGATTTCTGGGACGTCGAAGACACTGTATAGAATGCTCATCTGGGTTACAATCACCCTCTCCACCGCTGGTCACCTTGTGGGGGCATTAGTGCTGATTTTCAACTGCCATCCAGTATGTCCAAGACGAGAAAGTTGAGAGCGACTGACCAGACTGACCGACGACGCTGGACAGGTTAAACGGGCATGGAACCCTACAACAGCTGGATCGTGTCTTCCCTCGGGCCCGACCTTCTATGGACTGGCCGCGTTCACCATCATCTGCGACGTGACCATCCTCATTCTACCCATCCCCCTGCTCATGCAGCTCAATATTAGACCCGCCCAGAAAGCGGGCGTGGTGTGTTTGTTCCTCTTGGGACTTTTCACCACCATCTGCTCCATCCTGCGACTGGCTCAGATCCACCGGGTGGCATATGGAGACGGGAATTCGACCATGTTAGTCCTGTGGGGCACCATCGAGTTCAACGTCGGGGTGAGTGCCTGTGGTCCTTTCGGTGGATGGATCCAACCCTCCTGACCAACTGACCCCTTCCAGAACATCGTGACATGCATTCCCTTCCTTGCACCTCTGCTCAAGGGCGCCGTGCGTGATTTCCGATCGCACAGTGACCAGAAACGCTATGACGGGCAGAGTTATGCCTTGCAGTCTTGGTCGAAACACCCACGCTCCCAGCTCCAGTCCACCACCTCGGCGGCTCCACGCCCACGACGGACTCCCAGCGAAGAGCTGATTTTGGAAAGTGGGGGGCTCGAGGAAGGGGGCATTCATATGACAGTGGAGTTGCGCGTCTCGCTGGAGGAAAAGTCCGCGAAAGATCACTAACAGCGTGGCCACCCTAAATCTTTTTGGTGTTATTTACTTGATTAATCACTCACCGGTCGGCGAAACCCAGATTTCCTAGTGTCAATAAGGTATGAACCCTGCCAATATTTAGCAGCTTGGCTGCAAATAAGAATAGGGCGAAAGTGGTCGTGGATTGGAACTAAAGCAAGGTTGACTGGGTCGAGGTTTCTCCCGGTCCAATCGGTGGTGATGGCACTGGCTGGATTAAGCCGTGCTCGGGATCGGTCACACTTCCCCGAGAAGGGACCGAATTAGGGAGATGATATTACACTAGTACTATATTATTTCCACGCCTGTGCTGTTGTTGCCTGTGATAGTGGGGGGATGAATGGATTGAAGCATCCACTGGCGGACGACGGACTGAGGGCTAATGCCGGGGTTGACCCCATCCCGTGCTCGGCCGCGGCCTTGTGTGCCACTGTAACTACAGTAAACTCCGTACTCAACTTTTGTTAGGCTCATAGACTAGAGACAGTTTGTGGGTCTTTTTCCGACCGGTGAGGGGCCGATGACTTCTTAGTACTCTTTAGTGGCCCGTGGTGGTGCCAGACTGTATATTGGTAACTGTCTCATTATCCTCTGCCTCCTTACCATCCCTGCTAGTCCAGGATTCTTAGCCTTCAGCTGTCTGTAAAGCAGCAGGGAAGAAATGAATTAAAGACACGATCGACGGTGTCCCCCTTATATTAGTCAGAGACACGGGAAAGCTGTGGCTGTCAGTCCACCGCGGCTAGCCGTCTATCAGTCAATGATACGTCGGGTGAAAAGCAAGGGATGAGCAAAACCTGTCCTGTGCAGACAGACATACAGCCCGTGCATCTGCCTCACCCTTCCTTTCCTCTGCTTCCCTCCATGGCTGATCTCCCCGTGCTCATCGCTGGTGCAGGCATCAGCGGCCTCCTGCTGGCTCAGTATCTTCAACGACATCAAATCCCATATCTGCTTTTCGAACAAGATGGCTCGATCGATGCGCGGAGTGGTGGCTGGGGGCTGACCCTCCACTGGGGTCTCCCGGCGCTGCGCGAACTCCTCCCTGACTACCTCGTGGCCCGTCTGCCGGAGACGTATGTGAACAAAGCTGCTGCCATACGAGGGGACACGGGGCGCTTCCAGTTCTTTGATCTTCGCACGGGATCGGCCTTGTACAGCGTCCCCGCCGCCGAACGGATCCGCGTCAGCCGCGTGCGACTGAGGCAGCTGCTGGCCACCGATCTCGGTCTCCAGTGGAACAAATCTCTCACGAGCATCGATTCCACGACCGAAAGCGTCACCGCACATTTCCAAGATGGGACCTCGTACACGGGTTGCCTGCTGGTCGGGTGCGATGGATCGCGCTCCCGCACACGTGAGATCGTGTACCCTGAGGGCCACGAGATGAACCCCCTGCCCGTGCAGCTGCTGGGTGGAGCTGCCCTCTATTCGGCGGAGCAGATGGGCGGAGCGGAGACCATCGACCCCTTTATCTTCCAGGGCTCGCATCCAGATACAAACATCTTCTTCTTTTTCAGCTGTAGGTGAATCGTTGTCCCCGCCGTCAAGGAGCCTTTTGCTGACCAAGGGACTGCTCGAATGCCCGCAGTGCTCGATACACCCAATAATTTCGACGAGAGCGACAAAGACAAATACCTCTGCCAGATCATCGTATCTTGGTCCGATGAGAAGGGAATCCCCGTTCCCAGTGACAATGCCGAGAGACTCGCATTGATGAAGTCCTTGACCGCGAACTGGGTCGAGCCCTTCAGAGGCCTGGTTCATCACTTGCCCGAGAGCACCGAAGTGCGATCCATCCGCATTGCCGACTGGCTGTTCCGATCAGGGCAAGGCACTGCCCATCCACGGGTGGTGCTAATGGGCGACTCGGCTCATACGATGACGATGTGTATGTTTCCGCATGATGATGACCCCTGATCGGCATTGTGACTTGCTGATCGGAAAATAAACGTAGTCCGCGGAGAGGGGGCCAACAATGCCATTGTCGATGTCCTGGATTTGACGAAGCGAGTGGACTTGCGATCCCTGGGGTGAGTGTCCAGCGCTACCTGTCGATGTATGCATCGCTGACGTTGGTACTAATTCATTGCACTGAGCAGGTCTCTCGGCATAGACGAGCTTCGCAAGTCTCTAACGGCGTACGAGAACGATGTGCTTGCCCGAGCAGGGCCAAGTGTGGTCAATTCCCGCCAAGCGTGTCTCGATGCCCATGACTTCTCCCGCATTGTGGATGGCAGCCCCTTGGTTTCGGCTCGCTTGCGCGAGGAATAGTCGGATACCCCTGGATAGGCATTCTAAGATTACCCACATATTCTGCAAGGTTATGATACCAGCACTGGTGGGGCCGATGTTTGCACCTCAGTACAGCCGGGGTAATTTGAGCGAACATGCCTGTTCGTCAAGACATATGTGTTCGCTCTCCTGCTTTCAAGAGATCGGGCTTATTGTTGATGCTATTAATCTAGCTTCATCGTTGGAATCAGTAGCCAACCGTTCAAAACTTAGGTTCAAGTATTAGTAGTATTGATATTCGTGATAACTTGATTAAAGGGTCTTCTCCCTGGATTATCCGCACGGAAGCAATAGACTCAATTGAAGCTCCAGCCAAAGTCGATGCCCGGTGCTATATACCACAGCTGTGTCAGCTCGTCCTCGTCCTGGTCTCTAAAGAACCTCGTCTTGCCTCCGAGGTTGTACTGGTAAAGGCCATAGGCTCTGTCTTTGTCATCATCGTCTGGAGCCAGCTCTCGATAGAACTGCACCCACTTGGGCGTCTCAATACTTCCCATCAAAGGTAGCAGGTCGGGGTGTTTCTTCCGTCCTTGCTCGATAACGGTCAAGAGCAGTTCTTGAACTGCTATCCACTGGGAATCTCGGACATCTGCATCGTCGCAGAAGATGCTGTACATCTGCCAGTACGGGTGCTTTATTATTGCGTATCCGTATTGGGTCCCGGATCTCTTGTCAACCACCATCGCGACATGATCTGCATACGTGTGCCTCCAGCGTGGTGCAGGCCGGCTATCTGGGAGCATCTCAAAAACTATCGGTGCATTCATCATGTTTGACTGTGTTGAGTTTTGGGATAAGTGGGATGTGAGATCCACAATATGGATCGAGTGGTTGCTGCGGAGTGAGGGAGACACATAGACCCAACTGTTGCTTATATAGTCCGGGTAAAAAATGCTCCTGCAGCTGATGCTGCGTATTCTATATTCGCATAATCCTGCTGGATAACCAAATAAAGAACGCTCGTCCTTCATCCCTGGCTCTCTGGGCTTTTGTGAATGTAATCGGTGGACGCTTCCTGGAGCTTCTAGGATTTGCTTCATTTGTCCATAGCAATCACCCTTGTCCTGTAGTGGTTTACTCTCGTTTGGCTAAGGCTCTTTAGCATCTGTCTTCTTTGTTCTATGATTCTGTAGATTTTTTTTCGCTGTCCTACCTCTCTATGTTGAAAGCAAAAGTGCTATGAATCCAGACAACGTCTTTGTGCAAAGCTGAAATTTCCGATCTGAAAGTATCTCTCTTTGTCCGTCTTATCTCTGTCAATTTTCCTAGATCCAATTCTTCTTCTCCCGCTTGTCACATTCTTGTTCCTCGGGCATAAGCTCGGTAACTCGTCAACCTCTTGGATTCCCCCGATCGGCACCTGCTACTCGGACAAGTCAGGTTACGACTCCACTGCCAATCCCGAAATAGCCCAGCCAGGGGTGCTTCCAAGCAATAGTCGGAAATCCAATTCCCCCATGTGGAGATGATCATTGCTGGATCGAGATCGGAGTCGACTGGTAACCGAGGTACGGATCCACCGTTCGCGTGCAGTCACCCATTTTTGTGTGTTTCAGTCGGTGATCGCCGAACCCGCGATCCAAGAATGAGTCGAACTGCCAGCAATTATATCTCGTGGTGCATCTCCCCCTTGTTGACCATGACGGTCTCCTCTGTGCCATCGTCATGCATCTCCCCCGATACCTGGCGGCAGCTCTGTCTGCCCTACCTACCTGCAGCGCCCTTCCCTCGCAGCAGCCCCGGGATCCTTCCTCGACAATCACCGTCGATGCCCTCAACGCATTTGATTTCTGGGTGCAATATGCAGCTGCCGCCTACTGCGAGTCCAACTACATCGCACAGGCGGGCCACAAGTTGGCCTGTTGGGCGGGCAATTGTCCCCAGGTTGAGGCAGCCGATGCGACTATTCTGCTAGACTTCTCCAAGTATGCCTACTGTCCCTGCTATGAGCCCTGCCCCTTTAAACCACCATACTAAGTGAACCGTGTGATCTCAGCACCACTGCAACAGATACCGCCGGCTTCCTCGCCCTCGACCACGCGCACCAGGCCCTGATCCTCTCTTTCCGAGGCTCGTATTCCGTCCGAAACTGGCTAACGGACGCGACCTTCTTCTACGCCGACCCACATCTCTGCACGGGCTGCCAGGCCGAGCTGGGGTTCTGGAGCGCCTGGACCAATGTCCGAGCGAATGTGACCGCAGCTCTCACCGACGCTCGTGCCTCATACCCCGACTACGAACTAGTGGTGGTGGGCCACAGCCTGGGCGCGGCCATCGCGACTCTCGCCGCCGCCGACCTGCGCGACCAGCAAAACGAGACGGCGACCCTCTACGCCTTCGCCTCGCCGCGCGTGGCCAACCCTGCTCTGGCCAAGCACATCACCGCTCAGGACCAGCAAAAGGGCCAGGGGAAGAACTATCGATTCACGCACACAAACGACCCCGTGCCGAATCTGCCGCTACAGCTGATGGGGTACGCCCACGTCAGCCCCGAATACCACATCACCGCCCCGGATAATGCCACCGTCACGACGAGCCAGGTCGTTGTGTATGCGGATGGGGATAGCAGCCAGGGAAACACGGGGCTGCTGGGGATCCCGGATTTGCTGGCCTTCGATGCGCATCATTGGTATTTTGAGCGGGCGGATGCGTGTCTGGGGCCGGGGTTGCCGTTCAAATGAGGTATCCTGGTGGACGTGATGATAGAGCTTACTCTCCTTTGGTCGGATTCTTCGGTCTGTACATTTTTGGTGTACACTTACCTACCATTTGGTGCGGATGTACATATATCCTGTATAGATGGCTGCTTGGTGATGCTCAATCTCTCACCACCAACACCCGTGTCTAAACACTTATGAAGCTTCCTTGTAAAGATGGGCCATAAGAGCAACCGTGGCTGACTGAATTATTTTGGGAATGTGGTGATTTATGCCCGGGGTTACTAGCTAATCGGATTGGGAATGATCACGGTGGTGGAAGGAGCTCAGAATCTGGAATCCTGTTCACCTGGATGACCCTGCCACATACATTTAGCTGTCATTATGTGAACTAAATTTGACATACACCGTCTGTAGGTCAGTGTGCAACGAGTTCGTTTCATCCCCGGTAGTGTCATCTGTCGCATGCGTCACTTTATGGGCATTGGCTCTAATCAACACGTGGTTAGCTAGAAGCTTAAATTTGCCGAGCCAGAGAATCGAACTGGACTGACGAATGCAGCTTCGTGCTGCAGCGTCACGAAATCATTCTGCACCATCTATCAACTCTTACATCTACAAACTACATCTACCCAATTCGGAAAGCATGTTCGAGTTATGATTTGTTCATTCACTAAATTACATGTACCAATCCCTGATCGTATATTCGAGAGTCATGTCATGTTCCAAGTCGGGTCGTATCATCAAATCGTGATGGATGAGTCTAAAGAGCATTTACTCATCACCGAGAGTCTGGCCGCCCTTGCGGCCGGCCTCATGAGGGTCGACCTTGCCGTGGGCGAACTCGCCCTTGGCGCTGCCACCGCTGTGGCTGCCGGTGGCCTGGCCGCCGATGGAGCCACCCTCCTGGCCGGCCTTGTGGGGGTCAACCTTGCCGTAGGCGAACTGGGACTGCTGGGTGCGCTTGTCGGGCTGGCCGTCCTCGCGGAGACCACCGTGCTCTGTTGTTGGGGTTAGTTGTGTTTGAGCGATAGGGAATTGGAAGAACTGTACCAGAGGGCTTGTACTTGTCGGCCATTTTGATAGATTGGGCGGAAAATCGAACAGTTGAGATGCGAGAGTGGAAGATTGGTTTGTTGATATTGTGCTTAATGGTCATGGAGGTAGTTGCGGTTGAGGGGAAAGTGATTGAAGCTGGAATTGAGGGCCTCTTTATAGAAGATTGAGGATGAGATGTTGGTGGAGGGAGAATGTCAGGGTGAGGTCATGGAGGCAGCAAATGCGGTTATGAAACTACGTGGCGATGACATCGCCGTTACGACGATGGCTTCGCCACTCTCTGCAGTCTGGAGTAGTGTGTATACTGTATACTGTGTATACTGTGTGTACTGTGTGTACTGTGTGTACTGTACTGTGTGTATGGAGTGTTGATGTCGCGTCATCCTCAGGAGAGTTGCACAATTCTTTGCAATCTCGCCGTCTTCTCGAATTCGATGATGCGGGCGGGCATCATGGCTGTTGGTAGGATGATTAATTAGGGTTCCAGCATCATGGATTACCCCAGGTCTTACCGCGATCGATCGATCACCCGCCCACATCTCACTGGCCGAAGTCGGCCACCGTCGCCAGGCTAAACAAGCTTATTGAGACCATCTCTCTCACACAACCCTGGGTGCCCCTGAGACACGTCGCGGGACACGTCGATCTGCCTTGGATGCCCCCGGCCATTGCGGTAGACTTTTCCGCCGATCGTTCGGCTTTTGCTCGAAATGTTGAGCCGGCTGCCGGGGGTCGAGTCGAGGCTCTCATCGTTGCGTAATTTCAGCTAATCTTGAAACTTACTCAGGATCGCATCAGGTCCAGGCCAGGCATCTGCAGCCGCCAATCAAAGCCATTGCTGCGCAGCGCGTCTGAAGAATCCTGAGTAGATGTGACCTGTGTCTCTGGTGATGGCATAAACTCCATAATCAATTGGTGGCGAACTCAATTGGTGATTGGAGAGCAAATGCCAAGTTCTGCTTAGGATGCCTTGGAGAGGTGGTCAACTGCAGCAACGGGCATGCTCGGTCGGGAGCTGCCAGGGCAGCACGTAGGAAACCCGTCTGGAGATTTTCCATTTTTTTCCCACTTTTTTGAACGAAGATGGTCACTACAGCCTGGGATCCAACTACAAAGCTTTTCTACATGCTAATACAAGACTTCTGAATGAGATATAGCGAGGATTGCTGATTTGCGACCGGTGTAAAGGAATGCATTCACCCGTTGGTCGTCCTAACCCACCACTCTGCGATCGAGCCGCGGCAAAGTTCACCAACTCTCGGGCCAGAACAGCATAATGCCCGGTTATGTCCTCGACATCCTCGACAGGCTCTCTGGAATTAGAAATGTAGAATGTGCGAGCTACGATACGGCGATACAATGGGCGAATTCCTGTGGGTGAGCCACTTCCGCCAACAGGGTTCTTCACATTCGTAGGTGCTCACGCAGCTGCTCTCGGGCAACCCAACCCTACCTTGCACGGACAGCAGCTGTAACCTGGCGAGCAGTAGAGATCTACAACTCGAATCATTGGTATCTGAAAGGCTTTCACTATGACAATCTAATCAAGTGTTCCAATTGATATGCTCTGCTCTGCTGTCAGCCATTCGATCATGAATAGCCTATACCTGCTCCTGACCCGTGGCAATACGGTCGGGAGTTCCAGCTACCAACCCGCAGGACACCCACAACTGAGGAAGCAGAAAGAAAGTCAGGGTAATCAAGTTACACATGTTACTCGAACCGCGGACAGACTGGAACAAATCCGCCTATTCACAAGCTCTATCCAGTGGTACCCTACGATAATCACCCCTGCCCTGGCGTTCCAGTGTCGGACAAAGAACCACGACTCCAACACCCAACAACCACCCACCTCCTACTTTCCTACAAAGCTACAAGTAATTGGCTCTGAAAAAGACCGTCTTGAACACAAGATGTATTTGGGTATCAATGGTAATGATGATGCGCGATGTATATATATACATGTATATATGGTGGCGGATTGCGGAACCCATGAGCGCTCGGGGGCGATGGAGAAAAAGGAGACAAGATAACCAGAAAGACAACAACAAAAAGCAAGAAGCGAACCCTGACTCGCAGTTCGTCAGGGCTGGAAGCGCAATTAGTCAGCCCATAAGCTGAAAACGTCTATACAGGATCATTAGATGTACATTGGAGGGATCGATGTGACGTGATGTCGTCAGAGATGATAGTGATGATAAGGAAAAAAGGAGTGTGAGGGTGAAGGAGAGGGTAAGAGAGAAGACTAGGGCTTGGCCAGCTGTTCCTTGCGGAAGAAGAGCAAGAAGCCAGCACAGACGAGAAGCTGACAGAACAGAGCCACCCAGAACCAGGCGTTGGCCACGGAGCTGGCACCGAAGGTCGGATCGGGGGAGATGGGACCAGGCCCGACATTGTTCGGGCCAAAGGCGCGGGCACAGATGGTGGCGATCGAACCGATCACCTGCGAACAGATCAGGGTGAACAGCATGTGCGTGCGCGTGAGCGTCTGCAAGAGGATGATACCGAAGCCGAGACCTTGGATTGAGTCCAGCACGCCCAGCCAGAGCCAGATACTGCGCGAGACCAAGGCACCGCCTGTATATCCGCCGGTCACCCAGGGCAAGAAGTAGCCGATACCGGAGACACCCCACCAGATCTGGGCCCAGCGCGGCGCGCCCAGTCCGCAGGCGAACACCGGCAGGAACCAGCTGTGCGCCTTGAAATAGCGGCTGACGACGAACAGGAACCCGGCCCAGACGAAGCCGTAGAAGACGATACACAGGATGACGATCTGCCAGCCGTGCGCGTGCGCCGATCCCCACAGGAAGCCCCAGTTGCGGCCGTACGGCGCGCTCAGGAAGAAGTTCTGCAGGATGACCGCCACGAAGTTCCAGAGCACGATCTTACGCCGGAAGACGGACTTGTAGAAGGAGGCGACCTTGCCGGGCGTCTGGTTGTAGTAGGTGGGAAGGCCCAAGAACAACAAGATGCCTACGGCCCACAGGGCGATGGCGATCGGGTAACAGATGGCGGTCATCTTCCACGAGTTGGCGATGTTGTTCGTGCTGGTCAGCACGCCGGCGCTGGACGCCTTGGTCAGGGTCGATCCCCAGTACCAGAGGGCGATCACGTAGGCGGACTGGATGCCTTGGATGAGGCACGCGCGGAAGATCCACACCTCCACGGGGGCACCACCTTCGTCACCGAAGTTGAGGGCGAAGAAGAGCGAACCACTCGACGATCCAACCGCGTAGGCACCACTGCCGATGTTCTGAATCCAGCCACGGTTAAACTCGTTGGTATCCCAGTGGGCGGATCCGATCAGCAGGAAGGCAAGGCCGTAGAAGAACCACGGAGCCGAGAGACACACCACGGACTTGAAGTAGCGATACACCAACCACCAACAGATCGAGGCGATCAGGTATGTAGTGGCAATGCCGTACAGCTTCTCGGCCGTCTGACCGACTTCACCGGTCAAAAGGGTGACCTGGTACGAGTTGGCGGCGATGATCTGACCAATCGACAGGAAGATCGAGTAGATGGGCCAGTCGCCGATGCGGATCTGCATCCAGCGCCGCAGTCCCGTGGGTGGGACGTAGTCCTTGCCCAGCAGGAACTCGTCGTCGGTCTCGTTGGACTCCTCGTTGCTGCTGGCGCTCATGCGCGAGCCAGTCTCGTCGTTGTACGAGCCCATGGGGGAGGCGCCGTGCTTGTCGCGGAAGATGGAGGGCGTCGGCGACTTGAAGCGACCCAACTTAGCATCGCGGAAGCGATCGAACCATTCCTTCTCACTCTGGATCAAGTACTCCTCGATACAGAACTGCGATTCCGAGTTCTCACCCGTCAGGTCTTCGAGCTTCTTGTCGAACGAGTTGTAGTACTCGCCCGTACTGTCGGTGAAGAAGGGGTCAACCTTCTGCAGCTTGAAGTCCTTCTTGCCGCCGACCACGGAATCGAGGGAGAGCATCGAGGCGCTACTGAGACGGTTGCGGGCCTCGTGGATGTTGGGCGGAGGCAACAGAGTCTGCGAGGCTGTCGGAGGAGTGCCAGGACTGGAGGGAACGAGACTGTTGTGAGGGAACCCAGGGCTGGCGGGGACCAAAGCCCCCGATTGCCGCGCGGCCTGCAGACGGCGCGCCTCTTCCAGTTCCGCATGGTTGAGCGTGTACTCGTCATCACCAAAGTTGTCCTGGGGGTCGTGCTCGATGTCGGTCTCGTCGCCGCCTTCCTCGGCCTCGACGATGTTCTCGTTCTGAGGATCCGCACGCTGCGCACGCGGACGGTGACCGGGGCCGGAGCGGTAGCCCAGAGACAGCTTGCGTTGCAGACCGCTGGCGGGCTTCTCGGTGGTTTCCGAGGTGGCCACGTACTCGCTGAGCCGGTTGAGGTTGGCATAGCTGCTCTCGCGGGATTGCAGCGTAGGCGTCTGCATGCCCGGAGCCAGCATGGGGCTGGCCGGAGTCGGGGCGAGGGCGAAGTTCGAGGCGGAGGGGGTCACTGGCCGGTTGTTTGTCTTGCTTCGTTCCTTGTTATGCACCTGGATTGCCGTCGTTTGCAGGATCTCCAGATCTTCAACCCACTGAGCCACGGGGAAACGCTGCTTGGCCGACCGGGCGCGCATCATCGCTCTCGTCTCCTCCTTGGAATTAAGGGCCGCGTCGATAGCCAACTTGAACTGGTGGAGCAAGTGGTATGTCGACGTCGATTCAACGTTGTACCACCAACCTGGCATCTGGCCCAGTCCACCAACGCGGGCTCCGATACCCAAAGCACCCTTACGTCCGAACTCGACGGCGACGAGGCCGAAAGGTTCGTCACGCGAAGGAATAAGGGCGAATTCGGCTCCAGAGAAGATATAGGGCGGCAGACTCGTGAATTCGGGACGTGAGAAGACACGGCCAGGGTAGAGCTTCATCATATGATCGAGCTTGAGGGCAGCGAACTTGCCGTATAGATCAATCACTGGACCAACGCAAATCAACTGCACGTTGGGATGGGCCTCGAGAACACTTGGCATCACATCAGCGATCAAATCGACACCCTTTTGCATGGACCAACGGCCGACAAAGACCAGCAGATCCGCGTCCGGATTGACAGTAAGACCGGCCCACTCCTGGGCTTGACGCTTCAAGTCTCCACGGCCAGCTTCGTAGGATGGGTCAACGGCGATATCGCCGCTCATCGCCTTTGCCTGTTCCTTGTCCCAGTCACCAATATCCGAAGGATCCGGGTTGGGGAGGTTGCCAATCTTACGCAGACCCCAGAAGATGGGATAACGCGCGTACGACCGTTTACCGTATTTTTTGGAGACACCGACGGCACCAAAACCCTGTTGGTGCACACGCAGGTAACTAGCACCGGAGTGCAACAAGTTGAAGACTTCACCGAACTGGACGTAGTGGCGGACCACGTCCAGGCTCAGGTTAAATACCTTGCACACTTCCTCGCGTTCCGTGGTGGTCCGCAGAGGCCACAGACCTTGGAACTCGGCGTTGTGCAGGGACAAACACGCTGGAATAGTCTCGGGCAAAAGGTAAAGCGGTGCCAACGAACCGTGATAATCGTTGATATGATAAAGGTCAATGGGGAAGCGCTTACACGCCTGAGCGATACACTGATTCCATGCAGAATAATAGATAGCACTGTTCAGATCGTCCATACGCGCGGGATACGGCTCTGACTTGGACTGTTGGCGGAAGACAGGGGCGTCAAGCAACACGTACGTAATGTTGTTCAACGTGTGATATTGCACTTGCACCTCGTAGTCGTTGCCAAGGATCGTGACGTTCATGGGCTCAGCGGGGGTATCCACAGGATAATCCACTCCACCGACACAAGGAACCACCCAGATAAGGTCCTGATGACCGAGCGTTTTACCCATCAGTTGGGCCATGACACCCAATCCACCGATCTTAATCTTGATCTGCCAGTCCTCGATATCGTACTCCATGGTGGCGATGAGAACCATGCGACGCTTGGCAGCCGCGGCCCCGCTGAGAGGCGTCGAGGTTTGCAACAAGCCTGACTTGTTGGCCAAACGGGTCAACGCGCCCATTTCCTTCTCCTCAGTTCCACGAGGACGCTTCTTGAACTTGCGACGGATGGCCAGGGGAATCATGTTGTGCTTCTCGGTCACACCGACCTGGTTGAACTTAACTTTGTAGAACGATTTCATGAACACCCAGACGCAGGCGGCGCCGCTGATCGGGGGAATGATCCAGAAGAGCACGAACATGGCAATCTGAGTGGCCTGTTTGCCGACCGGGTACAACCGGAAGCGCATGGTAGCGTCGTCAATGATCACGTTCCATGAGATGTACGGGGATGGAGGGTGGTTGGTGATGTTGATCAGCGTGGCCGACAGCGAGGAAGGAGGCATGCGGTCGAGAACCGAATCGTTATCAGCATCGCCCAACACCCAGCTCTGATCCGGTTGTCCGTCAGGGTTCATGCCCCAGATATTCAACTGAGCCACCGCGGGCCACTCGGCCGTGAAGTGATACTTCCAGAATCCCGAACCCATGTCCTGACTGACCACGTTATCCAAGCCGGAATCGTACCCGTACTGGTTGTAAGGCCCGTTCCAAAAGATATGGGGGAAACGACGAGGCACCATGTGGTCCCAATCCGCATCGCCCTCTTGCACGTAATCGCTGCTACCGGTCCAGCGGCTCCAATACTCGATACGGACGTGATGGCCCTTCCACGATTGTTTCTTAGTACCGGACCAAGGGGACTCGGTAATGGTGTCATTACCACCATAGTACGGCAGCCAGTCAGAAAAGGTAGTGCCCCAATTGGTCGAGTACCGATATTTATCAGCACCCGCAGCGTGATGTTGGATGAAAAGACTGCCATTATCATACTTGTGGAGCAGACTGGTCGAGTAGTTGGCCGTGGTGTGGATCATAGGGTTATCAATCTGACCGATACGGAGGAGGAAGTGGTCGATCGCGTTGGTTTGATCATCACCGGCTTTGTTGGTAACGTTGCTCACTGTCATGCGGTGGATACCGTTGTACACCCCGGTCAACGTGGCTTCCCAGACAAAGGCCGTGGGGATGTGTCCGCTCCACTCCGACTGCGTCTCGTTGATGGTGATGTTTTTGCAGGTAGCGCTGTTCTTGTCGAGCACCGGCACCTTGCCGTTCTCCGTGGACGAACTGAAGGTAATCGAGTCGGAGATTCCGTCACAGTCCATCTCCTCGTTGAAATACAGGGCAACCTTGACCTCTTCATCCTCGTTGGGGGCCACCGTCGACACAACCGGGACATCGTGTCCGGGTGTGAACTTGGTGATCATGGGCTTCGCCTTCACCCAGGACGAGCGAGGCACGTAGGCTCGGAAGGCATAGGCATCCAGCGTCATATTAGCCAAACAACCGTTATACTTAGTGGATCCATTGAACCCCTTCTTGTAAGGGCTATCGATCAGCTTCTGTTCGTCATAAGGGAAGAACAGGTTCTTGACCCAGGTGCCAGTATCATAGGGAGCCACGAGAGAGTAGTTCTCCCGGCTACAGTCGAAGGTATAGTCAATGGTACGGTTCACGTTGTGATACACCAACCAGACCGACTGGTTCGCTGCGGCGGATCCCAGGTCCTGGACCTCCGAGTTGATGTCGCGCATCACCGACCAAATACCGGTCTCGGTAGCGGTTCCGTTGGAACCACGGTAAAACACCTGCTCGGTTTGGTTGGACAAAGAGCTGAGCGAGTACCCGTCGTTCAGAACCGGGAAGGCCTCGCGCAGCTGATACATGCGCTTGATGATGTTCCGGACAGGATGCGATGGATCGCGGTGGTCATAGGTCACAGTCTGATCATTGCAACCGTTGCGACCGGACTCGATGGGCCAGTTGTAATACTGCGAAGACTCCAGCGAGAAACATCCATGGTCGCGCCACGCGGTGGCAGGCGACATGGCCTGACGTCCGAAGATATAGTTGGAGGCAGTCGCATCGAGGATGTAAAAGGCCTGTTCCTCACCCCAAAGCAGGAGAGGGATACCCGGGAGAACCAGGGTGGTGACATACGTGCCCAACAACTGCCTCTGAACACCCTTTTCGACGGTCGGCCAACGGAAAACATCCTGGTTGGTGGCACCGTACATGTGCCGAGGGTCGAATACACCTGTTTGTCCAGATTAGCCTCATGCTGTCGCTGGATTGCTGCGGGTTTCGCGGTTTTCAACCACGATTCCGCAAGAGATTAGGGCTACAGCACATACCAGTGTTGGGATTGACCAGATCATTGGTCTGGGCCATCTGGTTCCAGGCGGTGACCAAATCGGGCTCCAAATCATATCCAGCCTCCAAATTACCGTCCATCCCCAGGAAACGGGTCAGGTAACGATAGATGGAGTAGTGGAAGGCGGCGCCATCAATGGCGTTCAGACCCTCCTCGCGCAGGAAATACTGAGGAGCGGACTCGTTGGTGAGCTTCATCGCGTCCTCGGCCGAAGGCCACTGGTCGGGTTGCCGACCTCGGCCCAGATAGATCGAACCAAAGGTGTTACCGCCCGTGATTTCGCCGGCAATAAAGAAGTTCTCCTTGCCCACCGCCCGAGCACACTCCCGGTATGCTGCAGACATGTCGCCCAAGGCGTCCACCGTCGATTGAGTCGCCTTATCGTACCGGAAGCCGTCGATATCCAGAGAGTAAATGATCATACACGAGTGGCGGATCAGGCGTTCGCGTACGGGGGAGTACCACTCCCGCAAACGATCCTGGACCGAGGCGAATTTGGCCAACTGACGTTCCCAATCCGGAAACACACCGAACGCCTCGACATCACCATATTGGTCAAAGTCACTATCGTAACAGCCCACCAATTGGTCCGTCACCGTCTTCTGCACGGGATATCCGTCTTCGAACCAGAACCGGGGGTAGTCGCACGTCGAGTTGTAGTCGTTGCCGATGTCGAAATCCACATACCGCCGGTCGGTCTTCCACATTGCGGGATGTTCGTGGACCGAAAACGGCGTGGTGGTGTTGAGGTACCCGTCGAATCCGATCAAGTCACCCATTCTGATCAACACAATCCCGTCAGCCTCCATCTTTTGGTCGCAAAAAAAGAAAAGAAAAAAAAAAAAAAAAAAACAACTCAACAAGGAATGAGAGAAAAACCAGGGAACACATACGTTGCGATCGTGTTGTCGAAGATCACGTACATTCCACGCTTGTGGATTTCCGTGATCGCATTGCGCCAGGTCTCCAAGTCACCGTAATGCATGTCCAACAGAGTCGTGTCCAAGGCCGAATAACCATCGTACCCCCAGGGTTGGTTCATCAGCTGGGTTCCGGCCAGATATAGTGCCTACAAATCAGGAGTGTCAGTCAAACGTAGTTCCAAGAAGAAAAAAGAAATCGGGACCATAGAGGATCTTCGGAACAACCGACCTTTATTCCCATGCCTTGTAAGTAATCCAACGTATCCAATAAACCTGCCACATCACCACCGTGACGCATCTGCGTCGACGAGAGATCATGCTCGAATAACGTCCCGTTGATGTTATCGTTGGTAGGATCTCCATTCACAAATCGATCGAGGAACAGCGTGTAGACGGGGACTCGCCAGTTCTCCGGGGAGGGGAAGTATTTGCCCGTGTGGTTGGGCCATTCGCCCCAATAATCGAGCGGATCGGTAGCGGTTTTGTTCTGGTTGAAGTTATAGGCAGCATAAGATTCGTTCCATGGCCAGGCCGCTGCTCGCGAGGCCAGCAGAGCCAGCAGTGTGCCACTGGATGCCCACTTCATTGTTGTTGCCCTCAAAGCTTTTTCTGCCAACAACAAACGAAGGGGAGGGGGGGGAGAGGGAGAAGAAAAGAGGGCAGGCCTCTATTTGGGAGTCATGTACAAGTACTCGGCCCAAATTCTTCGCTGGATGCAGAAAAACCAAAATAAGGACAGATTAGCTCGTAAACGTAAACGAATGTCGGGGGGTGGTGTCTTATTTGCTGTTTTCGGCTTGTGTCTGATGGGGGAGGGTGGGCTACTGATAAGTAGCGGGGAGAGCTGTGATAAGGTGGGAGGAGGTTGGAGGAATGCCCACGCAGAACAAGAAGCAAATGCGGAGATGTGTTAACGAGAGAAAAGGTGGGTGAGGAAAGGAAGAGAAAAAGGAAGAGGGAGGAAGAGGAAATGCAAAAGGTATACGAGGAGAAACGAGGGACCAAAGCTAGAGGGGAGTAGAGGACAGAGGGAGTAAAAAAAAAAAATAAGGTGGAAAGCGAGTAAGCCGGTTGGGAAAGTAGAGGGAGAGATGTCGTGAGATTGAATATCAAGGCCGAGAAAGGCTCGATAGGTTAGATGCAACAAGTGGATCGAACGAGGCAGAGAGGCCCTCGTTTTTCTGCTAAGAATAACTACTAGCAGAGCACCGGGGCCAGGCTTACTAGAGACTATTATTCCCTAGAAGGAAGCAGTGACAAGTTGGCGACCTTTTTAGTCCTTAGTAATTTGTGAACTTTGTGAACTTTGTTCTCCTTTGTCTCTTGGGTCTTTGCTCTCGTTGGTCTGTTTGGTCTCTTCGGTCTCTTTGGCCTCTTCTTTGTCAAGCAGGAAGTGAGAGTGGTGAGGGCAAAAAAAAAAAAGAACTAAAACTTTGGGATCCGCACTTATTACTCCGTATTCCATCCAAATTCCCATGATGATGTCTGGTTCCCAGCTTTTACTTGCCTCTTTGCCGTGCGCCTCCTTCCGGGGAAAGGGTTCTCGATCCATTTCGCCTTGCCATGTATGATGTATGTATGAAATGTACGAAATGCTGGTTCCTGCTGCAGTATGGATGCGACAAGTTAGACGAGGGATTCAGGCAGACCCCTCAACTGAACCCGGACGGACCCCAGGGTTTTTTTTTTTTTTCCGGTCTCAGTATTTTATTTTTACTACGGCGCAAATCCACTCGGGACCAACCGACAAGACAGACAGACAGTGACTGAATCCATCACTTCCAGCCCACCGCGGAGGGTCCACCCAGCAAAAGGGAGTTTAGTCTAAGTACGGAGAAGTTGTTGTCTTATCGTCGGGAGGCGCCAAGCAAACCGCCCCGATTGCAACCCATTCGTCTTTTTACGAGGTGGGCAAAAGCACCGGGGCCCACGAGCTGACTGGAGCTGTGAGATTGCCCCTGGTAAGTTACCCGCGAAAAAAAGGCAAAGGGGAAGGGGGAAAATAAATAGATAGATAAAAAAAAGAAAGGAAAAGGGAAAAAGAGGTGGGTGTGTGTGTGTATAAGAGAGAGAGAGAGAGAGAGAGAGAGCTGAGCGGCACAGCCCAAGGCTCTTGTCTGTCTCAGTACGGTACTGCTGTGCTCAGTAGGTAGCTTACTGAGTCTCCGTGGTAGTCAGAGTGATCAGTCCCAACTCGGCCACCGGCCGGCCTTTCCGTTCGCGTGCGGTCGGCTTGGTCCCTTATCGCCCGAATCCAGAAGATACGGTACACTTAGTACTCCGTACTCCTCCGTACGGAGCAGGCAGTCCCCTAAACGCTACGGTAGGGGTGCAGGTATTTATTCTCCCAACTTCCCGCTCTAGATAATCCCAATGATAAGAAGGGCCTGCCTCGCCCCAAGGTGGCTTCCATCCTTTTCTTTCTGTCCTGGGTCCTGTGGCAGTCAGCAAGGGCAGTCTCTCCCCTTGCTAGGTAGTCAGCCTGTCCACCCAGGGAGCAAGTGAAACAAATTATTGAACACTTGTCCGTTGTTCGTTAGAGAGGAGGAGATGGGGGAAAATTCAGAGGGATTTGAGACACGGAAAAGTGACATGACCCATTTGATAGGTCTGTTTAGGAGAGAATCCGGGTTAGTGACGAGCCAGCGTCCGATCCAAACGGATCCTTCCGATTGGCATTGGAGGGTGTAGATTTGGAGCGATTGGAGAGTGATTGCACTCGGTAGCCAGTCACATTGGTGCCTTGATTCTCACTTTGCTGTTTTGGGACAGGGTCCCCGATTTAGAACCCTTAGAAACCCCCCCCCCCTCAGGGCTCAGTCCGTCAGTCCATGAAAACGGGCCTCGGTATTTGTTCATTGCAAATTACAGCGTGCATCTGCAGCTACGGTAATTTATCCATGATGATCCACCAGCCAGGGTCTTGGCACTGATCCTCTGGCGGGCTCTGGTTGGCTGCCAGCCACACCGTCCCATTCCATGTCTCAGACCACCGGTTCCATACAAGACTGACTGACGATGTGATCAATCCATCATTCACTACTGTTCGGAAACCTGAGGCTGCAATGTTGCCTTGCCGATGACTGATCACTCCCCGTGCCCCTCCTAATAATAGATTGATGCAATTTCCAGTGTCTCTCGCTGCTCCCAGAGAGTGGATGTAAATAGGGCTCTCTCCGCGGACAGCTCCTCGCCACCCTACCCGAGGGCCATGTTGTCCATGTGGTATGCTATGCAACGGTTGCACTCGATCACTCTCTGGGATGGATAAGGTGATCCGGCATCGTCCCGACGGAAGCCCCTCCCTTCCCTTGATTCATGTAGGGGGGGTTGGGGGGGGGGGGGAAAGGGATTGTTCCACGGCTTCTAGATTAGATACTTTATTCAATTATATCCAGGATTGGCAATAATGATATCTGACGTAGGTGGTGGTAGTTAGTGGTGGTGATGGTGGTGATAAGAGTCCCAGACTCCCAGCTCGAGACTTTCTCCTGACCTCGCTTATCGCAGCTGCTGTTCCCGGTCCCTCGATGCCTTTGATGCCTGAGGCTGGTGACATGTTTGTTTGTTTGTTGGTGATTCACGCCTATGCCTGCATGCAGGGGCCAACTCAGGCTAACTCAGGCCAACAACACCGCCCAATCTCCGAAAATCCAGTCGAGTCCCTCATTCTGGCGAACAAACCAAACAAACCACACGTGCCCCTGTCAATCCCCTGAAATTACCCGTTGATCAGCCCAAGTCCCTTCCCTAAATCCCCTTCCAGTTTGCTTTGCAGTTCGTAGGAATAATACGTAGGGTGTTCGTGCCCGGATCCACCAGTGCTACGGCCAGTTGGGCTGAGAATGGAGATCGAACCCTGATCGAAGTTTCTGCCCTGCCCTGCCCTGCCCTGCCCTGCCCTGTCTTGCTGTCTATTGCTTTCGGTTATTGTGCAGTCAGTCAGTCTAATTTATCCACTACGAATTCCAGTCATTCTGTCAACGTCCGCCCATGATGGCCCCCCTATTTCGATCATGGGCATCCTGACAGGGGTTAATATTATCGCCGCTCAGGCACCACCAACCGGTTGCTTGACTATAATGACTATAAGCAAGCGAAAAAGGGGAACCAACGAATAGCAGGCGAGGATGCATGCGGACTGGTGGTGCAAGTGAGACCTGATATGGAGGTTGGCCCTCGATTCGTCGAGGGTGATAGGCCTGCAGCCGGTCTAATAGACTAAGAGTTCTCCTGTCTCACCCCCACCCACCCACGCTTCTGTTTTTCCTTCTTCCCACGCTAGTCTAGACGGACATGGGGGAACGTTAGCAGTTAATTTAGCCCGTGAACGGCAATAATCCATTTGTAACCGGACACCAGCGGGTGTTGTCGTACCTGCTTTTCTGCCGAGGAACTTCCACCCTTTCCAAGGAAATTCGGTCCAGCGGCCACTCAAGCCCTGGAAAAGAGGGGAACTTTGCTCGAACTTTGCTCCCACTTGCTCCCACTTGCTTCCACTGGCACCCACTAACTCCCCAATTCATCCAGGTTTACCCATTTTTCGCCGCAACAAGCATTGCCCCTGGATAGGAATGATGGACACTACCATATCTTATGACCTCTTATGGCCGCAACTAGTATTCAACTAGAAGGTGATGGCCCCGTCAACTAGCTGCTTGGGGATAGCTTGAAGATTTCTCCAGACGTAGTTGACTGCACTTAGTTAGTTAGGGCTTTTTTGCCTCTCTGGGCTTTCCCCCTCCGGTCGTGGCCAGCCATGACTATGTAGACGTTGTCGTCCTTTCCGTCTCCTGCAAAGTTATCTCCTCTTCCCAATCATGCCCTCTGCCATTCCCCTCATCTTATCGAGATGACGCTCTTTGCCTGGTAACGCATCCCATTCATTCATTCCCATTCATTCCAGCCTACTTGCTGTCATTCGTTCGTTCTATCGACTACTGCCGTTCTTTCTGCATCTCTGCATTTCTGCATCACACACGCTATTCTCTTCTTGTTCGTCTCTCGCTATTCCTTGTTTTGGTCCCCCTGGTGGTAATGCGCCTATCGCTCTGGTGCTCATGAACCGCGTGCAGTACACGAGCCATTACCCTAGACCGAATTGACTGGAAGTAAATTTCCCCTCTTCTCCTTTGAATCCTCCGCCCATCCACCGTCTTTTTTCGCCTTGGGGAGGTCGTGCAGCACCACCCGCACAAGATCTCGCGACACACGACCCACGACACACCATGGTTTCACTTGCCAGCCTTGGGCAATGGGTTCTCACCCTCGCCCTCCTCGGTGGGTATGAGACCGTCTCAGCCGCGACGACGCAACAATGGAAGTCGCGCAGTATCTACCAGACGATGACCGACCGGTTTGCGCTGCCCGCGGGCACCACGGCGGCCGCCTGTAACACCACGGCCGGACTGTACTGCGGAGGCACCTGGCGCGGCACCATTGATAAGCTCGACTATATCCAGGGCATGGGGTTCGATGCGGTGATGATTTCGCCCATTATCCAAAATATCGACGGTCGGGCCTCGTACGGTGAGGCCTACCATGGATACTGGCCGGATGATCTGTACTCGCTTAATTCGCGGTTCGGGACGCACCAAGATCTGCTGGATCTGAGTGCCGCCGTCCACTCGCGAGGCATGTATCTCATGATGGACACGGTCATCAACAACATGGCCTACATGACCAACGGCAAGAACCCCGCCACCAACATCGACTACTCGGCCTTGACTCCCTTCAACAGCTCGTCCTACTACCACAGCTACTGCGAGATCTCCAACTGGAACAACTATACGCAGGCCCAGCTGTGCCAGACCGGTGACAAGATCGTCGCCCTGCCCGATCTGTACACCGAGCACGAGGATGTGCAAAACATGCTGGTCGACTGGGCCACGCAGATGATCTCGACGTACTCGATCGACGGGCTGCGCATCGACGCCGCCAAGTCGGTCAACCCCGGGTTCCTGACCACCTTCCACGACCGCGTGGGCACCTTCATGACCGGCGAGGTCTTCGAGCAGAACGCCTCCATTGTCTGCGACTACCAGGACAACTACCTGCCCAGTCTGCCCAATTTCCCGCTGTACTACACCATTCTGGATGCCTTCACGCGCGGCAACCCGAGCGCCCTGTTCCAACGGATCGCCCTCGTCCAGCAACTGTGCAACGATGTCCCCACCATGCCCACCTTCATTGAGAACCACGATGTGGACCGGTTCGCGTTCGCCAACGACGATCTGACGGTAAGCCCCCTTCGCTTCCATGGAGCACAAGCCTCCGCATGAGCATGAATGAAGAAAAGGGCCCGAAACTAACCATCCATCCCCAATCCAGCTGGCCAAGAACGCCATCGTCTTCGAGATGCTGTACGACGGAATCCCTTGGGTGTATCAGGGCCAGGAGCAGCACCTGAACGGCTCGTACGCGGGCACCCACAACCGCGAGGCGCTGTGGGAGTACGGGTACGACACGAGCTCGACGCTGTACACGCTGATCTCGAAGCTGAACCGGGTGCGCAAGCACGCGTACATGCTGGACCCGGAGTACATCGAGATGCAAACGATCCCGCTGTACCAGGGCGGTAGTGAGCTGGCGTTCTGGAAGGGCGCGTTCGGGCGGCAGGTGGTGATGCTGCTCTCGACGCAGGGCAGCACGGGCAGCTCGTACAACGTCACGCTGCCCATGACCTACGGGGCGGGCATCGAGGTGGTGGAGGTGCTGAACTGCGTCAACTACACGGTCAACGACTACAGCCAGCTGATCGTGCCGATGGACAAGGGCGAGCCGCGGGTCTTCTTCCCGGTGACGCTGATGCCTGGCAGTGGCTTGTGTGGCTTCAGTTCCAACACCACCTCGCTGAGCCATCTGCGGCTGTCGGCGGCCGCCGCCGCCCTGGGTTCCACGGCCAGTCCGACCGTGGCGCAGGTGTCCTGGGGTTTGGTTGCGATAATTACCCTGTTGGCTAGCTTGTTGCTTGCTTAGTTTGGGGTGTTGTTTTGAAAATGGTGTCCCCCGATCACGGGATTGATACAACTTTTTTTTACTATTTCTTTACTGCTGCGGCTGCTACTAAGCAATTTCTTGATGTACATACTTCACATATCTTGGTGTTCGTTCCTCTCTCGATTGGCGCTGTACCTGGTTTTTCATTTATTTATTTATTTATTTTTCTTGTTCGATTCTGCGGCAGGCCCTTGCTCGACTGAACCCCCCCTTGATGTAGCCGGTAATCATCTTGATGCTTCAATATGCTCAACCCTACGGCGCAGTCAGGGGCATGCATGCAGTTTCCATCAAGTAATCTCTTCAGAACCATTTAATCCGCAATGTCTTCGCCGTAGTGGGGCAACAATCTGGAATGTCTTGGACACAACTTAAGACCTTCGCTCCGTCGCCGAAGCTTGCATCTAAGAATGGACAGCTCTCGGTTTTCCAACGTCAGGCCCCATTTTTATTTCTGTTCGACCGGCTTTTGAAGGGACTCCACTTGGCACGGAGAGCTTTTTATTTTCTTCGATTGAATGAATATTTTTCCGCCGGAGATTTCGGAGGGTGGCCGGTAATTTACGCGCCCGGTACGGGTATTGTGTCTCGCTTGGGCTGTCTTGCCTCGGATCGCGTCCTTCCAATGGGGCAAGGCGGTCACAGCTGTACCCGGCGGCGTAAGAAAAGCTCCTCGGGATAACTAAGGTAAACACATGGACTAATTTAGCTTAGGTGGTTAACTTAGTGAGGGTAGTCAGTGGCTGCAAGCAACAAACAGCACCGCATCAATCAGGGGCCAATCCGATCTCCTGTATGTGTATATTTGTATATGCAGGTGTATAGAGCACAGTTGCCACCAGCTATACAGTTCCAGATACATGCTCTCTTAAACAGAACATACACACAAATCAACCCAGCGCAATGGATTCCTTGCTGTGGTGTTTCCGCCCGCGCAAGCGAAGAGACCTCCATGACTGGAAGCAAATAGAGGGTTAGCTATCCCGCCCCCCTCCCCCCCCCCCCAATACATCGAGAGATATATATTGAACGGTCTTGCACAGCCAAGGCCGACAACGTGGAATCCCAGCCCAGCTGGCACGACCCCAGCGATAACACCTTGCTCTTCGAAGGCTTCGAGTGGCACATCCCGAACGATAACCGCCACTGGCGACGGCTGCAACGCGCCCTGCCGGCCCTGCACGCCATCGGGGTGGACTCCGTCTGGCTCCCGCCGGGGTGCAAGGCGATGAACCCGTCGGGGAACGGGTACGACATCTACGATTTGTACGACCTGGGCGAGTTCGACCAGAAGGGCAGCACCGCCACCAAATGGGGCTCCTTCGCCGACCTCGAGGCGCTGATGGAGGACGCCCACGCCCTGGGGGTGGGCGTGTACTGGGATGCGGTGCTGAACCACAAGGCGGGCGCCGATTTCCCGGAACGGTTCGAAGCGGTCAAGGTTGATTCTCAGCGTATGCTTCTCCTCATTCCACGTACCCAAGGTGATGCTCACGCGACGAAAACCAGGACGCGATGTCGAGATCGCAACCCCCCAAGAAATCTCCGGCTGGACGGGTTTCAGCTTCTCCGGCCGGGGCCCCGTCCACAGCGCCCAGGAATACCACTGGTACCACTTCAGCGGGGTCGACTGGGACGACGCCGCCCAAGAGAATGCGATCTTCCGGATCTGCGGGGCGGGGAAGCCCGGCTGGGCGGAGGACGTGGGCCGGGAGCTGGGCAACTACGACTACCTCATGTTCGCGGACCTGGACTACTCGCACCCGGAGGTGCGCGCGGACGTGCTGCGCTGGGGCACCTGGATCGGCCAGCGGCTGGGGTTGAAGGGGATGCGGCTGGACGCGGCGAAGCACTTCTCCATGCGGTTCCAGAAGGCGTTCGCGGCGCACATGCGCGCGACCACGGACCCGGAGTTCGTCGTCATCGGCGAGTACTGGACGGGGGATGTGCAGGAGCTGGTGCGGTACGTCCAGACCGAGATGGAGGGGACGGTGGTCGCGGTCGACGCGCCGCTGGTGCATAATTTCTCGCGGGTGTCGTTGGAGAAAGGCCGTGGGGATCTGCGGCGCGTGTTGCGGGGGACGTTGGTCGAACGGTGTGGGGGAAATGCTTTGGTATGTCTTCTCTTGCGGTTTGATTCTGTGGGGGAAACAGATGAGGGGGGTGAAGGTGAGGTTGCCGGAGTGCTGACCTGACCTTGGAGCATAGACATTCGTCGAGAACCATGACACGGTAAGTGCAGCTCACCCTGCACCCTGAATATAGGATCACTAACAGCAAGTCAGCAACCCGGCCAAATGATGGAGGTAAGAACCTCCCCACCCATACTATCCAACCACAGCCTTATCGCCTTATCGATACTAACCCCGGTGCAGAACACCATCACCCCGGAGTTCAAACTCCTCGCCTACGCCCTCATCCTCCTCCGCCAAGAGGGCCGCCCCTGTCTCTTCTACGGCGACCTGTACGGCATCTGGGACGCCCAGACACAACAAGCCCACCGCGACGCGGCCTACGCCTACCAAGTCCCCATCCTCACCCGCACCCGCAAGCTTTTCGCCTACGGCGAGCAACAGGACTACTTCGACCAAGCGCATTGCATCGGTACGTTCCCGCCAACCTACCATCATCAAATCAAATAGCCATCCCCCAAATTGCCCAAATTGCCCAATCGGGCGATGACTTCATGACTTTTGAACATAAACTTCCCTCACGTGGCGGCTTTTCGTATCTGACCCCACCCCCGTGTGCAACCGCAGGCTTCGTCCGATACGGCAACGCGCGCCACCCGGCGGGATTGGCGTGTGTGTTGAGCAACGCGCCCGGGCGTGCCACGAAGCGCATGTATGTCGGGCAGCGACACGCGCATGCGACGTGGACGGAGGTGTTGGAGGGCGACAGCGGCAAGTTGGGTGCGGTGGTGATTGACGCGCGGGGATATGGGGAGTTCCCCGTGGAGGGAGGGGGGGTTAGCGTTTGGGTTGATGCGGCGGCGCCGGACCGCGGGAGGCTGAATGACCCGTTGTATGTGTTTGACCCTGCTTGGTTGGTTTGTGGTTTGTGTGGGATGAGACGGCGCTGACTCACAGTTTTGCGGATGCAGTGATCATGATATCTATGGGTAGAGGGGATACCTGGGGTACATACAGTACTGCACTGAGCCAAAGGTAAGAAGGGTAACCCCCACCGGACCGAGCCATGGACCACGCCATTAAACCGGAATACGAGGGCTGGCTAGCTGGCACCACCACTGCACGAGCAGCACAACCAGCACAAAAAGTAAAATAAAGTCAATGGGACCCCAAAGAGTCTACACACCCCAATCGGGCAACTCCTCTCCTCTATGAAGTAAAAGTAAAATATCAGGTAATCCGAATGCAAGTGGGGCAGTGCACTGAAACATTATTGCCAATAGGTCGGTCTGACTCTCGCTGGACTGACTGACAGACAAGACAACACTCTGCAGCCTGCACCCAATGCATCTCATCTCATCTCATCTCATTTCCTCTCATCACCACACTCTCTCCTATCAATTGAAGCATCCAGCCAATTCCCCCTGTCCATCACTGCATCACGGCAGGGATGACAGTCCTTCGCATGCAGGAAAGTGTAGAGCTCATTTCCCTTATCTCATGGCTTCACGCCAAGCCCGCATCCACTCACCCACCCACACAAGCCTCATCGTATCGAGCAACCCGCCGAGAACAGAGCAGGCTTGCACTTCCCACCAGATCCGAAAACAGATTGAGACACTAACACTGCGTTATGGGTCTCTTGCTGTTCCTGGCAGGAAACCCACCAAAACCTGAAAGGCAAAGGAAAGAAAGAAAGAAATGTCTCGGAAGAGAGAATCCGGCGTGGTTGACCACCTCAGTGTCAGACAAGGACTGAAAAACTCACACCCGGGGACGCACTAACGCCCTTTCCGGCAAGCCCGCCGTGCGGTTCCGGATGCAGTGCGTATTTTTCAATACCACCCCATACGAAAGGACAATCAGGGTCTCAGGCGGTGGATTATCTCCCAGTTTTTCCTGGCCCCGGTCGGCCGCTCGGCATTCCACTGCTTTCGGCGGTGGATGATGTCAGACTCGCTGTCTGCACTTTCCACTCCCAGAATCCCGCCAGGATGAACCATGTTTTGCCTAAGGTAGCACAGTCAATTCAGGAACAGGCAAGCGACACAAGCACCGTCGGGGCACGGTCGGCCATATCCGAGGTTCTTACTCGGGGATCCCAAGGAACGAGCTCCAATGCGACCATTATTTGGTCCAACTAACTTAATTGTTATGATTCTAGAACATAGCATGGAAAGAAACACATAACATCCAAACCAATCACTCCGACACGGTCCAATTAATACAGCACCCTCACTTCACGCGAAAGGTTGCTTTTATGTCCATAGTAGTAATTAACGTATTGCGCGAAGTGGAAATTCAATCAAATCGGGTTCCGATCCGGGGGGTCCGGTTCGGTAAGGGTGGGACAGGGTTGTCCACCGGTTGCGGATCACCTTAGGCATGCTCGTCTACAGAACAAGAGCCATGGCGCCCATGACCAGACCGGCAACGGCGGTCAGCGGGGCAGTCAGGGCGGAACCAGCACCGGGGGCGACAGAGGCCGTCGGGGCAGTGCCGTTGGCCGTCGAGCTGGGGGTAGCGGATCCTGAGGGCGACACACTGTTAGTACTCGCCACTGGGGTGCTGGCGCGCGCACTCGACGACTGAGCGCCGCTGATGGAGGAGGAAGAGGTGGGTTGAGAAGAGGTGGGTTGAGAAGAGGTGGGTTGAGAAGATGTGGTTTGGGCAGTAGTGGAGATGAGGGTGCTGGCAGTACCGGTAGAAGAGCTGGCGGTCGAGGTGAGGGTGGTCGAGGCGGAGGAGGCGGAAGACGAAGAGGAGGAGGCGGAGGAGGAGGAAGACGAAGAGGCGCTGCTGGTGCTGGAAGAGCTGGCGCTGGCGCTGGAGCTGGAGCTGGAGCTGGAAGAGGCGCCCTTCACGTCGAACTGCTGCGACTGGGCGAGGATGCCGCTGTTCTGGGGCTCGTCGGAGACCAGGTTGATCTGGTAGCCCTTGCTGTTGGGAAGATTAGTCGGCTGCGCATTTGTACACTCCAAGATAGAGAACGTACCCGTCGGTCAGGCCGGACAGGCCAGAGACAGTGTAGGAGCCCTTGGAGGTCTCGACATCGCTGGCGATCTTCTGCTCAACCGGGGGGTAGACGGCGTTGTTGACAATGTAAAGATTGAAGTTGGAGGCGTCGGTGCTGACGGAGTCCCACTTGACAGTGAAGGAGTTGGAGACATCAACATCCTCGCCCTTGGTGGGGGAGGTGACCTCGAGGGCTACAGGCAGGCGTTAGTGACCATGTGCTTCGCAGGATGATCAGATCCACCCGAAGAGAATACATACCGCCAACAATGGCAGCCAGGGGCAGAACGGCGTAGGAGAAACGCATGGTAGCTGATTAGATTAGAGCAAAAAGTTGATTCAAACGGGTGACTGGGATGCAAAACGAAGGCGAAGGGTCAAGTCCAAAGAGAACGAGTGTTGGTGATGGTGATAATGAAAGAAAGAAGCCTGCAGCTGGATAGACCGGCGGAGGAGTTATATAGTAATATCGACGAGTTGGGATGTCTCAGAGATGGGGGAGAAAAAGTCTGTCTCCAAATCTAATGATTATTCTTTTTTCCCAGGTGGCAATGGGGCAAGGGCACCAAGAGGGCGGTTCCTCTCATTCCACTGGACAGGTCTGAACATGTCAACGAAAATAGATAAGACAGCAACCGCTAAAGCACCGGAGGGGCCAATAATACGGACGGTCCGGCTGAGTACAACCTTTTACATCCAATACTGGAGGGAATGTCCCTTTGTCTCCTCACTGCATCCGTGGTGATCATTTGGCCCAGCTGGGAACGGTGGATCAAGCGGACCGGAGGTACGAGGGACGGTTTTGGGTCAAATCATTAAATGCCCTATCGAGTTCGTCGACATCCTTTGGTCCTCAGGAACCAACCACCGAATCACACCCTAACACAAACATGAAAACAAAAACACATAGACAGGCAGCAAACAGCCGTTACCGTACTTCATCTGACCTCCGGGTGCACACTAATTATAGCCGGAACTGTCTCACTCGGGACGGCAACGACAGCGCGTGGTTGGGTTGGCAATGTTTCTCCCCTCCAGGACCCTTAGTTGGTTGTTGGCAGGCGATGGCCCTTCATGAGGGACGGACCAATGGGGTGGGAAATGTGATTCGGGTCACTCCGACAGGTTTTCCATCGAAAACATTGGGGCAATAATAGTTGATGGACCCGTTATCTTCCCGAAAGGCCGAGGAGGAGAGTGTGCGACTGTGCGTGCATTCGGCGGGTGCACACAATGGGCACGCATTCGGCGGGTGTTTTGGAATGCAGGGCATCCATCGTCAGACAGATTCGAAATTACATCATCATCATCAAGGTTTTCGCATGATTGATACGAACTACCATGGTGTCAAAGCATCAAAAGCAATGAACCCAGCAGGCTCGAAAGGGAGAATCCTCCGAGGAAGTTGTCTTGCTCGTGGTGGCCACTGACACAGCACAGCCATGTAAACAACCAGCTGAGAAGGGCTAATCTTAGCATCCATCATGGCTGACTCGCTATTCTCGGATCCCTCGGTCGGATAGAGGTCACGTGGTGGGGAAGCCTGCCAGCCGCGGAACAATATTCTTCCTTTGTATGCTTGCATCAAGTGTTTCGCTTCAGCGGCGATATCCCAATGGGTGCACATGTTTCTGGAGGTTTCTGCTACATGGTGGCGATTTTGTCGAAACCAGTCCTGCCCACAATATATTGGGTGGGTGTGGAGTACAGTAAGAGGTAGCATCTACAACCCACCGAGTAGCGGCAACATATATCTGTGTGACGACCTCGGTCTCCTACACCGCGAATCTAACACCGCCGAATATACTCCGGTCTACACACAACACCGAGACACTCACTAATACAGTCAACTTAGTGAACATCCATCTATTCCCTCAGTCGTAGTTCGACAAACGCCAGTCCTGGCCGTAGATCAGGGGCAGACGTAGTCAATAGCGCGAGTCGAGCAGCGAATGCATCAGCCCAGGAACAACTGCAAGGGGCAGCGATCGTCCTGCAAGGCAATCGAGAGTTGATATATCGATTGGTTCCTGCAGCGATGAGGCAAGCCATCACCATAAGCCTAAGCCTATTTCGAAGTGGGGGCCTTACACTCAGCATGAGACTCTTCCGGCTATGGATCAACTTCAAAATTGAGCGTGGTCGAAGGACATTGCAGGATGTTAGCCAGATACATTAACGGTACTGAGTGAAATGGAAACGATGCGAGGCAGTTTGATTCAGAGCAAGTCTGTTCTTCAGAACGTGCCGCTACACAGACTATTGCATAAGCTGATAGGACATATCTAAGGATACTTCCTTTCGGTCCGAGGGACGTTTCCAACGGTCAGGTTGAGTTGGAATCCGCTCATCTATCACCCCAGTCGTACGGACACCAGCCATTACACTCCTGGGCATTGGCCTTGCCCGCATATAGACTCCATACAGGAAATACCGGCTCGGACCTCGGGCTTGATCGCAATATTGGTTCCTTTGCCACTTACCCGGCCCGGATACTGCAGGACCGAGGAACAGAACCGAACAATCCACAACCTGGTATATTTACCAACTTGCACGTTACATGTCATATGAGATGCAGTCCCAGTATTGTATTTAAGATACTTCTCATGTAGCTACTAGGTCGCTCGAGATAAGAGTCGCTTGCAGGCAAATCCGTGTTGTGCTTCCCTTATGGAATGTGTTCGTTCTGGGAATGCGCTGAAATTTCATATCAAGTCGTAGGGGATCCCAGAGCCCGTAGTTCACATAGATACCTACTGTGGGCTTAGAACTCATACCGGTAGATTCGCCTGCGCGTTAGACCTGCGCTGCAGCCACCATCGAGTCGATCGTGAAATATCGCCTCATTTTGAATGAATCGGCCCGATCTGGTCACCAGTGGAACATGACATGCGCAGAATTGAAGCAGGTGGATTAACAATTGAACACTTATGTAGATGACATTTATGCAAGCGAATAAACCATAGCTTTCGTGCAGACATCAAACGACATTGTCCGAAATGCTCACTCCCACTTCTTCATCAGAGAGTTCCCCTCGACCTGACTGTCAAACTCCACAATATGCGTGGAATGGCACCAAGGCTTGATGGTCTCCTCCTTACGGATGACATCCGCAAAGAACGAGCACCAGCGCTGTCGCGGGTGCGCCTGATTGACCTCCTCCCGAGTGGTATCGTGGAGGATCTTGCTGAAGTTCTTGACGTGAGGGTGGTCCCCCACATTGTCGTAGAGGGTCGCCAACTGGATGAGCTGCCCGAAGAAGGTGATGGTCCCGTCTACCCCCATGTCCTGGTGTCTGATGATCCCTTCGGCGACTGCCTCGGCCTGGTCAGTCGTGGCGCCGAAGTCCTTGAGGACCTGCAGAGCTTTGATGCCTCCGTAGAGATCGAAGGACATCCGGGTGGCCGTCAGGTTCTCCTCGGCTGTACCGAGATCGTGTAGAAGACAGAGCAAAGCCCAGGTAGCAGGACTGAAAGTCGCGGCTTGCTTGGGGAACTGTTGTTTGGCGATGGCCATTCCTGCAGATCAAGATTAGTTACTGTGGATCGGGGTCGTTCAAACAGGCGTACCGTAGTAGAACACTCTCACCGAGTGATTGAAGGTCTGCGGATGGAGAACGGCCTGAGCATACTCCTGGGTCTTTGCGACGACGGGATCGTCGGAAGGAAACTTGATCTCGTCGATGGAGAGAGGGGCAGGTGCGGTGATGAAAGGCTGGTCCTTGAAGATGGCACCAGCGTTGACGGGAACGCTGGTCCAGCCGTTGAGTTCAACCTCGTTTTGGCACATGTCGGCAGTGGCAAGAATAGATTGAGTGAAGGTTAGGAAGCTATAGATTGGATCCTGAAGAATGTCTGGGTCACTGAGGAGAGAAGAAGTTGAAAGTCTTTATAGTTCTCCGCAACCCCGGTCGTGATGTGCTCATGGTGACGATTTGTAATCCGCATGCTGATAAACCGCTCGTTTTCGAGCTTGGTCATACAATGTAGAAGCCACCTTGAAGCAGTCTCACCAATCTTGGGACGATGATTAAGTGTCCACGGGGATATTCGATGTCTTCGTTTCCTTGCGAAGCCTCAGGCCGGGAGATGACTCTAACCGGATCGGGAAGTCTTTTGGAGTGGGGCGAAGCCTGGCCAATCAACTACCGCATCGTGCGACCGGCGGGCAGCACCAAATGACGTGGACGGCTTCAATGGCGCTGCCAGGTGATTGAACTGGAAAATGGATGCTATACTCAGCATAATCATATCAGAAGCCAATCGCCATCTACTTGTCCCATACTGAAGATCCAACTGGACCTAGAATTCGGGTTCTGCTCGGCCTCGGCCCAGAATCGCTGCAGAATCTTCTCTGCATTGATCACATTGATACACTTGGTTTCGAACCAGAACCTGCGAAGGCAATCTCCCACCAACTGCCTCTGGCACGCATCCCGAGATTCCAGGCCTGCAACGAACAAGGGCCAGAGGATGCACTTGAACAGCGCCTCATTGCTCCGTAGCGCAGCAACAGTATTGATCAGCTCCCCGACTATGTCCTCCAACGGAGTCGAGTCTCCCGTGAACACATCGCAGACACGCCAACCGTAGATCGATGTCCCCAGTTTATAGGCCTGACCTAACTTCTCCAGAAGCGGGAAAGATTGTGCTGGCCCAGTGAAAGTCGACAGAGAAGGCTCAAGTTCCGTAGCCCAGACATGGCAGTCAAAGCTTTGCGTAGACTCCAGTGAGACCTGGATGGTTTGGAGCAGCGAATACGCATCGATGGTGTCAAGGCATTTGGAGCTCGCCAGGCAGTCCCTAGCTGCCGAGAAAGACCGAAGAGCATTCAGGAAGTATTCCGGGCAACCCAAGTAAGCCTTGTCAACGCTCATCTGGAGGGCCGTAGACGGTTGGTTGGATTCGGAGGTGGCTAGTAACCCAGGACGCGTGAAGGTCGTACCTAAAGTATCGATTCTGCAATGACACCACCAGTTAGCTTATCTCGGTCAGACGAAATTGAGGCTGTTGAGAGATATCGTACAAGTACACCTGTCGCATAGCGAATTCGCACATCCCTTGGATGGTTGTTTCCAGCTCACGCGAGCTCGCCGGAACCTGAATCCCTGCAATGAGTTTCTTGACCCCTTCGACGTGGAAGTTCCATTTATCATTTCCCGACTCGAAAAGGTCCAGAAGAATCAACAAGAATGCGCTGATGATCAAGATATCGACCGCAGTATTCCCGTCGCCTAGAGCCTCCGAAAGCCCTTTGATCGCCCGGTATTTGTACAAAGAAGCGTTGTAGCAAGGCTTCAGAGCCCGAGAGTAATCTCTTGCTTGGATCTGCTCGAACGTCTGGGTAGCGTTTGCTCGGTGTCGCGCTGCGAGAGCGACGACGGATGCCATCAGCACGGGATGGGCGATAGCCGCGGGAATGAGCTGTCTGAGGGGATTGCGTTGGCTGTCGAACATGACAAACAGCTTGCATACGCATTTGCTGTCTGTCGTTGATGTCAGCAGCACCTCGCGACAGGATTTTGACCAATAGCTCACTGACAGTAGTTCAGGTAGTATCGAGAATCCTCGTCTAGACCTCGAGTAACGGGCTCGTCTAAGCTTGAAGGTATGCGGAGAAGGGGGGTATCGAAAATTCCAGTATGCCACCGATCCGATCCGTTCATAATCTTCATTTCGGAGTGGGACTGAGGTGGGGATATCGTCTTGGATTGCGGCGTGTTCTCTGTGGGTGTGGAAGGCTTCGCAGTGCCGCGGAAAGTTGCGCCTTTGACCCAGCGAAGGGGCCTCTTTTGGAGGCATTCCAGCCCGGCCTTCTGGCACTTTTTACACGGGGGCTGGGACATTTGACACTCGACATGTCTGCGGCGACAAGTGTAGCAGGAACTGTACATGATGCATGATCAAGAAAGCCCCAAAGGAAGATATGGATGGGAGATGAGAGGAGAAGGGAAGGGGCAATTGCGGGGGAGAATTGGGGAAATCCCCGACCGTGGAGGATCATGTAATCACTCTTATCTTATCGCTGCCACAACATTAATTAAGCACATCATTCTTGTGCACAGTTGCAACTATTGACGACGTGCGAGCTTTGAACCCATCTCAAGCCTATGGCTGGCTAGAATACTCTCTCGTGTGCCAAGCGATACTCGATGTCAATGTCCTGGATGATGTTGATCCTGCTGATCCTCGTTGATGGCCTGAGTGGTCGAGACTAGCAGATCTACGTTCTTTCGAAGCCCTTTTCGAGAAGATGGTCCACTTCTAATCTTGGTCTGGATGAGCTCATGATCGAATCGATTCAAGGGCTACTGGTAGTTTGCAAGCCAGGCTCGACTTGACGCAAGCGCAGGGCGTAAAAGCGCAACGCGGTGGTCAAAGTGGCAAGAGCACCAAAGACAGTGGCCACAACGACTGGATTTTGCGAGAGTGCTGTTTTCAATGTATAAGCGATCACCCTCTTGACGCTTTCGCCAGTAGCTCATGAAAAGAGGTAGCCGGCCGGAAAGTGAGCAGGATGTTACTACATCCACTCTGAATCCTTTAAGGCGGCGCCTTCAAGTGCGACGCTTGCCAGTCACCTCTCTTGTTCATGAATCGGATCGCATGGATCGCACGTGGAACCGGTGCAAGCCAAATTATGCTTAGCAGATGCCGAAACTTTGCTTCATCGCTGGCAGTTGACTCGAACAGCCTATGGGAGGGGCTGAGAGTGGATAGCCTCCTCATCTGAATGCCACTCACGGTAGTTGTCAAGGGAGGTTCTTTCGTCCCATTGCCTACGAATGACCATAAGATCCAGTGAGTACTCCACTCATATCACGCTCTCGTTATCAGTCCGCGACGAGGCTGAGAGGCAGAGGGACGAATGCTCCCTACTTAAATCCTTGGACCACAAACTCGTCTCCCAGAACACGCCTCCTCCTTTCTAGTTCGACTCGAACAATTGCCCAAGACAGGATGACGACCGAGACTGCCTCGCTTTCGAATCTGCGTCAGACCTACGACTACCTCGTCGTGGGCGGAGGAACTGCGGGCCTGGTCGTCGCTAATCGACTGACCGAAGATCCTACTGTGAGCGTGCGGGTGCTGGAGGCAGGCGGTAATTGCGTTGATGACCGCGAATTGCGGTGCCTGGATTAGCAGCCAGCACCTATTTCGACCCCGCGTTCGACTGGTGTCTTAGCCGGTCCCCCACAGAAAGGAAGATCCCTCATATCTCAACAGAAGCTGTCTCATGCACCCTGACACTCCCTGCGTGGAAACCAGGAAGCCCTCAATGGCCGATGCATCGCTGAACCTCGTGGGCGCACCCTGGGTGGTTCATCAGCCATCAATCTAGGAATGGCCATTTACCCCAGTTGATCCGACATCGATACGTGGGAGCAGCTCGGCAATCCTGGATGGAACTGGGAGTCGCTGTCGGGCTATCTACGTAGATCGCAAGCCTTCACCCCACCTTCGACCCGCAGCTGCTGGCGCATCCGCTGGACTTCAAGCTGCAGGCGCGTCATGTCCGCTGGATGGAGACCCTGGCGGCGACGGAGCCGATGGCCTCGCTGCTGAAGCCCAACGGCCGGCGACTGCACCATCCGGAGCGGGTGGGCGACCTGGCGACGGCGCGGAGGCTGACGCGGGACCGCATCGTGGCCCATTACCATGGGGTCGGGACCACGGCCATGCTGCTGCAGGCGATCGGGGGCGTGGTGGATGACAAGCCGAGGGTGTACGGGTGTCGCAATCTGCGCGTGGTTGCTGCAGGGGTCATCCCTCTGATCCCGCGGGGAAACATCCAGGCCACGGTTTTTGCGGTGGCTGAGAAGGCTGCAGACATCATCAAGGAAAGTCGACAATAGATGGGTGATGATATTAGCTAACATAACTCAACTTGATTCATTGAGAAATGAATACGAGCACATCAGAGCATCGCCTCTCCCGCATCAGATCAGCGCAAGTGACGTCGCACACGCACATCAACAAAACCATAAATTGCCACCATCTATGCATATCATATCATATCATACACTCTCATATCGTACAGTCCACGCCACTTCGCGAAACCAAGTATCATCGCTCAAAAAGCACCAAGCCAAGTACGCTAAGAAAACCGACAATAAAGCTACAGTCAGGCAATAATAGTACAAGTACATCAAGCGTCGGGAGCGCATCGCACACTCCCCTCAAACATGCCCTAAACCACACACACAGTCCATCAGCACCAACCTCAACCCTCCAAGCCAAGTGTACAGCACAGCAACGAATCACTTACGTCCCAGCGGCTTGGCCCGTTTCGTAATCGACTTGACCTGGTCCTGTTTCATCTTTGCGGCGCGGGCTCTGCAGCACGAACACTTGTTAGCTTCTTCTACCAATGCAGCACCGACAGGAAGGTGAAGAGAGGAGAAGGAAGGGAAAGGAAGGGAAGAATCATACTCGATGCGCGCCTCCTCATCCAGACGCCTCACATGCTCGCGGGCATCTTGCACGGCCCGGCGGGAAGCCAGAAGGGCGCGGTCGGCTTCACGCTCGGCGGCCTCGGCGCGCGAGACCTGCTCCTTGGCGGCGAGGACGGAGGGGTCTTCCTGGTGGCGGCGGCTGCCGAAGCTGAAGCGCGAGTGGCCGTGGGTGCTTCCGCTGTGGCCGTAGCTGTGGCTGCTGCTGCGACGGCGGGAGGAAGAGGACGAGGAGGAGAGGCTGGAGCGCGGGGAGGTGGAGTGGTGCGAGCGATGGGAGCGGTGCGAGTAGTTGTGGGTGTTGGGGTCGTCGATGCTGCGGTCGGACGAGCTGGAGAGGGAGTTGCGGTGGAAGAGAGGCATCTTGGTTAGGTTTCTTCTCAAGGTGGTAGAGGCTAAGCGTCGAGCGTTAGATGCTTGGAGGCTGAGTGTCACGGGAATAGAGTATAAGCTTGTTGAAGTGGAGCTGGATAGTGTAGTGGAGAATGGGGGAGGCTGGGGTTGGGGTTGAGACAGGCGTATATATCCTCAACTCCATGCTGAAATCCCATAACGGGTGTACGTCAGTGGCGCTATACACCTCAGTTGCTCTGCTGTGCGAGGAGGCTTAGAGTGTCGATCGCAAAGTGCGGTGGAAGGGCATCCTCGCTATATTGTGCGAGGATACTTCTTCTCCAGCAGCAAGGGTTCGGTGGGATGACAGCATTGGCGGGCAGATAAGCAATCCTTAGTGGCGATGATGTCAAGCCCGACTGCAGCGCGGGACGATCCCTACGCGGTGGCCAATGCCTGCCCGACTCGCATTGGACGTGGCTTCGCCAGCTTTCGTATTCGAGGGGGTGGCATTCTGATCCACGACAGAGATGAGGTGGATTTGCTGATTGATTTTGCTGTGAGTGGTAGGGGTGAGTTGGACACGGGATGCTGTTTGACTGGAGTTGTATTGTGATTTGTCGGTCGGTGTAAACTTTGGAGGTTGGTGGAGCTCTCTCGATAGATAGAGCCGCGATAGGTCGCGGGGAAAACGACTCGGAATCTCTTGTCGACGTTGGGGATTGGGGTTGATGGTGCAAACATATATTCGCAATGACATATCAGGGCTACGTACTAGTAGCTTGTTCGTGCTCCATGCTGGATGGCGTAATGACGTTGTTCCTTGGGTCTTCTGAGTCAATCAGCCCCTTCGTAAACGAGGTCAACTTCATCATCTTGATGAAGGGATAAAATTTAGCGACTCGATGAGATTTCGATATATGAGTAAAGTTGGCCAAACTACGGAGGAGTAGTTTATTGTGGATCAGAGGAGGGAAGATTCGCAGGTTGTCGCTGAGTATGCAAGGGGATATACTAATTAAAATTGCATTTCTTCATAGAAGCATCATTGGTCTAGTGGTAGAATTCATCGTTGCCATCGATGAGGCCCGTGTTCGATTCACGGATGATGCACTACGGTTTCTTTTCATTTTTTTTTTTTGCCGTTACAGCCCAGCCTAGGAACACTTCCCGCCCCCTCAGCCATCACGCAACCAGAGCCATGGTCAGCTACAGCAGCAAGTGCCATATAGCCTAATTTGAAATTCGAAGTTATTGTAATATCACGCCTGCCCGGTTCCCTCCGCACGTCTAAGTATCCCAACTTCCCGCCTCTGCAACCAACTGTGTCTACTACATTCCCCCAAGTTTAGCCACCAATCTACTCCGTCTCTGCAAGAGATCGGCACGATGCTTGGTCTGTGAGCCAATGGTGCACTCTGGAGCATTCCGACGCCACAAACATATTGGAACCAATGGTCGGCCATGCATAGAGTGTATGGCGGTTGGTGGTGCGGAGTCTAGATTAATGCCCGAGCGTTCGAGCGGGGTCATCCACTCGGCGTCGATCAGGGACTGCGATTGTTCCTTCAAATCCCATACAATATCCGGGGTAGTGGAGGGATTGACCCCTCAGCTCGGGCTAGAACAACACTAGGTCACCTGCCATCCGCTTGGTGAAATGGCGGCCGTGCAGAATTGGCTCGTTGGAATCACAAGTATCTGCATCCAGGTCGACCTGGTTAAACGTCAACCTCGGTCGGATCTAGGCTGTACTCATTGAGCAAGACACGTTGCCTGAGCATAGCGACCGTTGGTCCTTCATGCTACATCACAGCAGTAGATTGTCTGCTCGCAAAAGACACATTCGTTGATGTTGAGTCGAGAAATGACCTCGAGAGTACCTTCCCAAGGTCGAACTGAAATCCTTCCGGATGGCACGCAAGAGGGTCCGAAGAATACTCCAGTCAAACGAACCCTCACAAGGAGGGTACATGTTGCTGACTGAGTTGTTTGCGTTCGAAGGCCACTATGCATGAGTCCTCGGCCCTCACCATCGACACGTGAAAACAAGTGTTGGCAAAGGAGCGAAAGAATAGATTGATGAGGGGGTTGCATCAACGTGCGGCGCTATTGCGGAGATTGAAGCATCGCAGGCTGCAATGGCGCCTTCGACATCCGTGGCTATTCTGTGTTAGCGGTCGACTTCCCCTCGCAATGAGACGACCAAAGAGAGGACATGCTCCAACATGTGGGGATATTTAAAGGTGATCGATTCCCATGAAATCGACATCGGACAAGAGCATCACAAAATCATCAGCTCGACGAACAAACCAGTCTTCTCTTCCAGCCAACTTCTAATTCATCATGCTCTGCAAGTCTCTCCTCGTTGCTGCGTTGGGTGTTCTCGCTCAGGCAGGCCCCATTTCCAGACGCGATGCAGCGACGGTCTTGACGGACCTGAAGACAATCTACACCGATGTGTCGACCCTCAATACCGACGTGACCGCCTGGACTGGCGACCTCTTGGCTGCCCTGGGCATTCTGACCGACTACAACAACGTCAAGAGTGCCCTGGACACCGCTATCACCGACACCGTGGCCGCCTCGACTTTCAGCACCGCGGACAGTGCGAGCATCACGTCCGAGGTGTCCAATCTGGCCGTGCTCATCGTCGCGACCCTGAACGAGATCATTGCCAAGGTAAGATCATTGCACCTGTCATAAAGTGCGCGGCGAGACTAACCAATTCTACAGGAATCCACCGCCGCATCCGCCGGCGTCTCCTCCACCCTGCTCTCGTCGGTGGAGACCCTCAAGACCGAGACTGACCAGCTTGGAGCGGACTTGGAGGCCAAGGCCACCTCGACCGATAAGACGACCATCGCCTCGGCCATTGCGTCGGTTGATGCTGCCTTCGCCAGTGCGATTGCTGCTTATGAGTAAATCCTGGAGTCATGGGATGGGATCGAGCTGATTGCTGGACTTGGGCAAGTCGATAGGACCACTTCTCACTTTGGGAAGTGGAATGATGATTGTGATGCAAATGTATGCAGCAAAATTGAAGATGATCGGACTGAAGAGCATAAATGCCATGGTAGAATTGTAGCCAAGCTTCCTCCCGGGTCGGGCCGCGCGAAATACACATACTATGCAGTATTCCGGGTTACCCCGCTTGCTCGAAGGTGGAGTCGGAGAGCATCATGCCCTTACTTTTGTTAGTCGCTACATGTTCATTGTAAATGCAAACAAGATGTAGAAGCTGAGCCTTAGCTGTCACTGGTTCAAACAGACCATTATCAAGGGCTGGTTGAGATCGTACTGCTGAACCTGGACCGGACAATGACTTTGGGCCTCATTCGCCACTTAGAAGCCTACCCTGATTGACAGTCAGGCCCAGCGACACCAGTGAAAGAACATCACGGAACTTACAAGATGCAGGGCTGAATCGCATGACCGCAAGATGCATTACCCCATAACTCAAAGATGCATAGAATGAACACTGGTTCCTTTGAGGTTGAGGATTCTTAGGCGCGGTTTTGGGTTCAAGATGTGGAGTGTGCGTATGGAGGAAGGATAAACATTAAACTCGCGTATGCGCGTGGGAACCAGGAGCAGGTGATTTATCGCATGTACTGTATGTAACTTATGGTGCAGTTGGGTGATAAGACACCTAGCAAACTTCGGGCAGCTATTCGCCACCTCCTGCTTACTGCCATCCAGCTTCAGTAACCACTTCACATCAGCCACGTGGAGACGGGTATAGTATATGGTAGCGAACATTTTCACTGCGCCTGGGGCGCATGGTAGTAAAGTTCTATGGATAACTCTATAATCCACACCAATGCTTTACGGTGCCGACGGCCCAAAGGGGTAATATGCACTGTACACTGTACACTGTACATTGTACATAACTGCAGCCCTAGTTCATCTGTCGCTCGGAAGTACTGTAGACGTCGTTCATGCACAGCAAAGCCAACATGAAACGGTTGACTGTGTCTGTATAACAACTGAACGGTAGCAACCTAACAAAGCGATCTGGACGCTTTGCTCTCTCGGCCTCATTATGGGCCGTTCTTCTCTCTTTGTTCATTAGGGTCTACACTTCGTTCCATTTTGTTCCCCCCCCCTCTATCCGACCAGTTCTTGACCGCCACTCCTGAAACAATGTGCGAACCACTCGCATCGCCGCCCGTCAGGCAGGAATCGGCACTCTTACCACAATTCTATGTCGAACATCGAACTTCCGCCTCTGTAGCCGCCCTGTAAGCATGCAGATCCTATCATATGACACGTTCTGTAGGATCTCTGAGGGCGGGACAGGAATCACCATGAGTGGCAGGGGCCAGAGAAACTAACACGTCGCTTCAAGGTGATGAGCCTTGAAGTAGGTCCATACTGTCCCTTGGGATCTCTTTTGACCAACTGCCAGAGTTATGCTCGGTGATTTTGCCTGGTGCTAGCACATCGAAGACTTGCTGACGGCGTCCACATAGATGCAGCTGCCAATCAAACATATGATCGCTAGCGAAGTGTGATGGGAGTTTGAACCACCATGAGCGGTCGACACGGCCATCCCGGAAGGCTGAGTGAATCATCGCCCAACTGTCTCTCACGCACGCACTCTTTCGCCGGCTAGTCGTAGGGTAGAGTAAGTTGGAGAGAAAGAAAGAGAGAAAGAGGGTGTGTGTTCCAGCTCGATTGGGCAGGCAGTCGACTGTACGCTTACCTCTGTTACGGCCTTGGACCTGGAAGTGTGCGTATAAAGGCCGCAGCCTCTCGAACCAACATTGGGCGACAAAAGCACGAACAGTTCCCAACTCAACGTCTTCACGACACAAATCCGCAGCATACACTTCCTCGCGATCTACGACTGCTCGAAGACTGCTTTCTTCTCTCAACCTCTGTCACTTTTCTCATTTCCTGCTGTTCTTGCGCCAGAGGACCATCTGCTAGACCTTGTCTTTTCACCATGGCACCCCAAGACCGACACAGAGCTCTAGAGTCATCGAACATGGAGCGCGGTCGCATGGCTGAGTGGTTCAGCAAAGAAGATTACACGGTGGCCTGGATCTGTGCCCTGGCGCCCGAATTGGTGGCAGCAGCAGCGATGCTGGATGAAGCATATGCGCCACCTGCGGCTTTCCGACAGGACCCCAACGACTCCAACGTCTATTCCTACGGACGGATAGGACAGCACAAGATTGTCGTCGCATCACTCGGTGCTGGCATTCCGGTAAGGTACCTGCGAGCACGACTGCGACCAACCTCTTGCGCAGTTTCCCGAAAATCCGCTTCGGTCTGATGGTGGGCATCGGCGGCGGAATCCCAGCCCGGATCGTCGAGGACTCGACCGACGATATCCGCCTCGGAGATGTGGTGGTTTCTATGCCCCATGGCGAATATGGTAAGCTGCCGTTTTCGTTTTATCTCTAGTTCTTCGGTTGCCCCTTCCCTCGCTTCGTGGCAACGGCTCACACATTCCGGCAGGTGGGGTCGTCCAGTACGACCATGGAAAGATCGTCCACGAAGGTCAATTTGTCTACGCCGGATCGCTGGGGAAGCCACCGGCTATCCTCCTGCAAGCAATCCAGAGCGTCCAGAAACAGCATGACATGCGGGGCAGCAGCATCCCACAACTACTCGGGGAGATCCTGAAGGAACGGCCTAGGATGGACGTCAAATACCGACGTCCAAACACAGAAGACCATCTGTACCAGGCCGAATATGAACATCCTGCTGATGTAAAGAACTGCAGCCGATGTGATGCACGTCACTTGGTGCAGCGGCTGGCGCGGGAAAGCGACGAGCCCGTCATTCACTATGGGCTCATCGGCTCCGCGGACCGGGTTATGCTCCACGGCCCGACTCGTGACAAACTCCGCACAGAGAAGAACATCATCTGTCTGGAGATGGAAGCTGCGGGGCTGATGGACAGCTTCCCCTGCCTGGTGATCCGTGGGATCAGTGACTATGCCGACTCCCACAAATCGGACCGGTGGCATGGCTATGCTTCCATCGTGGCCGCAGGCTACGCCAAAGAGTTGTTGAATTTTGTGCCGGAGCTGGCCCGGGAGCCCACGGCGGTGGAACTGATGTCGGTAAGTGATCGATGAACAAGAAGCCATCACTTTGTTTGTGATAGGATCTAAAGTGTAGGTCTTCTTCTAGGACATGTCCAAGACGCTGGATCAACTCCCGGCCCAGATGATGAAGATCGGCCAGGTGTTCCAACCCCTCGCGTCGCCTCCGCAACAAGCCGGGATCGCATATCGAAGAGATGGGCTTTCGTCCAAGGCGCCAGGTTCCCGGAGTGGCGCCCAACGCCATGGGGCATTATATTCCGCGCCAGCAGGCCAGGCGAAGAGAAAGCGAGTCTAAGTACTATCGTGAGCGAACATGTTTGGGCGCGCAGCGAGATCGAGAGGGACTAGTTGAGGTCAGCGTACCGGGGCACTCCCCCGCAGAAGATGATATTCAATATGCAGTTTGCACGCGACATCCGGTTCTTTATGTCCCTTCCGACAAGTATATCTTTTGGTCTCGAGCCGAGGGAACTTGGTGGAGATCAGAGCTAGTGATGAGAACATCGGTGTCTTCTGAGACAATGTGATATGGCCATGAGGCTAGCCAGATCAATTTGATGAAGCTGAGAGGTGGGCGATACGGAACGATATCTTGAGTTCATGGTGGTTGGTTGGTTGAACTACTAGTAGCTTGAAGCAGCCTTGAAACGCCTCGGATCACGTGGACCGACATATTACTCAGGAACGCCGGCAGCTGGCCAGAACCCGAGTTGACGAGGGGGGTTGTGCAGTGCATGAGAAGCTGCTTTCATGCTACATGGAGCTTTTCGTTCTAGACGGGGAGACTGAAGTGACTCAGCTGGTGCACACCACGGCCTACAACTTGTTTGACCGCTCGCTATCATCGCACATCTTTGAAGGCGTACTTAGACTGCTAATAGAGCATGGCGCTCGAATAGTGTATGAGAAGTTCATACCTGCACTTTTCGACGCCGTAGGGCGTGTCGACAATGGTGGTTTGGCTTTTCTTCCCAAGTGATGTCGATCCAAGCATTAGCAATGGCTGGTACCCTTTCTTGTAACATGTAACTTGATGTGAAGAAGAGGAACTTGTCAAGCTCATTGCTGGACAAGATCAGTATCAGTGCTTTTGACTCATTGCTGCCGTGTCACGGGGTCACGAGCCCGTAGGGAAGCTTCTGCTGAAAAGAGGCGCGAATCCTAGCCTTCACGGCGGCGGTATCCATCTAATCATCTCCTCCCAGAAAGGCCACCGTGTCTTCAAGCCACTCTTCAAAAGCGGCGGCTACTTGTCTTGTATGAACCCGACTAGACAGGTGGTCCTTGACCTCGGTCGTTGTTCGCGTCGATGAGGCTGCCATCGCGTTTTGCTGTTTCCGAGGCGCGGATCGGAAAGCCAGAGATTGAGACGGGCATACGTCTCTAGTAACTGCAGCGGTATCTGGCAAGCTGGCTGCAGTCCAGTTCTTATTGGGCAGTCCGACCATCGACTGAGGTTCGCAATACTTGCCAACGGACTGCTCTGTCTTGCGCACGGGATTGTGCCCACCATGCGACCGTTCAGCTCCTTCTACGCGAGACAGCTAACCAAATGCAGTTGGTCGAGGGCGGTATCTCAGGATCGTGATGTGCGTACGGCACGATAGGCTTAAACTAAAATGGAAACATCGATGGAAGGAGTTGAGTGATTGAGATTGCATCGGATATAACCGGAGTTAGGGTTAGCATCAACCCACCCTAAGACCGGCTTTTTCGCCTATCTTCTTCGCTCGACAGCCATATGAGATTCGAGTCGAGATCCAAGCGGCCTGTCGATGCTGACACCCTTTCGATAAGTTTAAGATTTGCTGAGCACGATACGCATAAGCTCTGCCGGGACCTCGTCGCTCCCAGTACATCCACTTACTGCTGTAAGCCCACCGTTGCCCGAGAGCGCAAACCAGCAAATAGCCCTAAGGCAATGGACCAACGTACTCAGGCTAATTCATTTGCCCCCTCAAAAGTCTACGCATTACTTCTACTGATGTCTACAGGATGGCTGGTGTCGCAAACTGTACTTTGGTGATAATGGGCAAGGTGGAACATGCAATAGATACATTCGTCAGCTTCATAACGTCATTTCCAAACCATCATAGCACATATCAACATCATGAGGCCTCATATCAACATTCCAAAGCACATATCAACATTCAAAAAACACATCCAAATTCCCAATTTGCCTCCAAAAGTTCAAACTCCAAATTCCCGTTTTGTCTCCATGACTCCGTCCAAGATCTCCATGCATCCAAAACTCCCGATTCCCGCATTTTCACCAAGACTTTCCGTCGAAAAGATTCATGTCCTGCAACAAGTTGAGTCCGACAACGCTCGGAGATGTATCACCTATGGTTGGAATGACACATCCCGCAATCAGTCGTGAGTCCGACGACACTCAAAAACGTGCCACCTATGGCTGGTATGACACATTTTCACAGTCCCCGTATCGTCCGAAAAACAGAACTCAGATCCGATCAACGTTGTGAGTAAGGCAGTACTCGCAAATGAGGCGTTCGCAGTCTTGACACTCATACAAGAAGAGGACACTATTGCAGATTTCGCATCCGGAGCCGCGTGGGCGTCCATGTTCTCTGCGCAAGAAAGTCACACAGGTGTGCCGTTCATTGATCCTATTTCGTGGAGGGTTGAGCGGCGCTTTGGGGGGTGCGCGGGGTGGAAGTGGAAGTGGGACTCGGCGGCCGGTGTTGTTTTGATTGCGATTGCGTGCTCGATGACGAGGGCCGTGATCGCGGCGTGGAAGTGGAAGTGGGACGCGGCGGCCGGTGTTGTTCTGATTGCGATTGCCTGCTCGATGACGAGGGCCGTGGTCGCGAGGTGGCGGCATTACCCATTCGGGGTTGGCGAAGTGGTTCCCACGTTCATGTTGGGGGCAGTGACAGGTGCGCCATTTCGCGCCGCATCGGTAACAGAACTGTGCACCACAGCGACATCTATCACGCAAGCACTCGATGTTAGCATACCTGGTCTGTCCGCGGGGCAAGTCTCAAGGTTAGCTCTCAGGGATGCACTCACCGCATGTGATTGCAGCCCCGAGAAAGCTGCACGACTGCCTTGCACGAGTAACACCGTCGCCATCCTTCCTGCTCCGCGAGCGCCAGCGTGGCTTGGATGGCCGGATCCTCAGGGCAGTCGGCGTCAAAGTGGAATGGGTTCATACATCGAGCACAGGTCAGGTTGAGGCACCCGGTGCAACGGGCCCTGTCTCCTGTGATGAGTTCCGGTCGAATGAAGGCGCCGCACGCCCGGTTCCCGCAGTATACGCGGTGGGCTGTGGTATGTTCAATCTCGCGGTGGTGGAATGTTTCGATCTCATCCTCGCCCAAGAGGTCCTCGACGAGTGCAAGCCGGATCTCCTGGCCGCAGCACTTCGGTGGAAACAGCGATTCATCGTGGAGGGACTTGGTGAAGAGCTGCTTGATGCAGTCGTGGCAGTATTCGTGGTCACAGCCAACACGAGTTACCTCGCTTCGTTGGAACTGGTCAAGGCACACGCAGCATTCGATATTTGTGGTGTTTCGTCCTCCCCTGGCTTCTTGGCCATCATTGTCCGTCATCGTGGCAGTGGTGGAATCGATGTCGATAGATGAGATGAACGGTTTGATGGAGGATTTGTGGTTTTTTTGTATCTGGGATGAAGGACTCTTTGTTAGATGGATGAAGATGATGATAGTTGATGAAAGATGGATGTGAAATTCACGTTGTTGGTGGACAAGAACAGAGGTTGATGGAAAAGAGATGGTTGAAGGAAGAAGAAAGGAAGAAAGAGAGAGAAGAAGAGTTGAAGATAGTGAGAAGATGCTTTTATGTTAGAGGCCTGAGACGCGAGACACCTGACATCTTGCTTACCAAGAGTCCTGGTGATGAACACTGTGAATAAAAGCGAACTCATGAAGCTATTCACGTCCTACATCAACAGGCAAGCTGTGAGCTTGCACGACCAATCACCTACCAGAACCCAGCCCCACACAGCTCTACCATCACATGCAAATCCCAAAACGGAAATCGTGAAGCTATACCGGCTGAACCTGTCAATAGGCACTAGGCAGCCGCATAACCTCATGAATAGGAGACAATAAGAAAATCTAGTTATTGATACGTGACTGCAGAGCGGGGCAATCTCTGTCAGTTGCGGGGTAATCAGAGTTTTATATCAAAATGGCACCAGCCCAGCTGCGATGAACGAGACTTTGTGGTGCCAGCCTGACTGATCTTTTGGCAGAGAGTTCTGCTGCAGGGGACGAGGACCGAGAAAGGCCTCTTCTTCCTTGATACTACGTGGCCTTTGGTGATTCCAGATGCTTGATGGCTACAGAAAACTTGTGTATACGAGGCTAGCAGCGAGGCCATGATCCTTGACCACACCTGCCATGGAGAAGTTGATGAGAAACCTCACCGATGCCAGCCGATAGGGAGAGGATCCCAGTGAGCAGCAACAGCGAGGTCCTTGATTGGAGCATGCTCTCGTCCTATCAAGACGAGACCAGTTTTATGAATAATATGGTGGTTGGCAAGCTTGATGAGACCGGCATCACCTGGCCAAGATGTTGGCCACTCGCTTCTCGTCAAATGCAGAAATGATAAGACCGTCTTCATTCGAATGATATGACATGCTGACCGCTGGACCAAGCATTTGAAGAAGGCATAGCACAATTATTCAAACAACACTTCATACGATACCACAGGCTAAACGGAGCGCAGTCTCAGAGTCTGATACAAGGGGAGCAGAAATAATGGTGGCTTCTGGTGGATTCCAGGTCATCTAGCAAGTGGGATTTGATGATGGAGGCACATATTCCATCGCGGGAGCGGGCAAGCGAAGCCCAAAAAGGAAGGTATGAAGCCTAGAACGACCATCGCAATATCTCCTATACATGACATCATTCCCTCGCAAGATCCTTAAAATGATCGGGATAGAGTATTGCTACGCGGAGTTGTATAGTCCGTCATAGGCTTTAGTTGACTCATCTTTTTTTCACAGAACTAACACAAACTACCACAGACAGGGCAAAGAAGGGCTTGATGACTCGAACATACGCCAACCTGTTCCTACTCAGGAAACCCGCCTGACACACTTCAACAACTCTTGATGAATACTAAAATTATGCTCCGTTGGCGTGGCCATCAGCGGCTACCGTCCCGCAGCGGTTCTGTTGCGGCTGATGTGACGATAGAGCGCCCCGAGTGCAGGCAGGTCGTAAGGCGACGTGATGACCAGCCCGTTCATGTGATGGAACAGAGAAAAGCCCGCCCGGCTCGGCGAATACCCGTTGCACTCAAGGTTTAATTGAAGCAGGTACGGGAGAGAGCACATACCGGTTAGGACCGTGGCCCAGGTTCCCGAGCGCAGGCGGACGTGGGTGAAGGAAATGGATCGGAGTGTATCATGAAGAGCCTCCAGGAAGCGAAGCAGGCATTTCGAGGGAATTTCGACGCCAAGCAGACAAAGAGCGCGGAGGCGCAGCGATGGAAGGACAAATGTGTCAAGGCCTATAACCCACGTTGTGAGAGTCAGTGTCTCGAGATTAGGGGCGAGCCCCAACAGAGGGAGCACCCGAGCTGCATGAGACTGGGTTGCAGCAGCAGCAGCAGCCTCAGGATCAGGCGATCCTTGCGCTATAGTGTCGTAGTTGAGGGCGGGCGCATACAACACGAGGTGTCGGAGACGCGGCAGATTGTCGTTGGTATGGGGCTGTAATGAGGAGGAGATGGCGTCGAGGATATGCCGCAAGGAGTGCGCGTGCTCGAGGTGGAGGTGAACCTCGGACAGACTGGGGAGCTCGACGTCGCGCAAAGTCCTGGCGACTATGTCAAGATATCGGTCTCTATCACATGGCGCAGGGTCGCAACAGGGCTGGGCGAACACGATCTCTCGCAGACCCGGAAACCGGGGAAGACAATCATTGAAGCCCTGTTGTAGCTGTTGGAGATATCGAACGTCGTCGGCAAGGTTCGCAGATTTGGATTGCGTATAGAGCTCCGGGTGATAAAATGCGAAACTGAGGTGCCGAACACAAGCGGCCTGGGGGCTGTGTGATAGACGTTCGAGGCGCTCCAGAGAATCTGGACTATGACCTCCCACGGTAAGGGCCTGGAAGAGTAAGACTGAGGCACTGCGATAGAAGACTCGGCCGGTGAGACGTAATGCGGCCAGTTGACGCTTGGCTGTAGTAGTTGTTGCGAGAACGTGTTTTGGTTTGCCTTCTCTCAGGCAAGGCATGCGGTAAGAAGGCTTCGGCGAGAAGAGCTCCACCACGAAGGAGAGGATCTGGACGCAATGATTCAGCTCAACCCCAGGACTCGAGGGTTACCAAGCTTACCTGGTCCATGATCTCCGTAGGGAGGAGCTCCATCGTGGGGTTCGAGGATAAATAAATACGTGCGTGAGATGACCCCGAGCACTGCGGGTAAGATACTGAATGATTTGATATCTCGTGGCACCGTCGATGGAGACAAAAATGAAGAAGTAATTGGGTGGGTGTCCCTGCAACCCACGATATTATGGCGTATGTATCTTGGCCCATTGACATCACAGCATGGGATCGCATTCTACACATCATCATTCTTAGGCAACCTTCCGAAACTGCCTCCCGAGGCCGCAACAGAACAAATCATCATGTCATCATAGCGGCGTCTATCAAAAGATCTCCTTTTCCGACAAGACTCCAACAGTTCGAGTCCCTGCCAACTGTATATACCTCCCCAGCGCCATCATCGGAAAGTAATGTGCATAGAACGCATATCCAAGATAGAAAAAGTTCGGAAATCCCGTCCCAGTATACCGGCTCTCCTCCCACGTTGCTCCTTTCCCACTGCCTTCCTGCTTCGATTGCGTCTGAATGAGATAGCCAACACCTCGTTCGATAGCGGGGGCACTCGGAGCCAGATACGGCAGCAAAGCCATGACGGCCCACCCCGTCTGTGACGCCGTGGAATAATGATCGAGTCCGACCCGACTGCCGGACCGATAGGTCTGTAGGCTTTCGCCCCAACCCCCGTCTGAGTTTTGAATCGACAGGACCCATTGCACGGCTCGCGATGTCAAGGCGGGGATGCGGCTGCTATGTTTGGTGAAATACGTTAGACCACAGAGGACATTACTCGTGCCGTAGATGTAGTTGCATCCCCAACGGCCGTACCACGATCCATCCGCCTCCTGAGTTTGCGCAAGATACTCGATGGCACGGTCGGATGCAGTACGCATCTGTGACAGCAAGTCCGAGCCCGCGTAATCCGCAACTGGGCTCCGGAACAAGAGACCAAACGCTTCCAGCACCCGTCCCGTGACATCTGCCGACGACGGATCGCACAGACTGTCCATATCACTGAATGGGATCTTGTTCAGGAAGAGCGCATCGTTGTTGATGTCGAACGCGCCCCAGCCGCCGTCTTTGTTCTGCATGCCCAGGATCCAGAGCACCGCTCGGATGACATTGTGGTACGTGAGGTCGGTTCCGTGCTTGAGGAAGGCAATGATCGCGGCCGCAGTGTCGTCGACATCCGGGTACCAGGTGTTGAAATACTCGAAGCTGAAGCCTCCGGGGATGGTCTTGGGGCTGTAGACCTGCCAGTCGCCGTAGGGCTGCGTGAGCTGGCGATTCTGAATCCACTTGATGGCGCGGTGTAGACTTTTACTGTCCTTGGGGTGGGAGGCATCACATAAGGCGATGGACATGAGGATTGTGTCCCAGGTTGGGGAGACGCAGGCTTGCATGCGCCGGCCTTGCTGGTCCTCCCATGCAAACCTCTCGACAGATTCCAGTGCTTTGACAACGGGTGCATCGGTGAGCTGAAAGCCCTCCAGTGTGAGGGCCAGTAAGCCGAGATGCATAGGCGGGAAGATGCCAGCCCAGTCTCCGGAGTCTTCTTGATGATCGAGGATCCAGGAGATACAGCTGCGACGACTGTAAGCTCTAGTGGGGAAGGATCGAAGTCCGTTTAGGAAGTGCAGCACGTGGTCGATAACCAAGAACAAAGTCACCAGCAAGCTCAGTCCAGTGCTACTCGCAGGCCGCTGGTATGGCACCGATTTATTCCCAGGGTCGAGCCACAGCTCATCCAAATATGTACCGTCCGCTGCACTCCCCGGAGGAAGAGGGTAAATTGGACGATGGTGGGACACAATCAGCAGGGGCACGATCGTGCTGCGTGCCCACGAGGCGAACTTGTAGATGTTGATCGGGGCCCAGGCGGGCATGAAGATGAGCTCCGCCGGCAGTTCGGGCACTGCGTCCCAGGGGAACAGCCCGAACATCGCCATATAGAACCGAGTGAAGATGCGGACTCTGGCCACGCCCCCGACACTCCGAATATACTCACAGGCCTTGCGCATCGCCGGGTGCTCGGGTGAGAACCGGAGGATTTTGAGAGCGAAGTACGCCTCGGTCGAGGTCGAGATGTCACCGGGATAGTGGGGCGCAATTCCCCAGGAGCCATCTGGATTCTGCTGCGAGAGAAGCCATTGAATGAGGGGCTTTGCCTCTTGGGTGAGATCCAGGCCAAGAGACAGTCGCAGGAAGACATATTCGGCCGTGATAGTTGCATTGGACCGTAACTCGCCACACCAATGGTTGTCTTCTCTCATTTGCTCTATCGAGTACTGGGTTGCTTTGTCAAGAGCATCGCGTGCGGCGCGAACCGTAGGCCCAGGGCTTAAACCTGATGAGCCTGGCTTTGCCGTAAGGACCTTTGTGTGCATAGTTACTGTTCAAGATTAGAGTGGCAATCAGCAAGTGTGGAGAAAACTTTCGGTGAATGGGATTGTCAACCAGGCAGATATACACCGGACTTTATCCCCTCTCGTGCGTGGAGGTGTCATTCGGTCACACGCACTTAAGTGACAACTGGACCTGTTCACGATCGGCATTGATCCAAGCTACCTGCATGTATGGACTCGGATAAATTCTGATATTCTCATCACATCGGTTATTGCCCCATGCGGAGCCAGCGAAGGATCAATGGGCTTTGAGGTAGCTCGAGATTTGGAATCCTCACCACCATTTCAAGTCGATTGAAATTCGATCGTGACAAAGTCCAAGCCAAAGTGGAGCCCGAAATAACTGATGATTGGGGTGAAAGACAAAACTACTGCAGACCGAAAGAAAATAGTGCGGCTGATATCGTATTCGTGGTGCTGATGAGGTGATCCGAATATGATAAGCCCTACCCGGCTGGCCCAATCGCCTCATGATCGACACTCGGCGACCTGGTCACAATCATTAGGCTCAATGTGATTGAAGTGCCTGCAGGACCCCCACACGAGCTACTCAATGTATCATAAGTCTCGTCACGGCCACCTCGCCCCCGCGAAACCTGATTTCTTTCACCTCAGATTCGAGCTCGTCATATTAGTTGATTGAAGCCAGCCGTCAGCCCACCTAGCGACGGTGGTCGACAAACAAATAACATGATGTTGGTTCTCCTGGTTAGTACAATTTACCTCTTCTGATGGACGCAGTCTAACATGATCCAGGTTGTTGTGGCGATCTTCGCCGCCGCCGTGATTTATGATCGATACTTCCACCCTCTGGCCAAATTTCCAGGCCCAGCTATTGCAGCAGCGTCTCCGGTTTGCAGCTTCTCTCCACTCTTTCAATCACCAGTCTAACTTCAACCGAAGCTATGGGCAATGCACGCCCGGTACTCAGGGAAACTTCTTCCCAAGCTACGAGACTTGCATGAAAAATATGGTACGCTACCCATCACCTATTTCTGAGAACCATTTACCTGATTCCACACAGGTCCGGTTGTTCGAATCTCCCCAAACGAACTATCCTTCGCAAGCCCCCGGGCGCGAGACGCAATTTACAAGGACGAGTACACCAAAGGCTTCACTCCAACGCAGAACAACGTCAGTTTTGCGATCGATGTCGTGATCGGAGACACCACGGCGCAATCGGCCACCTCCCAATCAGACCATCGAAGTGTGCGGTCGCAGGTCAAGGGGATTCTGGCAACCTATCCCACACCAAGCCAGGAGCAGATTCATCAGACCTACCTGATGGCGCTGAAGGAAGAGCTGGACACCGCAGCCCGCGGAGGGACGCAATACGATCTGACGGCCGGGATGGACCGGCTGATCTGGCAGTGCATGGGGCATTTCTTCCTCGGTCATTCCATTCCCATCAGCACGAAAGAGACATTTGACTACTTTCGGCGGTGGGATAATGTGTACACCGCTGGTTTGGACTTGATGTTTTACATCGGTCGCTTGCCAGGGGCATCGGCCGTCGCGGCGGTTCTGCTGAGGACGATTCGGAATCTTATGACGACGGATTGGGTGCAGGTTAACACTTTCAGTCGGATTCAGGAGTAGGTTCCTCCCCACGAGATTGTCTGCTCGGAATGCGGCGTGTCTAATTGTCCCGTAGACTCACAGACCGAAAAGAGTTCCGCGAGAGCATTGTCGCGCAAAAGCTGGGGATCGTGGACGGGGCCGACGGAAAGCCCGAGTTAAAGCGCGCCATGGCACATATCAGTCTTCTTGTGTGAGAGCATCCCCAGTATGCCATTCAGGCATCTCCATGCTATAGAGCTAACAATTGTGTGAACAGAATCGGTGGATATGACCCTGTTTCAGCTGCCGCATCCGCCGTCTTCTACTACCTACTGCAACATCCCAAAGCGCTCGCAACGCTGAAGCACGAGCTCCGCACCGCTATTCCCCGTGAAGAAGCTTGTACAGATGAAAAGTTGTCCCAGATCGCTTACCTGAATGCCTGCATCCAAGAAAGCCTTCGACTACAGCCACCAGTGAACGACGTGGGCGCCAGAATCTCCACCGGCATAGAGGTAGATGGCGTCTATGTGCCCAAGGGGGTGAGTCTAGCATCAGAATTACAGCTGACTAAGATTGATATTGATGTTATACGTAGGCCAAAGTCTTCGTTGACAAGTATTCGATCCACCGATCTGCAAGGTACTTCAAAGACCCCGAACGATGGGACCCCGAGCGGTGGCTTGCCACCACCCCCGAGTCGGATTTGGCTGCATTTTCGGCCTTCTCGGTGGGCACCCATGCGTGCCCGGGCAGAATCATGGGTCTGCGGGTGCTGCGTCTAACTATCGCGAAGCTCTTGCTGAGCTATGATTTTCAGCTCGCTGATTCGAAGTTTGACTGGGATCGCGATGCGCATTGCTGTCATGTGTGGCAGGATTTTCGTGTGGATGTGAAGGTTAGCAAGGTTAGGGCTGTACAGTAGAATGAAAGGCATGGAAGCTGAGAGATCTGATGTTGACGAGAGATGGGCTCATCTTTATGACTAGTCGACATATCATGAAAAGAGAACTAGAGATTCAGTTGCCTAGACTAAGATAAGGAAAAAGAAAAACAGGGAAATGACCAAACGTCTGGTTGTCATTCGATGCGATCACGTCGAATACCTCAACGCTTATCAACCTTGCGCTTGACAAGTCAGATACAAACCTCTCTTTGCTATCCACAGGCTTCCCTTATGTGAAGTAGGGTAGAGACTTGGTCCTGCCCTTGGAAGTTTGCATGAGAGTAATTGCTTGTAATCAAATGTTCGAAGGAATCTCTGGAAGTCAGTGCGAACATCGTTGGCCAATAGAGACCAAGTTCATAGTCGGGCTGATGAGAATCCACACTCACCAAAGATTATGAAAGGAACAGCCAACAGTGTGCTCGTGATGTTATACCGGTTGCCAACCAGCACCAAGTCTGCACCCATTCCTTCAATTCCGGCATTGCCCAGATTGATCCGATCGACATATCCACAACGCTCCACATCGCTCCACCTCGGAGAGATCCCGAACCAGCCTTGCGGCGGTCAATGCTTAAAGACCCTTGTTTGACATGCGAAATGGAGGTAACGCGGGCGGAGAATTTCCGTCGGGATGCTACCGATAACGAGGGAGGAGGAGTTAACATGACGAAATATGCCTGTCTCTAAACAACTGACAAGAGGGGAGTGATCACTGAAAATGTTTATGCAGATATAGAAATCAGCTTGTCGTGATAAATGTGCTCATATTGCATGAATTCGTCTGTATACCTGAGGTTTGTAGCTGATGGTCCCTAATTCTTTTTCGAATGCTATGTACCATGCCCGCTGTTGATGACTGGGTTCTTTGTTTGTATAGGCTAATGAGATGAGGATCAAAACAGTACGACAACCAGCATCACATTTCAAACAGTCTCAATCAAAAGGATCCACAATCAACCCCTCTTCCCCCCAACAAACGACCGCTCCACCTCCTCCAACGACTTCCCCTTCGTCTCCGGCATCCACACCCAACACACCGCCGCGGTGACAAGCGTACACCCGCCGAACAAGAAATACGCGGCGCAGCTACTCTTCGCCAGCAACACCGGGGTGATCAAGGCGACGAAAAAGTTGGAGATCCAGTTGGCGCCGTGGGCGAGACAGGTGGCGGAGGCGCGGGTGCGCTGGGGCTGGATCTCGGCGGCGTAGATCTTGCAGCTGACGGCCCAGGAGACGCTGTAGATGGCGGCGAACAGGTAGATGGCGACGATGACGACCCAGCGGCCGGCGCCCGTGGACTCGTAGACGGCGTCGGCGGCGTACAGCGCGCCAATCACCAGCATGGTGGCCGCCAGCCCCAGGCCGCCCAGGATGACGTTGTGGCGCCGGCCCCAGCTGTCGGCGTAGATGAGCGCGGGCACCGTCACGGCGAAGATGACGATCCCCGACACGCCCGAGGCGAGGAAGCTGGCTTGGTCGGAGGTCATGCCTGCTTGCTCGAAGAGGAGCGGGGCGTACTATTTCCCTTGAATTAGTATGCGTGATGAGGGTGGTTGGGCGGAGAGGGAAGGGAAGATCGTACGTAAAGGACCCCGTCAATCCCGGCAAGCTGTTGCATGGACATCAGGAATAAACCCAAAAACGTCCGGGTGCGCACGTCCGGCTTGAACGCGTCGAACAGGCTAGTCTTGTGGCCACCTTTCTCCGGGATCGATCTCTCGCTGCGCTGCGAGAGGACTTGTTCGAGGGTATTCGGGGCTAGGGTGCTGCCAGTCGGTGCCAGCGGGTGGGTGACGGCCTCCTCGTGCACGTCGTAGTCGTCTTCCTCGCTTAGCTCCTCTCGATCCGCCGGGCTGACTTGGAGATACTCCCAGGCGCGCGTGGCCTCGTCGGAGCGGTTGTGGAGGGTGAGCCACCGCGGGGACTCGGGCAGCCACAGGAACGCCGCGAGACCGAAAAGGACGGAGACGCCGGCCAGGAGGGTGAAGGGGGTGCGCCACGCCATGGACGAGTGCAGGCGCTCGCAGCCGTAGCAGGTGAAGAAGCCGACCACAAGGCCGACGGTGACAAAGAGTTGCGGGCCAGTGGTGAGCGGGCCTCGTTGCTTCGGAGGCGAGATCTCGCAGATGTATCTGTGGAGATAGGTGGACGCAATCAGCAACTCTTCCACTATGCGAGTCGCAAGTGAAGAGGTCGACTTACACAACCAGCGTCCCCAGATACAGACCCTCCCCGAGTCCCTCCACGACACGGCCGACAATAAACATGGCCAGATGCACGGCGCCCGCTTCGATGGCCGCTCCGACCCCGAAGATGAGCGCCCCCAGACTGATGGCCCTGGGCCGTCCAACCCAATCGGCCAGTTTGCCGCCGAAGAACGAGGAGAAGGCAGCGGGGATCAGGATGGCGGAGACGACCAGCCCGTGAACGATGGACGAGAAGGAGCCGAATTTCTGCGTGAATTGCTGCATCACAACTACTGATCCGATGATGCCGGTGTCCATCCTACCATCCAGCCAGTGGTCAGCGACTGTTTCTCTCGGATATAAGCGTGCAACTCTTGAAGACAGCACCCACCCGAACAGGAATCCCCCCAGGGAGCATAAAATGCTAGCCCAGACATAGCGCGATAGATGCACGATCAGCGACATGGTTGCGGTGTGGTGTCCCTCTTGCTCTGGAAGATAGTGCTGGGATATCTCTTTGCACGAGTAGGCCGTGTCTGAAGAGACCGTTTATAAGCCTCGAAGGCTTAAGTGACCCCGAAGAGATTTTTTTCAAGGTGGGATCAACATGTTCGCACAACATCGTCACACTTCGAGACCGCGATAGGCGAAGGAATTGGAAGCTCGGGAGCGATTCCTTCACTCTCGGGAAGATCGCCTCTTTCTGCGGCGTCCGGCTCTTATCGTTTATCATTTATCGCTTGAACACGAAGTCAGTGGGGAACAGTGGATTGATTAGATCAGTCCAGCCAATGGGTCTAGACCTTGTTGTCATCCAACTCGGCAGAATTACCTTTCTTTTATGGGTATGCTCCCCACTACCTAGGTACTCGCAAGTATGAGTAAAGTGCATTGCAGCTTCACGTCATAGGTATTTGTAAGCTATTACCAGCGCATCGAGGCGCACAGCTCTCACTGCTGCAGGTAGATCTATGCTGCGAGAGAAGAATATCGCTACAGGATTGTGGACGAACAATGCACCGCAACATGTGCGAAATTCTAAGGGGCTCTAGGGCTGCTTGTACCCGTCATCCGCAGCAGACTCGCTCAGCCCTAACACTGAGCCACAGACACCTCTACCCATATCATCGCCACCCAGAAAAAGCGCCACTACATACAAAAGCATCATGCCAGCGCTCCCCCAGCCGCCCACTGCTGCCGCAAGTCCTGCACCCGATACTCGGTCGCCCACGTCGTCTCGCACTCGACCCGGCGCAGCAGATCCACCACCAACCGCCGCTCGGGCACTCCCTCGAAGCACTGGCCGGCCACGAACAGGGGCTGCACCGTGTGCGGGAGCACGGCATCCGGCAGCCCCGCCAGACTGATGCCGCAGACCTCGCGGGCGTGGCGCACCACCTCGCCCGCGATGCGCCGGTAGTTGTGCAGGCGCGCGGTGACCGTTGACCGGATGGCGGTGGCCTCCTGCGGCATGTTGCTCAGGAGCAGGATACGCGCCATGTGGTAGGTTTGGATGGTGACGGCGCACATGGGGACGGTGAAGACGATTGCGTCGATTGTATTGTTGTCGTCGGAGGCATCGGTGTCTCGGTGCTCGGGGGCGGGTCGTCGCGCGATCGGTCTGGAATCTGTGGAGAGCGACAGGCGGGTCCGCGCGCAGGGAGTGAAGGAGGCGGGTAGGGTGTCGTGCCAGGCGCGGAGCTCGAAGTCGAGTCGCTGCCATCGTTTCAACAGATCCTCCTGCGTGGTGCCGAAGGATGGCCGCTGGTCCGGCGGGCTTTCGTAGTCGCCCGGGTTGATGCCGTCGCCGCTGGTGATGTAGTTGATGATCTTGCCTGTGAGCCAGATGAGAGCGTTGCTGAGCGTGGCTTCATCGAGCCAGGGAGCTGGGGAGGAGATATGAGGGGAAGGCGAGGCGGAGGGGATGGTCGGGGTGGTGGATGCGTTCGGCGGGGGCAAGAGGTGGCCGTATGAGGAGATGCTGAGGCCGAAGTTACGCCAGAGGATGAGATCGGAGAGGTCCAGACGGGTTTGGGTCTCGTTGATGACTACGTCCACGGCATCAGAACAGAAATGTATGCGGAATCGCACATGGCAGGAAAGAAAACTTACAGGCGGAGAGACAGTCCTGCCGGTAGAGACTCCAAAACACGGAGCGCGAAATGTGCAGCAAGGAGTCAGGCAGCGTCTCTGTCGAGCCAAAGACATCGGGGCTGCCACAGTACAGGTAGGGCAAGGCGCTGAGGTGAGCCCGCCATTCGGTGCTGGGGGCATCGCTCAGCTCGTACATGCAGAGGATCGCGACCACGGCGAACATCTCCTCGCGCCGATCATCGGGGATCTCCAGCGCAATGGCCTCTTTCAGGTGGTGGATGGCCTGGTCGTAGAGCCGCACGGATTCGTACTTCCAGTCAATTGCCAGAATCATCCACTGCAGCGGGCTTTTGCGCAGATGGGGGAGCTGCGATATCCGCACGGAATCCCCTTGACAGAGGCGGTGCAAATGTTTGGCGGCGAGGGCACAGGCAGCCGCTCTCAACATCGGCCGCGTAGCCGCCATGATGGGCACCTTGATCGAGTAATACGCATTGGAGTCGAAGCTGTCCAGCCACTGACCGGGAGCTGCCTGGAAGTGTTGGATCAAGACAGCTGCCAAGATTCCATTCTGTTCGGGTGGCACGGGGCTCTGAGCAGGAGTCGGGATGATACTCTCTTCAGCAGCTGCAATTGTCGAAGGCGAGGCGACTACTAGGTGATTTTCGTGATCATGATGGTGCTCATCCAACGGGGATGTCAATACTTCGTCGGCAAATGGGTCTACGACCTGAACAAAGGTGACTGTGGGGCAGGGTCAGTGCTGTTCGCTCATCCGTGAGACCGGAAACCACTGTACGGTGCGAGGGAATTGGGACCCATATCTGAGGGCCTTGCGGAAGCCAACCGCCCCCTACGTCGCGGTAAAGATCGTTGACGCTGGAGTGGCGAAAGATGCAGTTGCTGGAAAAGACACAGTTCCGGAAGGCTTTGACACAGGGGCCGCAAATTGGCCGTGCCTCGTCGCACTTAACCTTGCGCTGTCGACATGTCACACTGTGAAGGCAGCTAAGAGGTTACGAGATGATCATCTTGGTGGCATTGGGGGGGGTCAAAGGCATGTTACCAGCCAAAGTAGGAGCGCATATCTGCCCGGAGGCAATCATAATATGCAGTTCGAGGGCGAACACGGAGATTATCCAGGGAGAATAACAACAGATGCAAGGAGGCTTGATGCTATAGAGGAGATTAGGATGGGGATATTGGGAGATGGCGGGGTAAAGAGGGAAATCCTGCCGAATTTCGCGGGGTGAAAATTTTTACTGCGGTTTAAACCGTGGAAATGTTGGCGATGCTCCACCGCGGCCGGGAATAGTCGGAGAACCATCACAAGACAGTGCGTCGGGCTATAATTCCAGTATTGAGTTGTCAGTTATTTATAGTGAGTCAAGGTCTTTCTCTGGCAGTAGTGTCAACAGATAAATGTACTCAGGTATAGTATACGAAAGGATCAAAGCTGGCTGGCATATGCCATAGATAAGTGAGTCAGGGCTGACTGATTGTCCCGCGGAAGGATGCCGAGTAAAGAGGGCAACCTTGCCGAACAGCAAACGACCCTCGTATCTTCTGCAATCGACTGGGCCATGAGCTGCAGCTAGCTTTATCAGATCACACTTTTACTATCAGTTTTCTTCCTGCGCAGCCTGTCCCTGAACCTCCACCTCCCCCCTGACTCCCAGAGATCTCCTTCACTTGCGAACACAATATGTGTTATCTATTAGCAGCATTGCTTTCCTCCAAGACGGCTACAGTGCTTCACATAATCACCAATACCCTCAAAATCAAGATTCGGAGATCTGACGAGCTTTGAGTTAGGCATGCGGATTACATATTCTCCCATACGGCGTGAGTGATGGAGATTGGTGATGGAGATTGAAAGCAGATCGAGGGAGTGAAAGGGGGAGGGACTTCAGAGGGAAATTCTATACGATGCCTGAGGCATGAAGGATGGTCACATGACCGGGCAGGGCTGATTTACCCAACATCGGCAGACCCTCGCTCTCGCAGTCACATGCTGTACATTTTGGTAGCATAAAGAGGGAGCATATGATAACAGCACCAAAAACTCGAAATTCAGAAAAATTTCCTTGGTAAGTTGCCGCAATCCTGATCGATCTGGTTTCCGGCGGATGGCATCGTTCCTCCGACCAGTGCAATTAGCAGTCTCCCCGAAAAACCCCTCCGTCCAGTCGAGCGCACAAAAACCGAAACAACCAGGGACCAGGCGCCTTGGCCAGCAAGCTAAATCTAGACCGTGGACTGGAACGGTCACTTCCGCTTCCGCGGGTCTCACGGGGATCCACACCTGAGTGATCTCTCCGCCAAGGGTCTGTGATTCGATCACCCAGGCCGCCGCACACAGCTCGGGGTGGTCGGCACCGGTGAGGGAAAGAGACGACGTTGTCCGGACTCAGTTGACCAGTCCACATGATAAGGAAGGGTGATGCTATCCTAGATACGTGGACGCGGTGTGGTGGTCACACTATGAGTGTGTTATTTTCGTCTTGGAGTGGGGTGAATGGGCGATCCGGGCGATCCGGGATGGCTGTATGCCTCAGGCATTCAGGATCACGGCCATTGAATCATGGCAGGAATGGTTATGAGGTGAGGCACCGGTTGCATTTATTGCCTAATGAATGTGGTGGGAAATTGATTAATACTCCGCTGTCTCGGTCCACTGAATCTGAGTGTCTCGCCTAGTGGTGTTCAAATGCTGTGTACTGCACTAGTACTGTCCAATAAATCCATTAATGCATTAGTTCAGCTCTATGATGCATATATACAAGCTTCCAGCTAAGTCCTCCTAGATTGCTGTTCTGAACCCCGAAACCATGAGACAACACACATTCCCCTCAGAGATACACGTAGCAGAAAGGCCCAGCAGTCGTGCTCATCAAGTCGCGCATGGCGATGGGTTGACCGTTGGCATAACCAATATCAATGACAGTGTCGAGAGTAGTGTTGGCCGACGGGGGGTTGTTCATGAAGGTGCCCGTGCCGGAGATGGCATTCTGGCGGTGCTTACGGTCGAGGTTCTGCCAGATCCACCAGACGCGGTCGATCATGCCGTGGTGGTGCCAGAAGGCCACATCGCCGGGGCTCACGTAGACGTCCCGACCGGGATCGCCGCCCATGGAGTAGTGGCCACCGCCGTGGACACCAATCGAGCCGCTGCCGGGAATGCCTTGCATCGTCATCTCGAAGTCCCAGACGTCGTCGTTGTCCAGGATCAGAGAGACGATCTTGGGGTAGGTGTTGTACCGACTGAGGATTTCGGTGGTCAGCGACCGCTTCAGGCACCGGGGGTTGTAGGCCAGCGGGTTAGCCGCCATCGAGGTGTTGCCCCCGGGCAGGGAGAGAACAGCCGGACCCAGGTTGACCTTGTAGTCCTTGAACGGGCCGCTGGTGATGCAGCCGCCACCGGTGCCGGGCGGGAGGTCAATGGCCGGGTAGTCACCCAGGTAGAGCATCACGTCCGGCTGATCGGCAATGGGGGCTCCGTTACCGGACATGGAGGTCTCACTGCCGTCAAAGACGGGTGAGTTCTCCATGTCGTGGGCGTCAGCGCCCCAGTCCCAGTAAGGGTAGTCGCCGGTGTAGCCACACTCGTCGCGCAGGGCGGACTCGAACTCGTAGATGAAGTAGCGGTGCCACGCCAGGAACGTGCCCGTGTAGTGGATTTCCAGGGTCTGGTTGATGTGCGTGGCCACGAAGTCGTCGTAGCGGGTGCGCGCCCCGGGGACCAGGTCGGCCGGGGTGCGCGAGGGCAGCTTCTGGAGGCAGAGGACGGAGTTGATGTACGCCTTCTTCTGGGACTTGGAGAAGGTACGCCACTCACGACGCACACGCAGCTTGTCCAGAGTGCAGGTGCCCTCGCTGCGCTTGGTGCTATCCGAGGGAGTGGACAGGGTGTCGGTGGTGAGGTTGTAGGCAAAGGAATTCAGCTGGTCCAGCTGCGACAAAGCCACGTCAGTCGAGCTGGAGGCACTCGTGGGGAGGGTGGCCGTTGCTGTCTCGGCCGCGGGGAGGGCCCACGACCTTGAGAGCAGCAGGCCCAGAGTGAGAGTCTGGAGGGCGACCATGGTGGCGATGGCGGATGTCACACCACTCCTGGGCAGAAGGAAAAAGGAAGAGAAGGGAGAAGAGAGGGGAGAAGGAAAAGAAAGTTAGAGTTAAGGAGGCTGGGCGGGGAGAAGCAGGTTGAATGAGGGAATGATTGTCAATTTAACGGCGGCGCATCTCAAGCTATCTACAGCCAGTGCATCGATCGGCCCACCCAGCGAGCTAGCTCAGCTGCATGCTGCACTAGGACTCGGCCTGATAGACAAGGAACGGAATTGTTAGGACCGAGGGAGAAGACGAGAGAACACAAGTCCCCACCCCACCCAACCCCCACGCACTCAGCAGCATGGCGACCAAAGTCAATTAGCAACAACGTGCTGACTGGCTGGCCTTGGCCAGGGGATAGGATGTAGTGTTGCCTCGGGGGAGAACTAATTTGGATGACCGGGATTTGAGAGGCGGACTGGCGAGTACTAACCAGGGATTATAGAATGAATCACTTTTGGATTACTGGGTTGGTTAGGGTTGGAGATGCAACCGGCGACAGCACAAATTCATTGACGTCCGTCTCTCCAGTCAATCCTCGGTCCCTGTCCCCACTGCACTCCACCCGGGTCCACTCCGGCCAAAAAGTTAATCAATCTGCCCATCCACCCAATTTTAGGGGTACAGGGTGCGAGTGCGACACTGCAAATCATCTGCCCAAGCCGAGGTTGAAGCGACTTGGCAGGTCCGGTGGCACTGGCCGATCCACCCTGGGCTGGCTGGCCCTCCCTTAGGCGCACGGTCCATTGGCCAGGTTTTTGGTCCGTCAGTCGTGGCTTGAACTATGTGGTTGGGGACTAGGATAGGAAGAGTAAATGAATGACAAGGGCCAGAAAGAAGCATCGGTGCAGGCACCAACTTGGGTGGTGTACGGAGTATTCCTACTAACTATCAGATGGCCACCGTCCAGGGTCTGCTACCGGATCCTGATCGTCGCCCGAGATCGAACGGTCAACCGTTGGCTCCGGAAATCCGGTCGCGACCGGACGCCCATTTTTGGTGAGAGGGATCCTGCGACGATCGAATTCCTTAGTCAAGCGAATGCAGCTATGCATCCTGAGGGATCTTGATCCTCGTGTTCCTGACTCTTCCATGGTCGCATGGCGGACCCGTAGTTCATGCACCTATCCTTGGCATGGTCGTCACACCAGCTCTGTCTGCTCCTGGATATTCATAACCTGGCCAAGGTCAAGCATCGCCCAGGAAATAGCTATCTAGCTCAGCTCAGCCCAGTCCTTCGTTTTTCTGTGGTGAGCATGTCGACCATCGCGCATCCGGGCGGCGCGGGCCTTCCTGATGATAATCAAGGGCCACGCATCCTGGCGGCCACCAGCATTGTGACTGCTGGGGCTGCAATCACTGTGCTCGCCCGCATGTATGTCCGCATCTTCCTCATCCGCAATGTGGGGTTTGATGTAAGTGTTGTCTTCTGCCTCGTTTATACCGAATTTGATTGTGCTGACCAAGCTCGAGGATTATACCATGCTGCTGACCATGATCTTGGTAAGTCACTCGGGTCATCTCTGTCTAGCCGGGTGGTATCTGCAATACTGTACTAACATTGCGGCCATCAGTCCCTCAGCGGATGGGGAATCATCATTCCAGAAGTTATCTACGGCGCGGGTCGACATACGGCCTACGTCGAAAAGACGGCTACCAAAGCGATGCATCTGAACTTTGCTACCCAGGCGATATACATGTGGGCTATTGGACTCGTCAAGATCTCCATCGGACTGTTCCTGCTACGGTTTGCACCGCGCAAGGGCTATCGCATTTTCATCTGGGTTGTCATCGGTCAGTGCTGTTTCCACTAGGTTCTAGCTCTTATCCAACTGACGACATATAGCTCTGATGCTCATTTACACCACAATCTGTTTCTTCGTACGTGGTCCTGGTTTTGCAGATGACAATGTGAAGCTGACTCCTGACAGACACTCATTTTCCAATGCCATGACATGCGGAGTATTTGGGATTTCTCAGTCAAGTCGAAATGCTTTGCCCCGATACAGCTGTTGAAATTGAGTTATACAAATACAGGTACGCATGTTACACGAGAGATCATTCTTGTCGTCCATTAACCAAACTTCTAGCTTTGAATATCCTGACCGATCTGATCTTTGCCATTCTCCCTATCTTCATGCTCAGGTAAGTCTAGCGGATCAGATTCTATGCTGGAAAAGACGGAGCCCTAACACCAGCGCCCGACAGACATCTCCAAGTCAACAAACGAACCAAGGCTTCCTTGATTTGCATCCTAGGATTGGGTATATTGTAAGACTGCAAAAGTCCCTTTAAAATAGTATAGCAGCGATGAACTAATCCGATCCAATCGTACGTACAGTGCCTGCGCTGCAGCGATCGTGAAGCTCACTGTGCTTCCCAACTACGGTCGCACGGGCGACTTCCTCTGGGATTATTCTACTCTCACGATCTGGGTTGTGTAGGTCCCCCTTCAATACCCTGCACATCAATCCTCCTCATACGCTAACAATACCCCCCCGCGAAGTGTCGAATCCAACATGGGCATCGTGGCTGGCAGCCTCCCGACCTTGAAACCCCTCTTTAAGCAAGTGCTGGGCAGCTACGGCTCACGCTACAAATCGCGACCCTACAACTACCCCCAGCATAACACATACGGCAGCAAGGCCTACCGTCTGCGCTCCATGTCCCGCTCGCAGCAGCACGGCCAGTCGCAGACCCAAGCCAGCCACCACGACCCCGAGCCCTTCCCCAAGAAACCGACAGCAACCGCCACCACAACCACCGCCACGGCGACCTCGTTCCCGGGGCACGACAGCAGCGATAACTCGAGCGAGGAATACATCCTCTCGCCGCATGAGCATGACACAATCATGCTGACAACGGAGGTAACCGTGTCACATTCGATGCAAGCCCAGGCGGAGCGGAGTCGCGCGGCGGCTGCATCGCAGGGTCGGGGGTTCGATCGGCCGGGGCCGGGGATGGTGTAGACTTCTTGGACCCTTGCGTGTTGTGTCTTCTCTCCTTTGATCCCTCCATTTCTCCTCTAGGCACTTCTTTCAATACTAAATTTCCTTTGTTTATTCCATATCCGTGTCCTGTTAGCGGAAGAATGGATACATGGGCTCGGTATCCCGGCTAGGGCGTTTGGAAAGTTTGCCCTAGCCCCAGGGAGGTAAGATGGGTGGACGACAGTCAAGCAGTGGAAGGGGTCATGCCTAGCAACAAAGAATCCTGCTTCTATCCGAGATTAAATCACTTTTAGTCAGAGGTCGGAGATGAGGTTTGCGACTCACCGACAGATAACCTTTGTTTGCTTCATTCACCTAGCGGGAGTGAAGGCAAGGGTTCTGACTCGCTTAACCAGGATAGACGGGAATTGATATGAATGACCCGCGTACTCGTGAAGTGACCGGTGCATGTGAAACCGGTTCGCAATATATGGGTGGAGATGCAAGCATACTAGCCTAGCAGGGGCCAATGTTCGCTTGGGTGGCGGAACATCACATCCGACGGGGGAATTGCGGGTCTGACAGGGGGGCGCGAGCCATCGCAATTACGGCACCATATGAATTGCTGGTAACGTTACGGACGGCCTGGTCCTACGACTTTAGCGCTTACTGGAAAATTCCTGGTACACAGCTCGCCTATGGATGAGATTAGGCTAAAAGACTAGATTAATGTCAGTGAAATCTCACAAAATGCGTGATCCAATGCAAACAAAACCCCTCACTCAGAAATAGATTGACCGTTCCACTCTCATGCCGTGAGCCACTATAGCTACTCCGTATACCTACGTGTTTACAATGCAGATGCCGCGTAGTGAGAGACCAACCCTAGCAACAACCACAATCATCGTCGCTTCAAGTGTAGTCCCCCAGAGCATTCCGTCGAACCTGGCGCATGTCCACATAATCCGGCCAGCTGCTATACCACTCCAAGAATTCCGGAATCGAATCAAACAAGGGTCTGCGCCCGTACAGCGTCGCGGGGTTCTCCTCGCTCGCCTCGAAGAAAACCACCCGCCACGCCCAGTGCTTATACGCGGAGACCGTACCATCCTCTCCGATCACCCGACAGTACGCATAAGCACTGTACCACCGATCCTCATGCATCCAACCACCAGACCCAATCAAAAACCCAACCTTGACCTCCAGATCATCATCAATCGTCCCATGGAGCCCCACCTGACCGAGGAGACTATCCTCCAAGTACCCTCTCAGCGCCTCCCGCTGCGCCTCCAGATCTCTGAAACCCTCCACCTCCCTCTCCGCCCTCTCCGCCCCATCCTCTACAAACGCATACTCAGGCACCCCAATATAGAACCCCGGCAAAAAAGGCGCGATTCCCAGACGCCGGAAATCCGGATCGCAGACCCCGTTCGCGTACTTCAGGAAGAGCACTAACTCCTCACACCGCGGGATCGCATCCGCCTCCTGGGCTTGGCCGTCATCAGCCACCGCCACGGAGCACACCTCGTGGAACGTCTCCAGGTACATCTGCCGCCACGCCTCCGTCCGCAGGCGCGGGGGACACACCCCGTCCATGTACTGGTGGTACAGCGACGGCACCTCCGCCAGACACGTCACGCCGCGGACCTCGCGGTCTTCGCGGACGGGTCCGGGCGAGACGAGCTGGTTCCAGTGCGGGTCCGGCCCGCCGATGCCCAGATTGTCCCAGTAGTCACGCATCCGCTGGAGCTTGGCGGCTTCGGTGGGGAGGTGCAGGGCTTCGATCTCGGAGACTCGGTCCTGGAGGAAGCGGCGGTTGGCGGTTTCCATTTTGTGGCGGAATTGGGTGATGGCGTGGCGCATGGCTGCGTCTGCGTCTCTTGCGGTCTCTGCCATTGCTGAGGGAGAGGTGTCAAATGAGTGGATGCACAGTGGATGTACGGAATGAGGTACTCCGTGCGGACGGACTCTTATGGATAGCATATCTGGTATCTTTGGTAGTTTTATACCATTAGGAGATGACTCCCACTCGGTGTAGTGTGGCCTGGGAAGGATTGTGTAGCCTAGAATACCGGATCTAATCAACGGTCATTACCCCGCCATGCTCATTTCAGATTGCCGGTTGGTACCTGAAATAGGCTACAGCCTTCTAATTTGGCCTATTTTTTTTTCTTTTCTTTTTGCAGGACGCTTTGAGCTTTAATTGAGCAGACCATCACAAATCTTCAAGCCTCTGGTGCGGTGCAGAGGTCGCTTTCGTCATTCCCTTGGAACTCATTCCCTTGGAACATATGAAGCCTGCCCAAGACGAGAATAAGTGATCAGCCACAAGCACATTGCGCGGGCTACAATGCCCCAACCAACAGTGACAATGCGCTTGGACACACATCTGCTGACTTACACATGTAATCTCTGTGTAGCCCGGTAGAAATGACAGGTGGATGGAATCTTGCGCGGTCGCGGGGTAAGATCGCGCTATAAGAGATTTCAAGAGGCACAAAAGCCTTGGCATGATGCAGCGCGATGACGATCGGAGGTCCATGCCTTGATCCCCCGCCTTGAACCCCTCAAGAAATGCCATTGTTCGCTGTAGTTCCCACTCTGCCGGTAGATGCACAGCATCTCATGGGCCTGTTCCTGGTTGCTATTGGACATATGATATCTTGACCGCGCTTATTAGAGTGTTCCCCTCCTTCTCTCGCATGGCGCGCGTGGGCGGGCGGATTTATGCGGATTCCTTACTTAAGGGGCACCGTATATAAATCAAGTCTTGAAAGACCAAGGATCACCCCCAAGCAGTCCCCATCTCTTTCCCCAGCCTACTGTTCTCTTTGCCAACCACACACCTACAACGATGGCAACCCAAGTCCAGGTCGAAAACGCCCTACTCGTCAAGGCCCGCGCCAGCGGCAGCAAGGAAGACTGCATGGCGCTCTACGACACCTGGGCGACATCCTACAACCAGGACCTCACCGATGCCTCCCAGAGCTACGTCGCCCCGTTTACCGTCGCGCAAGCCGCACTCCAGCTCACCAAGATCCCGGACGCGCGCATCCTCGACGCGGGCTGCGGCACCGGCCTCGTCGGCGAGGGCCTCACCCGAGGCGCCGGCCATGCAACATCACTAACCATCGACGGCCTAGACTTATCGCCTGCGATGCTGGCGGTCGCCGCCAACACCGGGGTGTATCGCACCCTCACGAGAGCCGATCTCACGCAACCAGTCGCCCTGCCCGCCGAGACCTACGACATCGTGACCTGCGCCGGCACCTTCACCCACGGCCACGTGGGGCCGGACCCCGCGCTCCGCGAGTTCATCCGCATCCTGAAGACAGACGGGCTGATTGTGGCGACTATTCTGGACGAGGTGTGGGTGTCCATGGGGTTTGACGCAGAGATCGCGAGGCTGGTGGCCGAGGGCCTGGTGCGAGTAGTCAGTGTCGAGCTCACCGACTATCGGAAGGGGTGGGACAAGGCGCGGCTGGTGGTGCTGGAGAAGACCGCGACTGCTTGATATTTTGCCCATGCGCCCAACGTGTATCCAGAGTTTGCTCGAATCATCACCCAATGCGACATCGAACCGACTGGCGACTTGGCCCCGTGCGACATCCCCAATGCGATCTGTTCCCGAGTTCACGTCCATACGCAGCATTCCTTTGCAGCCCCAATGCAGGTTCCTCTCCCCAGTGCGACAATGATAGGTTTTCTAGTTCTGATACACGTTACAACGAATGCATCTCATCTTTGGCCTAGTCCAGTTCTCGTAAGCCGAGCGGTGTGATAGGAAAGCATTGCCAGCCGAGGAAGGGACAACTTTCCAGCCAGATCGCTGCGTCGACAAAGACTAGGAGTACCTTGATTTACCTACGGCTAGCTGTCTGCTTTTCTGATCCTGGTGATCGACGAATGGATTGCTGCTTACGTAAGGCCACCTTCAGGGAGGGAGAGGGCAGAACAATGGAAAGAAACCCCGAGGAAACATTGGAATAACGAAACCAAGCCATCCAGTTTCGGCTTCTGCATTCTTGCCCGATGCACCAGCCGTGCTCGTCCCACTACCTATATACATGCATCCTGGAAACCTCCATCGAACCCCCTACTCGCACTTGACCTGCAGCCGCTGGAGATACTCCGCGTCCACGGGGTAACAGGTGTGCTCGTCGGTAACATCGTAGGTAGCGTAGAGGGTGGAACCGCAGTTGTCGTAGTCCTGCTCGTTGTAGTCGGTCCAGGTGTACAGCACGGGCGTCTTGGTGGCATCGCTGCAGGTGGTCCCGTCGGCAAGGTAGGGGGCCAGAGAGCCCCAGGGCCAGCCCTCGATGCCGAAGCAGGAGTTCTCCAGGATGGTGTAGGTGGTGGGCTTGTCCAAGGAGCAGGTGGTGTTGAACAGGTAGAAGTCGATGGAGACCTCCGCGAGGGCCGTGGCCGTGGCGGCCGTGGCGGAGAGGAGGGCAAGAGTCTGCACGGCTTGGTTAGTGCGATTGCGCGGTGGTTGTGGATGTCGCGGGCTCCTCGGAGCAACTGACCTTGGACACGGTGAGCTTCATCTTGTAGGTTGTGTACTTGCGAGTGCTGGCTGTTCAGAAGGGCTGGCTGTGCAGAGACTGGAAAGCTTGGTGAGTCTGGTCTGTCTTTGGGTGGAGATGGTCTCTCCTTTTATAGCCCAGGCCCCGTACAAGTTGTTCTCCAACTTGCGGGTTATTCCTCCGATGACGGGGTGTTGTTCAGCTCTTCATAGCTTCTCGGAGCCCGATGGGTGCTGAAGTTTTCGGTCTAAAACTCCGAACCTCGCCCAGACAGCTGCTTGATTCGCTGCATGACTAGAGATGGCTGACGTATATTTGGTGATTAGTGAACTGAGGTCGAGGCCCCACATGGTTCTCTTCGCAGCTGTCAGCTCTGTCCCGGAAGGGTATTTGTGGCTGCTTATAAGTTCCCGCACCCAATCACCGGCCGCTCTGGTGTGCGAGCTAAGACTCCGTTTTGGCGGCGCTGAGCCTCCAAAAGCGCCACATGAGTCGTGGTGTTTACTGTAAGCGACACTGTAAGCAAGGAAGGGTTACCGTGATGTACCCGGGTCTAATGAGTTCCTATGAGAGCAGATCTTTGGGACGGGGGCTTTGCAACCACTTCCATACAGGTCAAGCCCAGTATACTTAGTATATTCAGACTGCGTAAGAATGAAGAAGCCCCGTCTATGAAATTCCGTGTATAATCGAGATAGGCCGCCTGAAGAACCCACCCACGTCAGCCCCCGCTCGGGTCGATGCGTTCTTCACGGACTAGCCCGCTAGCCTGCCCTTCCAGGGTCCGCTCTTGCATTCGCTTACTTCTCTGCTGACTGGGATAAGCCAGTATCTCCTCAAATTGTGTCTGGAAAGATCGGACGGCTGGGAAGATCTAGGGTTCCCCCAAAAGAATTGTTGATTCAGATGCTTGCCAATTATTACAGTATTCTACATCCAACATGGTGCGATTATGTCGACTCGCCTATCAATTCACTATCCCAACAAAACTCCGGGCTTCCACTGATTTCCATATTTCCGGTCCGGTGACCACAGATTGCCTGCTCGCATCACTCACTGCTGCGCGCAATCGATTTTATCTTGCTGCAAAGTCAAAAACGTGTCAGCACAGGGTTCCTCTGAGCACAGGGAGGGTGAAGAATCCCCTACCCCAAAGCTGTCCGGGCAGCAGACAAGTGTGCGTGCCTTGGAGTTGCATTGGCCCGTTTCTTCTTCAGGGAGGTCACCTAGGTTCAGTTGTCTGGGTCAACATCATGCTGCACCGGTGGGATGTGCCCAGCCCCCAAGGAATGGCTTGGTGAGACTTGGAAGGCACAGGGGCACGCGGCAGGCTCACAGTTGGATCCGACGCCAGCGCCCGGGTCGGTGTATTCCTGCACTTTGGTATAATAGTCGGTGCCAGGGCCATCGTAGATGCAGCAGTACAGGTCGTCGGGGTCGCAGCTCGATTCTGCTCTGAGCGCAAGTGTTGCATCAATTTCCTCTACGATATCGCCTACGGCACCTCCTTGAGCGAATGCCGTGAGCGGGTGGAAGGCTAGCGCCAGAAAGGGAAGAATAGCTGTGACACGCATTGTGGTGGGCGAGGTCCTGGTGGGAGTCGAGGAGCTAAGCGAAATCTTGATGGAGTGTTGGGAAGAATGGAGAGGGACGCATGGGGATTATCTGGGAATTTATCTTCGTTGACGGACGGCTATGGTTGATGATTTTTGTGACCGATCGCCAGCACCCGAGCTCGATTTCTGACAATCAGTGCTGGAACAGCTGATGTGACGCTGATCATAACACAGAGGATCATCGCGATGATCGACAGGTGGTGCTCGAATAAGGTATTTGTCTTCGGACTCCTCATATACCAATGACGATCCCACACGATCTCCGATCAGAGAAGTGAGGTACCAAGTACTAGGGGTATGTATGGGGTTATGAAGTATGAGTGTTCCTGCTTGTTGCACCCTCAACAAAACAGATACCATCACTTTCCCTCTCATTCGCTAAGGGTACATACCCCCGTTCGGAGGAAATCGCAGCAGTACTAGCTGGCTGAATTGCAAGTCGCGCGCCCAAGCAATTTGTCCAGTGTATCTAGGAGATCCTCTACTGTAGTTTGAGCCACTGCTGTGAGTGGGTGGGAGGCTAGCGCCAGGAAGGGAGGATAGCCGTAACACGCATCGCAATAGGCTGAAAACTGGGGAGCTGAGAAGGTTGTTTGGAAGTGAAGTGAAAGATTCGTGAGGTTTGGGGACACCGACAGAAGTTGAAATGGGTGGGTGTCTCCAGACTATGTTTGCTGGCGCAAGCGATTATGATGACCGATCTACACCACCACCTATAGAAGAAGCAAATGGGACGAGGTCAACCTTAACCTTGAGGTCGATAAGCTAACCCTTAAGATCGCTGCAATATACATGCATATCCCAGCGATTATCCCTTGCAACTGCCGGCCCCCAACAATGCGAGGTATGGGTGGTGGTAATAGGATCCGGCGCGTGGCTCTTGGAATGTACCTGAGGCCCCGTATGGTCTCGTCTGACCTGTATGTTTCCGGTCCCAAGGCGTGCAGATCGTTAAATACAATAGCAGTGCGCCAATCACGCCATTCGAGGCTGTCATGAACCCAGGTATAGTCTAGAAAGCGAGCCGAAACGACAGATAAAACTACCCCAGAAGGCCAGGGCTCGGGACTTGCAGAGCAGGTCCCTCGATAATGCAACAGATAGGTTTTAGAAATTCATTTTGGGGACTGAACTGATGGTAAAGTAATCCAGGATCTGCAATTGTCGTTACTCGCTTCTCCGCTGATGTCGAACACGGAAGCGGTTCATATATATCGAGGAAACAAGGTGGAAAGAAAAAGGCGTCGTTGGGAAATCCAGCCAGAGACGTCAATCTCACCAAATTCCTGCAAATGATGCTTGGACAGCACCAGTGGGACCAAGACCCCATCAACTCGACCCCGACTGCTGGTGTTCGACGAACCCGAACCTTTATAAGCTCTGCCCAGGTCACAGTTTCGTGCAACCAACTTCGAATATTTGTAGAGTACATCAAATCCCCTGTCAGCACGGGCGTTCCTGGTGTTTCGGCAAGGTTTGCGGGGAGGCAAATTCATACGCCAAAGCTGTCCGTGCAGGAGACAAGGTTGGGTGCACCGTCATCGCATAGCCCACTCTTGGGGCTGCGGCCTTTGGTTTTATTCATCGGGGTCAGCAGCCGGCGCACATAGGGTTATGGGGAGGCGGGCGGCAGATTTGTCGCGTCGAGTCCACTCAATGCCACAGGAAAGGAGTATAGCTCACAATTGGTCCCAACGGCAGGACTCGGGTCTTTGTACTGCTCCACGTATTTGTAGGCGGCGGTGCCAGGGCCATCGACACCGACACAGCAGTACTGATTACCGGTATCGCGACGTATTGGTCCAGCTCCCAGCACAAATTTACCTGTTAGACGGTGAGCACATGCTGTGAGTGGGTGGGAGGCTAGCGCCAGAAAGGGAATGATGGCTGTGATGCGCATTGCGGTGGGTTCCAGGGCCGTGGAAGTCGAGGAGGGGGATTGTAAGCGATGATGTTTGAAGTTCGAGCAGACTGAAGAAGAGACGGGAGCATCTTGAATTTATGCTTGCCCGCACCTGGCATGACTGACGATTATGACGACTGTTCTACAGCACAGGGACCTAAATTCAGAGAGGTTTGGGTAGGATTCATGATATGATGCCGATCGCGATGCTCATCGCTAAGTGACTGGCATCGCTGCAGTCGACATTTCGTGCTCCGACTCATCACCTTCTGTCGATCAAGGTATGCGGTAGATTCGGCACGCGCAGACTCGAGGTGTGAGCTATTTTGGGGTGTGGAAATCTCCGGCAACGTCACTTCCGTCTGCAAGACCACTCAAAGCTTGATGCTTGCGAAACTATTGGGACCCCTGGTTGGTGATTGAGTGTGACAGCTTCCATCCAAGCAGATGAACTTAATGCCAAGCGTTCTTCCGGTCTTCTGGCTTGCCGATCCTTGTCATAAATAGTAAGTGTGCTATGGAGTACCTACATGGTTTTCGTATAAAAACTCAAACATCGATGGTCAAATATGATCTAAAGTAGATCTGCCGTGCATTGCGCGACCGGCACAGGTCTGTCGATGTTATAAGCATGGTACATTGTGTCTCTTTGAGAGGTACTGTACTGCATACTCCGGACACGGTGGGAGTTCCGTACGGGAAGGTCATATTGGTAACAAATTGATTGTAAACATGGAACATTGACTGTGGAACATCGCACTTGGCACTGCACATTTATGGTCAGTCCCAGCACCAGACTACTACTACTACTACTACTACTACTACTACTACTACTACTACTACTACCTCATTACATGAAAGCCCTTGAAAAAGCATCATGTCTTCCGATCTGGCAATCGAGGGACGAGTCAGGAAAGCGGGCCGAAGCGACAATATCCCGATTTGGCAATCTCGTGGAGACGGCACTAGGGAAATGTGAATGCCCTCATAATCTGCATTATCCAAGCAATTCCTGTTGCCTACCATCAGCTCTGTGTTGCGGCTCGGGGCGGCGGATGATAAATTGTATTTCCCAAGAGCAAGGTAAAAATGAGATCCATCATGAAGTATTCTCTCACACCCACTCTTCATGTTTCAGGATGGCATCCTCAATCTCCACGCGTGTCTAAGCGAACGCCTCCGGCGGTTCCGGCATCTCGGTTACAGGATTCGGCCCATCCCGATCGCTCTTATCTGGGATATCTGGGGAAAGCCAAGGACTACGAGTCAGAGCCACCACTGCTGTGACGACAACCCAAGGCAAAATGCCATCTGTGATTCGCTACCTCCTGCAACCATGATCTCGCTTAGCTTCTGCAGGATCTCCCGATCTGAGCATGTCAGGTTTCAGATCGTGACTTGTTGGGATATCAAAGAACTACCGATGGTTCAATGTGAAGAGCGCAAGGTGGCTATCTTGCCGTCGAAGAGCATAAATACCAGACAAACTTCTGAACAGTGTCGTCTTCGTTCATCGACAATCATCTTGGTTCTTCCGTTCCTTCCAGGCTAGTCCTGCTGTCATTCTTTACGTTCGCTTGTAAAAGTTGTGCCTGTGGCAAACGACTTACCTTCTCGCTCGTTCACTGCGTCAATTGTCTGGGACAATTTAACCTGCTTTGATTCATTGCCACTACGGCCATTGTCTCTTTCTATTCTTTGAAATCGTCATGTTGTTCACCAAGCCCAGCGTGGTTGCTGCATCGGTGCTCTCGGCCTCGATGGTCCAGGCACATATGATCATGAACCACCCAGTCCCGTATGGCAAGTCAACCCTCAACAACTCGCCCTTGGCTGCAGATGGCAGCGACTTCCCCTGCAAGCAACGCGACGGGGTGTACGACTGGCCTGCCGCGGACGAGATGAACTATTTCGAAACCGGGGTGTCTCAGGTCCTGAACTTCACCGGCATCGCCGTCCACGGCGGCGGTTCTTGCCAGGTGAGTCTGACCACGGACATGCAACCCTCCAAGGACACAGTCTGGCAGGTCATCAAGTCCTTCGAGGGAGGCTGTCCGGCCAACGTGGACGGCAATCTGGACGGTGACGCCTCGACCCCGGACCCCTATCAGTTCAACTTCACTATCCCAGCCGATTTCTCCGCCGGCAACTACACGCTGGCGTGGACCTGGTTCAACCGCGTCGGGGCCCGCGAGATGTACATGAACTGCGCCCCCATCACCGTCCTGGGGAGCGCAGCCCAGAAGCGCTCCGTCGCCAAGCGCAGCAGCTACCCCGACCTCTTCGTGGCCAACATCAACGGCTGCACCACGACCGAGGGCGTAGACATCCGCTTCCCCAACCCCGGTGATGTGATCGAGTACGACGGAGAGGCCTCTCGTCTTGCGGCCACGGATGCGGCCGCCTGCACGGGGGTGTCCACTGCGTGGGGAGGCAGCTCTGCGACGGCGGCTGCGTCCGTGACTTCCACAACCACCACTGCTGCTGATATCACTGCCACAGTCCCCATTGTGGCCGTCGAGACCTCTGTTGCGGCCTCGTCTTTCGACAACTCCGCTGCCATCACCACCGCTGCCGCCCCCGCTGCGACAACGATTGTGGGCCGGCCCAACGGACACCAACAAAACGCCGTAACGACGACCGCAACCGCCACCGCCACCACCAGCTTTTCCACTGACACCGCTCTCTCCGGCATTCTTAGCGGCGCCTGCAGCCCCGAGGGATCCTGGTGGTGCAACGCCGGTGCTTCCTTCCAGCGCTGCGCCAACGGAGTCTGGACTCCTTCCCAGGATATGGCGCCCGGTACGGTCTGCGCGGCGGGCCAGTCGTCCGATCTCACGATTTCTCTGGCCAAGAGCCGTCGTGATGAGCAGCGCATGCGTCGTCGTCAGGTTGCTTAGGTGTTCGAGGCTTTATGGGTTTGGACGATGTACACCAGGTAGGGGACATGGCCTTCCATGTTCGTCTTCTTTTCCTGGGGGGGGTGTATACTAGGAACCAGGATGTAGGGTATGGCTTTAGCAATGTCCATCAAGATGCTAGATGAAATACTATGCTTCCGTCTCATATTTGAGACTAACCTATGCATAAAGGTGAACTGTGTTGCACACACCGTTGCTTACCTTATCGTGGCTATTTATATGAGGGCAGCACGTGAGTGATTTGTTACTTAACTGTAATGCCACATATGACTAGACCTTGTTCTCTAAGATTTAGGCCACTAGTTGTTCTTACCCCGGCATATGTGAGGATACCAGCTAGCCAATGCTCTTGATTTCCTATTTGTATGAATTCTATTCGGTCACGCGTCTGATGGTAAATTCAAAGTAATGCTACCGCATCAATTACCCTCAAGCTGTGGGTTCATGACCCGTACCCCCGAAGGAATTGCCCTAGCGAAGCTACCGGAATGACCAGGCTACAGCCTTGACACACGAGCGCCATTCAATCTACGGAGCCTCGCAACTCAGGCAGCCCCTCTGCCTTATCGATCACCTGGCAGCAGCCGTCGGTCAGCCTCGTGGCCCGGGTGCGGGCAGGAAGCTTGGCTGTGGCCGCGGGCACCAATCCTCTCCGCCCTGTAATACGAGGCGGCCATCATCTGATAGATGTCATCTACAGCCTTGCGATAGGATGAGAACTACATATATCGCGCCTCAACTGGACATCCCGTCTTCTTCTGCAAACACAATCCCGTCCTCTACGGTATTGCACATTCTCTAATCATCACTGACTCTGTTCCTCATCCCCAAAGATCAGCAAGTGAATAGTCTACCGCAATGTGCAAGACCTCGTACGATTGTGGGTGCAGTGTCAACAACGGCAACGGCTGTACCTGCGGCACTGTCACCCAGCGGAACACTGGGTACTGTATTGCTCACCAGTAAGAAAATCTTCCTCTGTGGCAGAATGGGAACAACGTATCTATGGGCCTATATTGCTGCATGTGTAACTTCAGTCTGATAACTCTCACTCGTTCTAGGAACGGCGGCGGTGGTGTCTACACTCGGCCACGCGGACAGCCGCGTTAGTGGCAGGATCTAAGGTAAGTAGACCGCTCTACTACACTGAGCAAATTCTTCGTAGAGTCATTTTGCTGATGAGAAAGAGCAGGATCGTTCTCAGCATCCAGGTTTCGCCCGTCCTCACCGAGGTCGGAGTTGCCATATGAACCACCCAACATGGATAACTGTTTGATCAAGGAAAGGATAAACTGTTGGAATTATGAGACTTACGAGGCAATCAGTAGCCAGAGACATAAGTGGGCATTGCTATGTTTTGCTTTTAGGGGTTGATGCCGCAAGCCATACTGTGGACAGGGCTGTCACTCACAACGCAAGGTCTATCTTCATGAACTTCAGCTCCGTAGTTTCATTATTGCTTTGGTCACTCAAAGCGGAGAAACACGAGAAGGCATTCTCTTTTACATCATGAGTACTTACTAGGGGCCAATCGTCAACAGCTGGCCTGCTGGCCCAATGGTAAGGCGCTTGACTACGAATCAAGAGATTGCAGGTTCGAGCCCTGCGTAGGTCATTACTTTTTGCCCCTACTTCGAGTCCTGCCTCTTTTAGAAAACCTCCGTTCTGAACTTTGTTCTTGTATTCAATACTGAACTAGTCCTTCTCGCGATTCCTACGATTGCATCCTGACATTCAATCGCGTGTTTTGGCGTCTAATAATTTCTCAAGCTACCAAGCAGAGGTTGCAGCCCCACCCGCTCGAACGGGATATCCACAAGCTCGGCAGAGGAACTCCTGATACCGGTCCCAGGGGTTGCTGACCGTGTTCTGGATATGTTTACAGTTTGTTGGTGATCAGTTGCAAAGCTGCCTCATCTTCGCAGTGCAGCGAAGTGCAATGCAGTACGCAATAACTATACAACGATTGTGCTCCAGCCACTTTGCGAAATTACCGGTTCTACTAGGGGAATACCATAATCAATCCCGTCCAATAGAACCAGGGCTGATTAATGTAATGTTTATCCTCAACCAAGATGTGAACTAATCAGAACAGCATCACTGTAGCATCATTGAACCAATCTCGATAATAACTAAGCGAAGTCGGACCCTTGCAGCAGGCGGTCCCAGAGGGCAATATGCTCCAAAATAAGCGCGGCAGGCATCCCCGTAGGCTACAGCATCTATCAACATCGAAATATTTCTTCCCCACATTACCTGGGATCTAAACCTTTCATTTCGCGACCCTGTCGAGTAAGGTCCCACAGTCTCTCCTCACCGTCTCCTTTCTTCCTCCGAACATTCCCATCTATACATCGACTTTTCCAAAATGGAGAAGAAGACATGGTCAATGCTGGGCAAGGAACCTAAGCCTTTATAGTCCCCTTGTCTTGGAGTAGAACCCCATCACATTAGAATAACAGAAAACAACCCCGATGTAATGAATCAAATGGCAGCCAAGCTGGGTCTGTCGCCCGAGCTCCAATTTTACGACATCTATTCCCTGGACGAGCCCGAACAGCCCGAACAGCTCGCACATATCCCTTGACCTGCGCTGGCTCTGCTGGTCATCATCCCACTTACCTCAGCTTGGGATCGAAGTTGCAAGGCCGAAGACGCCAATACAGAACTATACACGGGCTCTGGTCCGGACGAGCCAGTCATCTGGTTCAAGCAGACCATCGGTAACGCCTGCGGCTCCGTTGGTCTGCTCCATTGCCTGATCAACGGTCCAGCTGTCGACTTCATCATGCCTGAGTCCGATCTCGCGGCCATCCGAAGCGACGCTATTCCGCTCGATATGACCCATCGCGCCGAAATGCTGTGCGACAGCGAGCCATTCGAACTGGCCCACAAGTCGGTCGAGCAGGCCGGCGACAGCTGTGCAGATCCGACCGATGGGCGCAGTGGGGGCCATTTTGTGGGGTTCATCAAGAGCGGTGGGAAGCTCTGGGAGCTGGAAGGATCGCGGATGGGTCCTTTGGAGAGAGGAAGTCTGGCTGATGATGAGGACGTTCTCAGTCCACGAGCACTTGACATGGGCATCGAGAGAATCATCCAATTGAACAAGGACGGAGAAGTGGAGAGCCTTCGATTCAGCTGCATTGCTTTAGCGCGCAAGCTGTAGACTGTGATGAGATATTGACGCACACGTAGTACAGGTGTACCCAGCTGTGAGCAATATGATAACCTATCCTGTATGGTCAACCCCGTCAACCGCCGATAAGACAACTGTCTCGCGCTAGCTGGAGGGGGCGATTTGAGTATGTCCGTCACAGGGAACTCGAAGGTGGGATACTCCATATGTATGGTATCCATGGTAGATGCTCAGATCATTATCCACCAATTGATGATGTTTACTGGATGGTATACAAGTGATGAACTAGTGGACCCTCCCATGATCCTTTAGCCTCTCGGAAGCCCTGGACTGAATGAAACCCTGCATCCGGGCCCACTGACTAACCGACGCCCACAGAACATGACTCGATGAAGATCAAGAGGGTCTAGCAGAGTCAGCCTATTCTTCTGCACTTGAATGAATATACCCTACAGCTATGTTTACGCATACACTAGAGCTTGTTACATTATCGCTCCGCAACCTCCCGCAACATCTTACTACCGGAGTGTCGGGCTATTTGGAAGGGACACTGCTCGCTCGACTATCAACTCTGCAGTTGCCGGGCCTCAACGAGAGCTTTGCTCTGGTCAAGACAGATGCACAGGATGAAGCCTGCGACGGTATGGTGCGGAGCCCCTGCGGTTCGACGCGTACAGCCAAACAGCCATTCGCACCGCGATTATCGAAACCCAGATCGCAATCGCCTATTTCATGATCGCCTGCGACAAATTCAAGAACCAGGAGGGTTTCGTTCAGGCACGTTCTGAGTCTCCGCCTCTGCTTTAGTTTCTACACCAAAGATCTCGTTTGCAAGGTGTACACATACCGTCGAACGTAGAAAGAGCATTGAGTGGGCGCTATAATACCCGCCTCAGCATATCTTAAGTGCGGGAGGAGGTGGACTTGACACTGAAGAGTTTGAAGTAGTCAAGGCTGGACAATGGAGCTGAGGAACAGACCAGACGGAGACCGTAACTAGGATTTTACTTTAGTACAAGCTGACCTTCTTTCCATGTGCATCTGCCGAACACTATCTCAGCACTTCCCATCAACACCAACCACCACCCCCTGGGCCTCCACACTAACCCTACTACTCCTCCCACTTCCTCCCTGCCCCTCCGCATCCCCCTCTTCCCCACCACCAACATTCCACTCCCCAAACACCGCCAAAACCGTAAACGGCACCGTCACCCCCCACAGCACAAACCCAAGCACCATCTGCTTCTCATTTGGCCAATGCGTCGCGCCCACCGCGTAAGCAATGGTGCTGCCAATCGACTCCCACGAGCGCAGGATGCCCGTCGTGCGCGCGACGTCCCCGTCCTCGCTCGCGCCCTTGATCTCCGCCATCAGCCAGTAGACATACGTCTGCAGCCCCTCGTAGAAGAACTTGAAGAACATGTACACCGTGAAGGCGGAGTTGAAGAAGGCCCCGTCGCCCAGATCGAAAGTGGGCGGGTCGACCATGCGCGCCAGGCGGGTCTGCACGATCGCGTTCCAGGTCCAGGCTGCCGTGACAAAGACTAACACAAAGATGTAGACGCCTCTGGAGCGGGCTTGGCGGGACAAGGAGGGCAGGTCGAGGATGAAGCCCGTCAGGAGGTTGGCGGCGGCGCCGACGACGGCAGTTAGGAAGGAGGCTAGGGCGCGGGAGCGGACGGTGAAGTATGCTTTTCTGACGTCAGTATGTCGCTTTTATAGGAGAGGGGAAGGGGGGAAATGGAGAAAGGCGTACTGGTGAGATAGTTGCCCTGGTAGGTTGTCCCGAACTGTCCAGCCAGGAAGATCGGGATCAGCAGGAGCATATACTTATTGTGCAGCTGCTTCCAGATGGCGCGGGCTTCGATCTTCAGGCTTGTGCGCCGCATGTAGGGGATCGGGGTGCCGTTGCTGCGGACTACCTGCTGGGGCTGCGAGAGGAGCAGTGCGAAAGGCGCACCCAGCGACGAGATGGCGACCAGCCCTAGGTAGGTGGTGTAGGTCACCTTGCCGGCGTGGGCGGTGTTGATGTTCAGCGCGAGGGAGATCGCCCCGCCAACTAGGGGGCCCATCTGCCGGATTCCCATCCAGATTCCCACGTATCTACCGGGAGTATTAGTCGATGCGGTGGTTGGGGGAAGAGGGAAGGGTGATGTACCGTCCTCGTTTCTCTTCTTCGGGGTAGCCGACTGCGATGGCAGCTTCACTTGCCCACAGAAGCGAGGCTCCGACGCCACACAGCGCAGCCCCGAGGAGCAGGAACCACTCGTTGCCGTAGCGGTTGTTGCAGTACAGTGCCGCGGCGTACGGGGTGTAGAAGGCGGCGCCGATGAAGAGGGTCCATTTGGCGGTGATTTTGTTGGTGACGCCGCCGGCGAGGCAGCAGCCCACGGACATCAGGCCGTATGTTAGGGCATTGGCGGCGTTGTTGAGGAAGGGCTGGATTTGGGTCAGCAACAACCCCTCCAGAAGAAGACAAGAGAACGTACACTAGCATTCCCCCCCGCTCCAAGATTGTTCAAAGCAGTCCAGATACCCGGCTCGCAGAATGCGACCAGGCCCACGATGATGATCTGGAAGAGACAGGAGCGGTAGAATGCTACCAACCGGGTGAAATCCATGGTTGCGTTGTCGTTGTTCTACTCCACAAGACATGTCTATCCATTGCAGCTGGCGCTGCTATATAAAGTGTGTCAGTGAAGTGATGAAAGCACGTCAGGACCCAATTTAATCGCGACGTCAGGGTTATCGCATCTGCCAAGCGATGCGGGAAGACTAGCGCTTGATTTAGATACGAATTATACTGTGTTCTGCCCTCAGTCGGCCGATAGATAAGATCGGAGCACGCAATGCTGCAGGTAGATGATGTCGACCGGAGGGCAATCGGCAGATGTCCGAGATCACGACGCGCCATCTGTTACCATCGAATATGGGTTCTGGATGGAGAATATTGTCTCTTGAATATTCTTGCGCCCTTTGGCGGACTCATTGTCAATGAAGCATGTACTCTCTCACGGTACGATACCCAGCTCGAGTAAGACCTATATGACTGTCGCATGCTGGACTTCAGAGGGCATTGAAGTAGGGCAAGCAAAACCCAACCCTGATGAATCCTGAATATACGGTTCCATCCTTTTGAAATCTTACCCTCATACCCTTTGTAGCCCATCAACATCCCCAATGATATCAAACCCCCGTCTTCTCCCCCTCTCCCTGCACCTGCACCTCCACCTCCCCCCGCTCACCAACAAGCGTATGCTCCGACTCCAACGCCCGATCCATACTGGCATGCCCGATCCCCAGCGCCAGCAAGAAGCTCAACCCCGAGACAGCCGCAAAGAAGATCCAGAGATCGCGAAACGCCTCACGAAACACACCAACATACGCCGCCTTAACCCTCTCCGCCAACCCACCCTCCTTACTCCTCAAGACCAACGCAAACTCCGCCGCCATCCGCGCAACCTGCCTATCCAACCCAGCGTTCCCCAGCCTCTCCGCCAACCGATTCTGAAAGAACGTCCCCGCCACCGCAACGCCAATGCACATCCCCAGCGACCGCATGAACGTGTACAGCCCCGCCGCCGACGCATCGCGGTTATCTTTCGCTAGTGCCTGGACGGCGAAGTTCTGCGAGGTCAGGATCAGTCCTTGACCCGTGCCGAGGGTGAGGAAGATGAAGACCCAGCGCACGGCCGAGATCTTGGTGTCGAGGAGGGTGAGCAGGGCGATGGCGAGGGTGCAGAGCAGCCAGCCGGACCAGATGGCCCAGCGGTAGGTGCCGAGGCGCGTGAGCAGGGCGCCGGTCACGACGCTGGCGGGCAGCATCACCCCGAGGATGACCATCAGGGCGAGGCCGCTGGTGATCGGGGAGAAGTGTTTGACCGTCTGGAGGCAGAGGGGGATGAAGTAGAGGAGGCCTAGCATCTGTTGCGGGGGATCAGTCAGTATACTACTCAATGAGGTGGGGGGGGGGGGACCAGGGCCACGAACAAGAGCACCCTGCAAACAAGCGCAGAGATACGCCAGCACGGCGGAGACACTCGCGAACAGCTGGAGATGGATGAACGGGCGTCTCGCGCCGTACGCCTCCCACAGCAGGGCCACCACGCAGCCCACCCCGCCCACAACGATGGGCACGATCGTGCGCCAGCTATCCCAGCGGAACTGGTTCCCGCCCCAGGTGATGCCGATCAGAAAGCTGCACAGACTGCCGATGAACAGCACCCCGCCGACCCAGTCGATGCACCCCAGCCGCTGCAGGATGCTCGGCCGCTCGGCGCGCAGCCGCACCGTCAGCGGGACCATGACCAGCCCCAGGCCGCAGAACGGCAGGTTGATGTAGAAGATCCACCGCCAGGGGATCTTCTGGGCGATGGCGCCGCCCACGACGGGCCCCGCCAATGTCCCGATCGCCCACGCCATCTGCACGATCGCGTAGTAAGTCGGCCGCTGCCGCAGCGGCACGATGTCCGTCGTGATCACGATGCAGCTGGCCATGATCCCGCCGCCGCCGATGCCTTGCAGCGACCGTCCCGCCAGGAACAGGTGGAAGTCGTGGGCGACGGCCGAGAGGATCGTGCCCAGCGTGAAGAGGCTGACGACCCCGAAGAGGACCTCCCGGCGGCCAAAGACATCGGATAGGTCCACGATGAACGGCTGGCAGACGGCGCTGGTGAGGAGGTAGGAGGTGCCCGCCCAGAAGGCTTGGACTGTGTCGCCCTTCAGGGATTGTTCCAAGACCTGAGGGTATTAGCGGGATCGCCTGTGGGTGTGGACGGGGGCAGGTACCGGGATGGCCGGCGTGATGACCGTGGTGTCCAGCGAGATGATGAAGGAGAGCAGCGCCAGGCAGCCGAAGATCAGCCACTGGCCCTTTCTCGGCTTCCAGACGGGAGGAGAATCGGAAGGGTCGGACTCGACTGCGTCCGTGGCATGGCTGGAGGCGAGTTCGCGTGTGGGGGGAGTGTCGAGCTCGTCTTTCGTCGTCGACATGGTCGTGAGTGTGACAGCGTGTCTCGTCTCATGATCAGAGAGAATAATGGAGAAGGAAGGAAAGTTGCGAAGTAGAATTGTTTTGTTTCTCCTGGTGCAGTCTCACCCCCGAAGTCAGCTCGGCTTCCAAGCCCTAAGAAGACAAACACCCTTGCAGATGAGCAGGAGCTGAACAAGGGGCGAAGTGAGCCCGGCAAAACAATAATCGACATGCACGAGACAGGTCACCCACCCATCAACAATCACAATTCGCCGATCGCTGCCGAATGCAGAAATGAGAAATGCATCTTCATGCAGCGCATTCCGCCGTATCGGGTCATAATTCGAGGAATGCCGGAGACCTGCAGTTGCCGATACGAGGCTATCGGGAATGAATGCGCGAACGGAAAAGCAATCATGTCGATGGGCTTCGGTCACATGGTTTCGTATGTAGTGTATCTCAGCTGCGCGGTGAAATTGCCAATATAGCTGCTGCATAAGTCGGATGGAGCTGAAGATGCTGCACGGTCCAGTCGTTCGTTCTGAGTCAAGGAAGCAGGGATTTCTGGATCGGCAGTGAGGAGGGCTGACCATTAACCATCGGGTCCTGATCTGCAGAATGGCTGATTGTGATTTCCTTCAGTGAATTCCGACCGATTGGATGGCGAGATCATCCCTATATTACTTATAATCACAGCCTTCTGAAGTGATACGAGGGATGCGCAAGGAGATTGACGTTCTAGGGCCGACCAACCACCAAGCAAATTACAACATGAGCCGTGAAGCAGATTAACTCTATACATCTATGTATGTGTGTTCTTTATATACATTACTCAACTCTCTCTTGCACCAGTACAGCAATTACAGACAGCCTCCATCCCCGCCGAACCCCTCACGCAACAGGCGCATAAAAGCTAAACTTTCCGGTGGGATCATACTTCTGCTTCAACGCCTGCAACCGCTGCTGCCGCCAGTCCTCACTCCCGTACAACTCCCGCGGAGACTCCGTGCCATACGCATAGTTAACATACGCGCGGATCTCCGGGCGGCCAGTCGCGTTGAACAGGATCTCGCGGAGCTGCTGACCCAGGCTGTTGGCCTTCTGGTCCAGCTCGTCCCCGTCGGGGAAGTAGTTGATCATCGGGGCGGCGAGGAGGTTCTCGGTCCGGAAGGCGAAGGCGCTGGAGGCGCTGTCGACGGCGTGCACGCCCTGCGCGGAGTAGCCCTCGAACATGAAGATGGAGTTGTTGAACGGGGAGGCGCCGCGCGTGGCATCCGCGTAGACGTCCCAGGCTTGCTTCTGGGCTGCCACGTCGTACGCCTCGAGGTAGATTGGGAAGCGCGGGTTGGCCATGCCCATCTTCTGGCAGGGCGGGGAGTCGACGGCAATGCTGGTCCAGCCGGCCAGGTCCTTGTAGGTGCCGTTGGCGGGGGTCACGGAGATGGGGCCCAGCGCGTGGAAGGGAGCGCTGTAGGTGGAGTCGACGGCGGTGACGCCTTCTTGGATGAGGTAGAAGACGATGACGGGCTTGAGGAGGGTTAGTTTGGAGGTTGGGTGAGTGGAATGGGGAGGGACGTACGTTGTTCGGGTCCGCGTCGGCATTGTTCATCCAGTAGGACCAGTTAATCACGCCCTCAGGCTGTGTGCCGTTCTTCAAGAGGTAGTCGTTTGTCGCCTGGTAGACGGCCTCGACCTGGTCGCCGCTGAAGATGATGGTCTCGATGGCCCAGTCGCGGTGCTCGATGTCGTAAATCTTCGAGGTCAGCGAGGTGACGATCCCGAAGTTGTGGCCCGCGCCCTTGACGGCCCACCAGAGGTCGGAGGTCTCGTCGATGGTGGTCAGCGTGCCGTTGGCCAGCACGATGTTCATCGAGACGAACTGGTCGGCGACGAGGCCATGGTGGCCCTGCAGCCAGCCATGGCCACCTCCGAGAGCGGGGCCCAGGAGACTGACACATTCGCAAGTGCCAGTCACTGTCTGCTTGCCGGCGGCCCACAGCTCATCCGTCACAATCTTGGACATGGTGCCGCCACCGAAGATCGCGGTCCGGCCATCAGCGGCGACCTGGACGCTGCTCAGCTGGCCCATGTAGATGGCGATCCCATAGTCCATCTTGCCTAGCGAGGTGAGGGCCCCGTGGACGCCATTGTAGGTCAGGAAGGGGATTTCCTTCTTGTTGGCATATTGCACCTATACATCGTCTTGGTCAGTATGTCATCCTGATAGCCGTGGACTAAGACGGGCATACGATCTCGGCAACATCATTCTCCGTGCCTGGCACAAAGACAATGTTCACCTCGGGCTCCTCGAGCACCGACCAGCGAGTGGTCACATTGGTGAATTCACTGGAGCCCGGGCAGTAGACCTGCGCGGTGCTCGACAGCTTGGCTCCGAGAGCCTTGAAGTCGGCATCGCCTGAGTGGCAAGCCCCCTCCGACCCATCGGCCGCACGAGGCAGGGAATGACAGACTGCCGACAGCGCCCACGTGGCGACAACCGTCGCGAATTCCAGCTTGAACCGATACATTGTGTGCAGATACCGGATGGCAAGCCAAGGGAGAAGGAGAACAAGCAAAGATGACAACGGGCGACGGGTGTTGACGATCGTCGCTGTAGAGAATCCTCCCCGGGGGGCGAGACGAGTTTATTTCTAATATTCGTGGCAGCCAGGCTCCACTCGACCAAAATTGGGATTCGACTCAGGATTGTGTTCCTGACTGGGATTCAGTCATATGATCCAGGTTCCTGGAGTAACACCGGAGATATATCTGAGTGTGTAACTCCCCAATAACCAGGATTAGGCTGAAAAGTTGCTGATGGGGTGGTGGTGGATGGGGGGTGGATGGAAGCCCTGATGTGGTGGTGGCCCTAACTGACCATCGAGCTGAATGGGGGAATGGCATGCTCCACACTCACCATCCAGCCATGGAACAAATCCCCTCGGGGATGACGGAAGGCTGCGGAACTGGTCGATCACTTGCTTCTTCAGGACTAATGGGTGGACACCTTATCTAATTTTGGGTGGGGCGCTGGATTCTCCGTGATTTAACCTTGTGCTTGTGCCTCCAACCGAGGTCTGTTCTGGCCTTTATTAATATGCGCCACTGAATAAAACTCCAATTTCCAGGTTATAGACTTCATCCTCTTCATCCTCAAACTTTGATACCCGCCACTGGAACACGGCCAATCACTGCATAATACTTCTCAGTTGTAATTCAGCCAGGCACAGGATAGAGTGCAAGCACTGGCCAGATGTATGCCCTCGCAGCGAAGTGGCCGTCCACACGGAGTTCAGGTCGTTCTTGTGCGTACCTGGCGACTCAAAAATAGGACAGCGCATCCACGTTACATTTGCCACCAGGTGTTCCTGAGTTTCGTGATCCAATAGCCGAATCCAAACTCCGAACCACACACTCGGCTTGTGCAATGCTGCTGCACGACAACATCCACATCCGTTCTTATACTCAACAGATCGCGCTTCTCTAGTCCACTCCCAGAACAAATGGAGACGTTTGCCCTGTCATATCCCCCCAGTACCTTACAGATCTTGTTCGCATTGTAGATCGAACTCCGCCACAGGATATGTGGAATTTTCTGGAGGCGCGGGATGCCGCCTCCAAGGCGGCCTACAACACCAACGTCCAGCTCTGGACCATGTACGCCATCGGCGTGGCCGTGACGATGCTGCGGACCTGGTCGCAGGCTAGAGTCGTGGGCTGGAGGCATTTGCGCCTGGATGATTATCTCGTGTGGGTTGGGATTGTGCGTACAATCCTTTCTGCTGGACTGAATAAAAAAGCTGACATGGGTTGCAGTTGTTCTACACGGCGCAGGTCTCTCTGGCCTACAACGTGGGCGCGGTGGCCCATGGTTTGGCCAACAACAGCATGACCGACGCTCAACGGGCAACGTTGTCGCCAGAAAGTCCCGAGTATCATGCCAGGTTTGTCGGTCGATCCACGTCTATGCTGCACGGTTCACTGATCTGTCATGTTAGGGTGATCGGCTCGAAGATCCAACTGGCGGGTTGGGCCACCTATTCGGCATTGATCAGCTTTCTCAAGTTGTCCATGCTAGCCTTCTATACACGGTTGATGGTGAGCACCACACCTGTTACCCTGGTCTGCGATCCCAACTAATGTGAATGACACAGAACGGCCTCGGTCGGCAGTATCGCATTCCCATCTACATTGGGTTCGTGCTGGTGGTTGGAAGTTTTCTCGCCAGCATCATCACAGTCCTCGCGTCATGCCGCCCATTTCACAAGAATTGGCAAATCTACCCCGATCCCGGCAGTAAGTCCTACCTCGTTCAATCAGAAATAAACCTACTGACAACGACGATCAGACGTCTGTCAACCCGCTATTTCCATGCCCGTCGTCGCCATAACATTCGCCTCCAACCTCCTCACCGACCCGTACCTGATCCTCCTCCCGATCCCCATGTTGTGGGGTTCCAGCCTGAAAGTCATCAAAAAGATCGCGGCGACCGTCATCCTGAGCGCGGGAATCTTCATTCTCGTCTGCGCGACCCTCAAGGCCGTCTTCATCATAGTGGTGAGTCTTACTCCGTCCTTACTCCAAGCCTCCCGGGAACCCTAACTCCCGCCCAGGAACAAGACAACGGCGCCTCCCTAGCCGAAGAATGGGGCACGCGCGAGACCTTCGCGGCGGTGATCACCACGAACCTCCCGATGGTCTTCCACCTGCTGCGTACCTGGCTGGCGCGCGCCTTCGGCAGCGCCTTCCAGTCCTCGCAGAAGAGCTACAAGAGCCCGTCCGGCTTTCAAACCATCGGGGGTGGCGGAGGTGGCCCAGGCGGCTCCTCGAGCCGCAACCGCGGCAAAGCCTCGGATCCGATCACGATCGGGCTGACGTTCACCGAGAGCGAGGAGCGCATGATGGACGATGTGAAAATGCAGGCGCTCAAGGCGTACCCTGCGCCGGTTTCACCCCATCCAGGTGCTGATAGCGGGGCGATCGTCGTCTCCAACCAGATCGAGATCACGCATGAGACGCGGAGTAGCGCGCATAGTGATGTCGAGGCCGCAGGGAGGACGACGCCGCATGCGCCGGGGGAGAGTTGGTTGCGCTAGGCTGGCCTGGAGCATGCATGGTCCTCGACCGAGGACGGTTTCTTTTCTTTCGTGTACATACTTTTCACCATACGAATTTTTTATCCCTTTTCATCTTTTTTTCTTTCTGTAATATGCAGCGCACACTACAGCACGAGCGGAGGAGACCATAATTGCACCCTTAATCAAGTCTGTGCAGTCCGGTCCGCGCCGTCAGCACTAGTTTAATCTATCCGGCGGGGCGGCTACACTGAAAGCAGTATGGATTGTTGGGGTCGGTGTGGATGCGATCTCGCCTACGGTCAACCACACCAAAGAATCCTCTGCCCTGGCTCGTTCCCGCCCTCTTCCGGGGGGTTTTCTCTGTGTTGTGCTTCTCGGGAAGGTTTGTTTCGGCCGGATGTCTGCGGTGTCGTTCATATCGGCTGGAGTGGTTTCTTGCTGCTCAGTGGGGTTGACCCTCTCGCTCGGTGCAGGGTTTGTACGATTTATCTGTGTGTGCACAAAGGCAATGGAAAAAAAATCAAATTCTGATGTCCAGAGAGCTTGTTCTGAAGATAAACGCCGCAGACAAACTAGCAGGGATGCTGCATGCTGCAGAGTTTATTCCACCTAGCGCGAACTCTCGACGTGCCTTCGTCTCGAGTCCTAACCCCGTGTAACCCTTGCATGACCGCTGGAGTAGAATAAATCCTAAATCTCTGGGCAGCGCTCACGACTGCAGCCAGACCATGTGTTGCGTGCTAAGGACAGTCTTGGCGGGCAGCGGACAGGAAAGATTCTGTGCGCCAGTCAGAATACAGACTGTAATGGACGGTGGGGCGCAGGTAATGGTCGATCAAATTGAGTTTCGATAGTGAGAAGGCCAGCAGGCGGCCACGTTCTGTCGGGCTCGTTGGTGCATTAGGTCGAAGCTTGCATCTGCTTGCTGCTTGGGAGTGGACAGGGGTTGGTTGTTTGGATATTGGGACAGCGGCGTGGTTTGGGTTCTTTACTGACTTAGGGCTTCAGGAGTGGATGCGAAGAGTACCCGGGTCTGCTAGGTCACAGCTTGTCCAGAGCTTTACGTACTCATTGAAGGCCACAATATAGAACACATGGTTGACTCACCGATTTGTTAGTATCGGGCGTAGTCTCTATAATGTCGCGAGTTGTAAAAAAAGCTGTTTGATACTCCAATTGTCGATTTCGCAGCGAACTTGGAGTTAGGGCGCTGAGTTGTAAGTTTAGCTAGCTGGGGTGTGTAGGCATAGCCCTATCTTTCAAAAACTGCCTACCTAGGTCAAGAATATATTAGCGCTTGGATCAGCTTTCAGGCTTACTGACACCCCGACAGCAACAACAGATTACAAATTAGAAAACAAATCTACAGAGAACCACATAATATCATTGAATAAACCCTTCTCAGGGCCGTTTTTATTTTTCTGTTTTCAGCTTAGCCAGAGACCACCCGGCAAAACCCCATCCTCAACCCCAACCCAATCTACCGCGGATCCTGATCCTCCTCCCGAATATTCAAGAACTTGCTGGAGGATAAGCGCGGCCGGTAGGGCGACGAGACATCGGAGTCCGTGTCGCTGACCCCCTCGATCTTCTCGCGCGGGACGCGGTCGCGCCACTGGCGGAGCATAAACAGGTCGTCCTCCTCGTGGAAGTGGGAGCGGCCGTTGTGGGTGAACTGGTCGACCTCGCCGTTGCCGGCCTCGCGGTACAGGCAGATCTCCTTGCCGGCCTTGATGACCCCGTGGAGGACCTGGGCCGTGTGGTTGAGGGCCCGCAGGCAATGGAATTCGTGCTGCATGACGCGCAGCGGCTCGCCCTGCCAGTCGATGGGGGTCGCGCTCGTCCACACGATGAGCACAACGAAGGTCGTGGTGCTCACGTGGGCGTGGTAGAGCTCGAACGGTTGCTCGATAGGGGCGGGCTGTGTGCGGAGTTCGTGACTTGTGAGCCCGCGGGAGAGGGGGCCGAGCCGGGGTGACGGGCTCGCTGGGCCTGCTTCCGGGGCTGGTGAGGCCTCGGGGCACGGTGGACCCTCGGGGTGAAGGTCGAGGAGATCCTCGGCCTCGAAGAGGAGGGCCGTGGAGACCTCGGGCGTCGCGCGGGCCCGCGGAACTGGTATAGGAGTCCAGTTGAAGAACCGGGGTACATTGTCCTGCGACCCCAAGGTGCCCGAAGAGGTGCTCGAGGAGCCGTCGCCATGATAGTGAGGCTGGGGACAGCTACAGGTACAATACTCGCACTCCACGGTGCTGCTGCCCTCAGACGGGGTGCACGAGGTACACACCGACGAGGTACAAGTGCATTGCGGTCGGGAAGAGGTAGAGTGCTCCGAGGAGGTGTCCGATGAGCTCGCATCCTCAGACCCAGATGCATCCCCGGAGGGGCAGACTGGGACCCCTATGTACACGTTGCCATTGATGACAAGGTTGCCCTCAACAACAATTCGGGGGAACTTCATGGCTGCGGGTAAGGGCTTCCGGTCTACAAAGGTGCTTGTAGGTGTGGTAGTCATGGGTGTTGTGAGGATGGGGGGGTGGATGGTTCCTAATCATAGATGGTCTTGGACTATTTATAGCATGGAATGGGCTTTCAGTGAGCTGGGCTTCAGGGCGATTTCTTTGTGGCTCTTATGGAGAAAGTTCTTTGCCGGCGCTCGACTTAGTGGAGATATCCTAAACTTTGTGCGACTTTCTTTGATGGCAGTCCGCCCCTGGATATGAGGTTTGTGATGATATACGACGGCAAAGAAAGTCTTTCGGAGCGTTTCAGAATGCCTTTACGTAGCCATCAAGCTTCATGGAGACAAAGGAGATACGAGGGAAACGTAGTAGAATGGAGCGGTATAGCTTTCGATATTCTCCTATAGCCAGACAATTCCAAGTCTGTCCACAAAGCTGGATACTATCACAGGGCATAGGGCTGTTGCCGTTGATTCTGGCCAGTCCCCTCCTAAATAAGGATTTCAGCCATTAAATAAAGAGCGTCGTAGATAAGGATCTCCACATATTACTAACTGAAAAAAATCAAAGACGATTGTGTTACCTGAGAAAAGAGTGGATACCAACTATGGAGGATATTGCTAATTGTAAATTATTAGTTATTGAAGTGTACATGTAACATACCTCGTCGAGCCTTTGATCAGTGATCTTTATCATTACTTCCTAATTTCGTCTCATGCTTATAAATCTAGTTAGTCATGTATGATCTAGATTTGACGTAGGTTTTGGCTTGACAACCAGATCTCTTCAGCAGGAGTGACCTTAACGGTATGTCTTTTTGTTCATAATCAGTCCAAACCTATCATGCCTCCAACAGTATACATGTATTCTCATATAGAACACATCAAAGTCCGCATTCATTAGCTCAAATACAATCAAAAGTAAAGAGTTTACTTTGGTCTTTCTACTGCTTCAAACATTTACACTCTCTACTGATATCCTAGGCACAGACCACGCTGCTTCCATGCTGAGCTAGAAGGTCCCACTCCAATAAAATGCTCACTATCGTATCCATCATCTATTGCATTACACTCACGATCTTTTTGAGGTCTCCGGCTGCAGATCTCCGGCAAAATCCGTTTGATTGAAAGTCAATAACGAACATTGTATAACAAGCGGACAATCAGCCCTAAAGAAACGGGAAATATCCCCATCCTAATCTTTAATATATTGATTGACCTAGCTTTGAAGGTAGGTCTTGACATCATAGGTGAAAGCCTCGGATATTTATAACCAAGTAGAGTGAGATATCTTTCTAGATGTGTGTTACTGCACAATGCCTGAGGTGCAGACAGATTCCCTTCTAGTCTCAGCTGAAAGTCTCCATAAAAGTCTTTCACAGAGTACAATACCACACCCTCTTATGATGATGTTCGAAAGCTCCACTAAGGGTGACTGTCAATTAAAACATAGCAGATGTCACAGTCTCCTCTGAACCCACCGACACAAACACAAAGACACACTTGCCCACAACTCTGTATATAACCTCATCTTGACCCTTTGTACAACCAATTCCAACCGCCATTCCCCATGGATCCGGCCAAAACAATGGCCAAACCCGTACCAACTCCACCCCACCCACCTCGGCGCATGAACATGGCTACCCGTCCAGACCCCCGCCCCACTAGCTTCACCCTCTCCACGAGAGACATGCACCTCATCACCAACCCTTTTCCCAGTTATGAGGTTGCCTTCATCCGCCTCAACCTCGCGACCACGCTGACTGTGGTAACGGTGCGCGAACCCGCTCTCTCCGTCATCCCGTGGGAATCGGAGCCGCTGTGCGCCCTGCTCGCCGAGTTCCGGCGGCTGCGGTTCTACCACCCGCAGGCCAAGCCCTTGTACGGCATCATCTACGCCGGCGACTGGATGCGTCTTTACCGTGAACGCATTGTGTCCCCGAATTGCCAGCCACCCGAGCCAAATTACTTCTATGTGCAGCTCGCCCCCGGGCGCGACACGCTGCATCGGATCCATGATGCCGAGCTGCTGTTCCGGTGGTTGCGGACGATTCCACGGAATGAGGCGGAGTTGGTTGGTATTCCTGACAGTGAGTAGTAGGCTTGTGGTATCAAAGAAGGGAGGGGGGATGTTATGTTGCTGTTGGATGCAGTAGCGGTTTCCTTGGTGACAGCCGTTTAGCCTGAAGGGGCTGGCGGGTATATACTCAGATACGAATACAAAAAGAAAGACACAATGTCTTTGACTAGCATAAATCTCTTTACTCCAAATAGACATACAGACTGCGTTTCAGGCCCACCGTGAGCAGGTGGTGGATGAATTGCGCCGAAACCTTTACCTGTACCATCCCCAACGCTATCCTGGCGGCAGAACGATTGCCCTAATTTTCCACGTCGCTTTGGCTGCAGCATGTAGATAAGCTTAACCACTTGCAGCTGTCTAGTAATCTACTGTGATCTACTGTCAGTAAAGCACAAATCACCACACTGGTTCCAGGTTCCAATTCAAACCTTTGCAACAAAATCCCAGAGTCAAATCATCCCTCATCCCTACCCAAGAAAATGTCGCCTTCTAAACCTTTCATCCTCTTCTTCAACGCCATCCGCCACGCCCAACCCATCTACGCCAAGCTCCAAGACGTAGCCCACACAGGAGTGATCACCAGCGAAAGCAGAACGGAGTTCTTCCACGCCCTGCAGACGAAATACAAGAACATATTCGCCATCTACTGCACCTCAGCCAGCGGGGCCGTACGCCCCACCCACCACAGCATCTATCCCCCGTGCACCCGAAGCACAGTTCTCTAACATCAAGCAGGTAGCAGGCGCCTTCGACGCAGAATTCATCAACCGCCTTCCACGGAGCTGCAAGTACATAAGATCTCTTCAAGGATCGCACTAGGGAGTCGCAGTCCACACAATCAGCCGGGGCCCCACTAACCTTTGGCTGCCCAGACCCACGCGTCCATCATCCGCGACATCTTCACCGAAATCGCCACTACCTGCCCCGCAGCCATCGCCTGCATCGTCATCAACCAGCCCGGTCAACTACACCGTCCCCATCGCTGTCGCGACCCTGCAACAGGCTGGGGTCCTCCAGCCCGCGCGGCTGTTCGGCGTGACAGCCCTCGACGCGGTGCCTTCGCCGGCCAGGCATTGGACACTGACCCAACGCGTCCCCGCGTCCTTGTGGTAGGAGGGCACAGCGGCGCGACGTTCGTGCCGCTGTACAGCCAGGCGCAACCGCCTATCTACGCCGAGGAGGCAATTCTTGCTGGTCTTGTGCATCGTTTGTCTTTCCTATCTTTTCCAAAGCATTAGTGGGAGAAAACACCTGAATACTAATTCTGTTACCAACAATTAGGGGTGCAATTCGGCGGTGATGAGACTGTCACGAGCAAGCAGGGAGCCGGGAGCGCCACGACGTGCATGGCGTATGCGGGATTCCAGTTTGTCAAGGCTGTGCTGGCCGGGTTGCGGTGGGAGGATGTCACTGGGGAGGCTTTTGTGTGTTTACCTGGTATTAAAGGGGGAAGAGAGACTGCGGAGGAGCTTGGGGTGGAGTATTTCGCTGTGCGGACGATTCTGGGGCCGGAGGGTGCGAGTAGGGTTCTCCGTTTGGTGATTTCGATGGTAAGAAGAGGGAGATGGTGGAAGTTGCGGTTCGGGAGCTGAGGACGAACATTGCGACGGGGTTGGGGTTCATGGGTTGAGCTGACAGTTTTTCCAAGGGATCTGATTAAATCCGATAAAATAGGAAACTACACCTCATGCACTACTATCCAAGAAAAAGATGATGTGGAGGGAGTATATTGCAGTTAACCAGAACTCAGACCCTATCGCAATTACAAATTGTCAATACCATCCACCTTCCTCCACTTTTCTCCCACCGATACATAAAAAGCAGTATGACAATGCCCGGTCACGAACATATACCGAACTATCTCAAACAGCCCGATTTCCTTGGATCAACCGCGTCCAGACCGGAGGCTGTCATGATTCTCAGCTGCATGCAGCATTTACTCGGTGTACAGGCAGCCGTTGGGGTTGGTGGTGGTCTCGACGCGGGCGGCGATGCCGACGCAGTCGCTGTTGCCGGCGGGGTTGCTCACGCCGGCGCTGGCCCAGATGCTCCAGGCGCCGTCGATGCTGTTGGGGCAGGCGATGAGGTCCCTGCTGCCGAACTGCAGGTGGTTGTTCTTGTCGATGGACCAGCCCTGGCGCTCCGCGTTCTCGGGGGCGGGCTGGGCGCCGGTCGTGTAGCCGATCTTACCCTGGCCTGATACGCATAGCTGTCAGTATTGGTGAAGGGTGGGAGGGGGGGGGGTCTATGAAGTCCGGCAAAAAGAGAGCAAGAGGACGTACCCATGCCCGAGCGGTCGACGTAGAACTCCTGGGGAGTGGCGGACTGGTCGTACAGGTACAGAGCGCCGTCCTGGATGTAGAAGGTGGCGGTCTGCTCCTTGGGGCGGGCGCAGCTGGCGTTCTGGCTGGGGAGGCCGGCGAAGAGGCTGCTCTTGGCCGCGGTGAAGGGTTGGTACTGCACGGCGCTGCCGGAGTGGATGGAGACGATGCCGAAGGTCTGGCTCTGGGAGGAGGCGTCGGTGGCCGGGAGAGCGGCGGCGGTGGCAGCGGCCGAGGCGGCGAGGACGATGTTCTTGAGCTGCATGGTGGTGATTGGGGTTGGATTAGAACTGATTAGAGGGTAATGTGGTTGTGCAGTGCAGTGGAAGTGTTGATGATGTTGATGATGAGAAGGGAACGAGGAGCCGGATAGACGGGCCCTTTATACCTTCCAGAACAGCTGTGAAGCCATGACCACCTTGTCCAACCCAGTACAGCCAGTCATTATTTCTCATTATTTCCTGCAGCTGCAATCAGGTTCTATGCTGTCATTGTCTCTCAGCCAGTCCGTACTATTCATTGAATCATTCAGGGTCCTCCAGCCCCAAATTTAGCGGCGGGTGGGGCGTGACCAAGGGATGCCCTAATTGGTGAGGATTCGGCCCATGTGGGCGAGACATTCGGCCTTGGAGGGCCATTGGCATTTCAGAAATAGCAACCCCCGGTCGCTGTCCCCGTTTTTCTGCTCTAGCAAGACTTTGAGATCCGACCCACACTACAGACATTGTCTCATTTGGAGAATTGTTGATGGTCGATGGGCTGTTTTCCTCCCCCTCGCAGCCGCAGCCGAGGTACGGTTGCCTGAGTCAAAGTGGCTGCTGGGTTGCAGCCGGTTACATGCAGCATTGCCTTTGCTGCGGTTATTCTCAGCTTCGTGAATAATACTGCTACCTGCCACTGAGACGGCCACTGTTCTTTCACAGCGACCTGGATGAGGCGGGTGATTGTCTCACGAGGCAGGACTTCAGGACCGGAAGTGAGGATGAATTCAATAGTCTGTCAGAATGTCAATCGATCGATTGGGGATCGCCTCTAGCGATTTCCTCAGTACGGAATGTAAGAACCTTGATAGGTGCCCGTCCAATCTACACCTGGCATGAGTCCGGTGGTGGCTTAACCGTTGGCGGGCGTCTTCGTGAAAATCGGGGATTCTCGCGTTTCCCCCCCAAGGGGGTTATGAGGTAATGAGTGCGGGACAGCCACCCCCACATTTGTCTCGGAACATCGAAGATCATGGATGAGTTAGAGTACCTTCAGTGGCAATTGAGGTGGTTTCCACCCCTCTTTTTCCTGAAGAAGATTCGGCCGGGGGAGAGTGCTGCCGCTGGATTGCATACACCAACGAAAATGTTCAGCAGACATGCTATATGGTCTGTTTAGGCAGAAGCATAAACGCCTCCTGGCCAGGAATTGAACCACACCTTTAGAATGAGATCCGAATACGATAGTTAATTCTGCACCGAGTATGCCCGTGTCTTTGCCAGTTGCGTGGACAAACAATGCGATCCCCAAAATCGCACGCTGGCCTCATGTGTCCTGCAGGTCTTGGCGGGGTCAAATTGGCCATCAGGTGAAACAATGACAATCTCCGCCCGGCGCCCTTTCCAATGCGTCCAGTTCAGAGTGTCTCTTTTATGCATAATCCACTCCGGCGACGTCCGTAGCTTGGTGCATGAAAACAACGTGCAGCATACTTACTTTCCTCGCATATGAGGCTTTTCAGCTCTGCCCTTTTGGTTGTGTGAGGGGCAGCTGGCTGCGCTGCTTGAGAGAGATAGAGTATTCATCGTACGAAGCTTCACTCTTCTCCCTTGTCAATCCCCCTGGTGTCTTACTTTTCAGTCTATATTCTCTAGCGAGCGGGGTTCGGAGACGAGGTCTGAGAATCTCCCGACTATCGACACGTTTCTCATGTCCGGGCTGCACGACCTAATCCGACCAGCACATTCAACTCCCAAAATCATGATCACCATCACGCTAGCGACAGGTCGACATGCAAGTTTGATGATTTGCTGTTGGAATGTCTCACTCACTTTCCGCACCCTGTCTGGGAATGGAGAAACGGGAGCTGTTGATTGATGAGGATTGTCCGGTCGTCCATTTCCACCGCGCACCGCAATGTGACTAAAATGAATGCATATTGTCTCAGAATATCAGGCCTTGAGCTACAGTTCGAAGGTTGGACTTGGAGGTTCTGGAAGCACCTACAGGACTAGTGAGGCGACCGTTTTCTTAATAGTCTCAAACAACATGATCATGGGTCGGCCCGAGCGAGCCCCTGACTCTGTTTTGCGCCGGAGTCAGCTTTCCAGAGTCAGCTACCACTCCATCCCCCGACGAGTGATTCTATAAGACTAGAACATGGGTGTGCTGGTACTCCGACCTTTGCCTTGTCTGTCTGGTGTCGCTATACGTTGGTAGTGAGTGCATTGCTTGAATCGGCGATGATTCTGATTTTGATTCTTCTGGGTTTCCAAGTTGTTGCTGCCCAACCATTTCCGAAAGGCTAGCTAACAAACTAACAATTGAAAGAGTGTTTCGGAGAACAGATCAAGCAGATCTTGCTCGTCGTAGCCAGTACTGCTTGCTGATCATCGTTGTAGTAAGCGTTCACACTGCTGCTCTGTTTCTATGGTGTCTGCGTACTTCTGTCTAACTAAGCATAAGCATGACGCATAATATGTAGCCTACCGTACCTGATGCAGACTCGATCTCTAGCCTGGCACTTCTACCTCGCTAGTCCCTTCATAGTGAACGCACCTGAAGGAAATCATTGCCGCACCCAAGCTCCCAAATGCCATGAACTGCATAGTAGCAGGTACCCGACTTATGAGAGACACATGCTTGTTGCAGTAGAGGCTTATTCAGTCTTTAGGCCAAACCTTCCTTGTCAAGATAACCGGTGTTAACACCTTCGTGTGGGAAATACTCGCTCCCCCCGACCGCTCTTGTTCTTCTCGAATTCAGCAATCCGCCATTTACCACAGAAGCGGATACGGATACAGCGCAATCAAACAACAATTTGGGCACAACATGAACTTCACTGACGACGATCACATGCTCCAGACAACCGCTGGCCCCTTGCTCTCCCCAAAATGGAGAAGAACTTACAAATGGTGTCGACTCAATAATGGTGCGTAAGCGCGCCTTCAAGTTGCCCGAGCGTCTTGCTTATTCCGACTTACCCGGTAAGCACCAACCCTCACCACTTCTACGGAGTGGTCTCGCTTACAATTCATCAACAGTATCGACGTGCACGGTCGGTCTGCCAAGTAAGAGACGTATGCAGCTGCACAGTCACCCGGGTCTATTGGACAGGATATGCCACCGAAGCTGCACCGTCTGGCGATGCTCCCATACGTGAGGCACTAGATAACAGACCAGCGCGTAAGTGATCGTGAGCCACTATGACTATGTATGCTAAAGCCCCTGCTCAGTCAATTCAGATGAGAGCTCAGGCTGGCTGGTACACCCAGCCCAGCCGAGTGCGGCTTATCTTTTCCGATCTAATCGCAACCAGTGCCGAAAGCAATCTCTGACCAATGACAGCAGCCGGGATCCGGCACGAGGAAGCCATGCGATTGGCCGCACGGCGAGTGAGTCAAAGAAGGGCTTCTCCGAATTGGAGAAAGTGGAGACGTCGGTTTCCCCAACCCAGGACAGAATTTGCGCGTGCGGCAGTCTGCTTTGGCTTTTGCGCGGGCGGGTATCGGCCGACACTCGTGCTGCCCTTGATATTCGATCAAGTCATCTGGCATCGAATATCGGGACAGGGGAGTGCGATAGGTTGGCAGCATGAGGCCAGACACCCTGCAGCAACAGGCCACTTGTATAGCGCCATGAGTCTTCAAATGGGAAAGGAATGCGGAGGGAGGTGCCAACTCCGGAGGGCAGCTCAGGCCTCATTATCTGGCGCCCTCGGAGAACACCCCGAGGGGAGATTTCTCCAATTTGGTGTTGTGTGCTTTTCCTCCACAAATCCACCGGCGTCATCCTTTCTTAAATAACTTCCACATCCCTGCTCCCTCGTAAAGGTCTGGTGACGAGGGACGACGACATATGTGCTGACACACATAAACCTAACCTGCTCCCCACATGCACACGCTCAGATACACCAGTGCACTCGGATACGGACCATCATCACAGTAAGAACCACAAATGCCTCAAGGTCCCCCCTCGGACACCCCGCGGGGTCCCCTCGACGATTCGGGCTCGTCGACCACCGGCACCGTCTTCCTGCCCGAAACCGGCGCAACCACACCCACCAACGCCTACCTCGGCGAGGACGAAAAAGGCGCTGTCGGCTTCGACCCCTCGACGCAGGAGATCCAACAGCGCTACCTCGAACTCGACACGCCGCTGCCCACCCCGTGCATCACGCTGCCGCCCGGCCCTAACCAGTCCGCCCCGCCCGACCCGCCGAACCTCGAGAAATACATCTCCCCGTTCCTGTGGCCGAAATGGCGCAAGTCGATGATGACCTGGATCGCCTGCGCCGTCACCGCGCTGGCCGGATACTCCGCAGGCGAGGTCAGTCCCGCCTCGAGCGTGCTGACGGCGGAGTGGGGGGTCAGCGCGGTGGTCTACAACCTGACGATCACCGTGTTCTGTATCGGGTTTGCCCTGGCGCCGATGGTGCTGGCGCCCTTCTCGGAGATCAACGGGCGGCGGCCGATTTTCGTGGCTAGCGGGATTCTGTTCACCGGTGGGTGGTTCCCCTTCCCTTTCGAGATAAGCTACATCAGTATTATAATAGTGGCAACTCATCCCGCTAACCTCTCGTCTCTCACGCAGCATCCCTCCTCGCGTGCGGCGGCACCCACATCTTCGGCGGCCTCCTCGTGGCGCGGATCCTGCAGGGGATCGGGGCGTCGACCTTCTCGACGATGGTGGGCGGGGTGATCAGCGACATCTACCACGCGGAGGACCGCAACACGCCGATGGCGCTGTTCTCCGGGGCGGCGCTGTTCGGCACGGGGCTGGCCCCGCTGATCTCGAGCGCGATCGTCCACCACACGACCTGGCGGTGGGTGTACTACTCGCACGCGATCGTGGCGGCCTTCTTCGTGGTGGTGATCTTCTGTTTCTTCAAGGAGACGCGCGGCAGCGTGCTGCTGAGTCGGAAGGCGCAGGCGATCAACCGGTACTACGAGCAGCTGGAGGCGGCGGGCCACTTCGGGGTGATGCTGGAGGAGGGGAAGGCCCGGCGGATTCGCTGGCGGGTCAGGAGTGACGAGGAGCGTGTGTCGCTGGTCAAGATGATCGGGGTCTCGGTGTATCGGCCATTTCGTACGTTGCCCTTGTCGTCTCTGGTTCGGAACAGAATGTCCTGTGGTGCTAACGCTGGCGAACAGATATGCTGGTCAGCGAACCGGTCGTCTTCTTCTTCTCGCTCTGGGTCTCGTTCAGCTGGGCGGTGCTGTACCTGCAATTCGGCTCCATCCCGCTGGTCTTCCGCACCAATCATGGCTTCAACATCGAGCAGACCGGCGCTGTCTTCACCTGTATGCCTCTCGCCATGCCTATCCCAACCAGTTCGTCCCCATGCTAACATCCTCAAGCAATGTGCGTCGGCGCCCTCCTCATCACGGTGATCAGCATCTACCAGGACAAAATCGCCCACCACTACAACCTCCTCCCGCGCACCCCGGAGGCCCGCCTGTATTTCGTGTGTGTGGAGGCGGTGCTGATGCCCATCGGCCTGTTCTGGTTCGGCTGGACCTCGTACTCGTCCATCGCGTGGATCTCCCCGACCATGGCGATCGGGTGCGCCACCATGGGCATCTTCGCCGTCTACCTGGCCGTCTTCAATTATCTGGCCGACACCTACCACCGGTTCGCCAGTTCGGCCATCGCCGCGCAGTCGTGCTGTATGTTCCCTGCCTCTGCTGTCAACCCCAGATGGGGATTAACTAACGGGAAATGGAAACAGGCCGCAACCTCCTAGGCGGCGTCTTCCCGCTCGTCACCAACGCTCTGTTCACGAACGTGGGGTACCCCGGGGCGTCGAGTTTGTTGGGTGGTATTGTACGTTTCATCTCCGTTTCTTGATCGGTGGTTGTAGGCGGAGTGCTAACTTTGTTTGTTGGCTATAGGGAGCCGTCCTGGTCATCGTGCCCTGGGTGCTGGTCTTCTACGGGCCGAAGATCCGGGCCAAGAGCAAACTGGCCAGTCAACTGGCTCATTAAAAGTTTTTTTGGTTTGAGTTAAAATGGGGGGAAGTGTTAGGTCTTGCATAGCGGTTTTGTTTCGTACACATATATACCGGGATAGATGGGTGGACTGGGGTCTACTTAATAGATAGATGCATGGTGGTTATGATTAATGGTAATGAGAAGTGCGGTTACTCTTACGGTTAAATTGCAGTTCCTTTGGGATTATTGCTGCGGTGGCTGCATGTATGAGGGCAGGGCCTGGCTTGTTGCGAGGCCGGGGCTGGATCATGTGACCGAGTTACCCCATCGTCTCTTCTGATTTTCAGAGAACTGACAACGTGCTCAACGCGCTCTTGTTGGGATAGTGATCTCAGCCTTATGGCCTCGCTCAGCCAGGATTCAACCCTTGGTAAATAAGAGCACAATTCCGTAACCCATATTACTCATACAGCACCGTAGCCGCACCCCTGCCCATCGCACCAACAACTCCCCGTCGACAACAGGAGTGGTCGACATCTCTCCACATGTGGCGAGTGTATCCTTACGTAGTACTTCCGGTCAGGGCAGTGACCTCCGACCGCCGGTACGGATAGCGATAGAAGATCATCCAGCATGACCTGCAGCACCGCTCATATCCTACTATGCAGAGTCAGTAAACACAGCAACCCACCACACCAGCAATATGTATGTCTACAATAGTCGACATATCACACCACAACTCCCCGAAATCGCACCAACCCGCCAACTCCGCACGTGCCTCCCCTGGACAAAAAAGAAGCACCCATGACGGCCAACGTGCTTTCGGCAGATGTCGTTCCTGCACTGCACAGTGGCAATAGACCCGGGAGAATTGACGTCAAAAAACCGGGTCCAGAATGTTTGTGCGCGATAATTTTTTTGGGCTGTGTATTGTCCAAGCGCAGACCGAAGACGGAGTGGGAGTGGGAGGGTTGAGGGTTGAGGGTTGAGGGTTGAGGGTTGAGGGTTGAGGTTCTGCTTTGCCGAAGGGGAAGGATCGTCGTTGGGGTCGGTGGTGAGTGCACGGTTTGTACTCCACTTAGTTGGGAGCCCCCGGCTGACGTCAAGGGGTTTTTTTTTCTTGAGGATTTACAATGAGGGTGAGGATTTGGGTTAAGTCTGGACTAACTTATGTTTGTTGCTTTGTGAATGGAAAATTGAGGCTAGACTTGTTTTTTGCCGTATGCTTCGATATAATCGGGTCGTATCGTATGGTTTGAGTTCAATGGTCTTGGGCTCTGGCCGGGGAATAATCTGGGGGGAGGATTGTTTTGTTTGGGGGGCCAAGGGAGGAAAGAACCTTCGAGGCATTTCGGTGAGCACCAAATAGCCGAAATTCACCACTCAGCCTTATGAGAAACAAGAAATTTACCCCGGATGACTCTGCCCCCCGTTTTCCTTCCAATTAGACCCTCCATCGCCGAGGGGAGGAAAAGAGCGAAGAAAAACAGGGTCCAGGAACCCTGCGCTGACCATCACGGCATTAACATACACATGTACGTACTCATGGTAAATAATAATATGAGTACTAAGTCACTCGATGGCTCCCGGATAAACCACCCGTAGTGGTGGTCAGGCTGATCACTGGCTCTTCGTACACGAACACCTCTTTGCTTACCCTGCATCAAGATTACGCAAACCCAGCCTAGCCAAGATCCGACCGACGAATCTGACGATCCTCATCTGCCTGCCCCCCCCCGGCCCGATACTTCCGTCCGTCCATGTCTCGGGCTCTGGTTGCTGGTTGCTGATGACGCACCCACGCTTGGTTGCATGCAGATTTGATGGCCGGCAGGAAGTTGTAGCTGTAGCTGCAGCAGCAAGAGCAGCAGGTCGACGTGGTTTGCACCACACCAGTCAGTCTCCTGTGGTAGGGTTACACGGGCTGTCAATGCTGGTGCCTGTGAGTGGCGAGACTGCGCTGGGGATCAACAAATGGGGTACACTTCGGGGGTTCCGTCCAGTATCAGAGTTTGAACTTATTCTTAGCTACCACCCTCCAACACACTCCCTCTGGTGTGCTGCGAATGATGGCTCACATTGGGGGAATGCCGGCCAGAAACAGAGGCAGGGCAAGGCACCCGCCACAACCGTACCGCCACAGACAAACAACCCGAGTCTCCAATGACGACGAGAAGCACAGCCAAAAGAGAAACCCAAATTCTAGACACATGGGCAACGTCATTGCCAAGCAGGGAAACAGGAACGCGGCAAGACACTGAGTGCTCGCAATGGAATCATAGTGGGGCCTGGGCCGCGTCTCCAGGGCTGTGACTGGTCGAGCCAGCCTTCACGACAGCCCTGATTCGTATGAGAGGTTGTCAACGTGGGGGAGCAGGATGGAGATGATCATGCAGTGGGCTGGGCTGGGCTGCTATTCTTGTCGTCGACAGGTAAGTCACCTCTTGCGTTTGCTTGTGTGGTGTATGCCAGAAGCCTGGTGGCGATGGAGGATATAAAGACCCTCGTCCCTCGCAGGTCTTGAATCTCTTCAGTTCTCCAGTTTCTCCTGCATACATCCAGTCCATACATACATCAATCCTCACTCCTCGGGTCAGGTACCATCTCAATAACGTTATCAGTAATCGATTACCGCTATCTTATCACACCACACCACCACCACAACCAAAATGCAGCTCCAGAGCCTCCTCCTGACCACCCTCCTGTCCACCGCCGCCCTGGCCTCCCCTCAGGGCGGCGTCGTCTCGGACGTCGTCTCGGGCGCCGAGTCGGCCGCCACTGACGCCGTCGGCGGCGCCACCTCGCTCGCTAGCGCCGCGTCGACCGCGGGAGCCGCCGGGGCCTCGGACGTGACCTCGCTTGCCTCGTCGGTCGCCTCGGAGGCCACCAGCGCGGCCAGCGACGCCCGCTCGGCCGCCTCCAGCGCCGTCTCCAGCGCGCTCTCCGGCTCCTCCTCCGTGTGGCCCGCGTCGACCACCACCCTGACCGGCACCAACGGCTCCGCGACCGCCACCTCCACCATCTCCGACAGCCTGACCCTGGCCAAGTCCACCTTCACCACCACCCACGACGGCACCACCTCCACCGGCACCACCACCTCCACCGGCACCGTCACCAACATTGCCTCCGCCTCCTCCGCCTCCGCCTCCGCCTCCGCCTCCTCCTCGACCGGTGCCGCCGGCGCCCAGGCCACCCCCGCCGGCGTCCTGGGCTTCGGTGTCGCCGGTGTCGCCGGTGTCCTCGGTGTGATGGCTGCCTTGTAAGGTCCTTCCTTCCGAACGGATAAGGGGATCGCGGTGTGGAGATGTGAGATGCTCACTGAGATGTGAGATGATTGGTCGGGCTGTGGATAGGTTGCGGGAGTGGGATTTGATACCATCCTTTTTCTTTTTCTTCTATAATGGCATGCCTGTTTGTTTTATGTATATGATGAGTTAATGCTACGATCCTTTTTCTATCCTTTTTTACTCTTGATCTGTAAATTGTGGATGTGATCATAATCGTAGTTTTCTCGTCCCTTCGTCGAGATTGCGCGTTATATTTGCACGAAGTAAACAATGGTCACGTGATAACATTTCGATACTTAGTACTCCGTACACGAACAACCAAGGCTATGAAGATTCTGGATTGACCATTTTACACACCCGATGCAAGGAATCGATATTTGTTTAACGAGAATAGAGAATTGAAACGGAGCACTGAGTCATGACCGTGGTTGTGAGCAAGTAGAGTCTATTCTAAATATATTTCGGGAGTGGCTGACAAACAACAACACCGTGCACCAAAACAAAACGCGCTCAACGCCAACCCGAATCAGAAGCACACATGACAAAACAAAACACCCCGGAATGGTATCGTGGCCTGTACAATTCACCCCTCAAGCAGTCGGATTACAGGGTATCTATGCGCCACATCTTTTTTTCGAATCATACAGTCTATAATACATGAGACGGGAAGCAGGCGGTCGCCGCCCGCCCGAGGTCTCGCCTCGCCGTTGGCCGGCCCACGCCAATCATTGTCTCTCAAGGACTTTGAGAACCAGCTCATACGTCCCGATCGTGATCGCCGCCGACGGAACTGTCCGGAGCAGATGCGCCGTCAACCCGCCGTACAGCGCGATCATCCCTTCCTCCTTCAGGATCAGCCGCGCGCACTGCAGGATGCTGGTGTACTTCTGCCGACCGTCCGCCATGGGGGCCTGTCGGAGGCGAGTGCGGATGACCTAGAGACAGAGAGCCGTCAGCAAAGATTCGTACCTTGAAAACCAATGGTCCAACTCACCTCGTGAGGATAGGCGATCAGACAGGCCACCATCTTCGACAACCCGGAGGCCCCGCTCAGCGCCAAACCCTGCACGAACTGGCTCGACTCGGGGCCGGCCCCCTCCAGATCGACCTTGGTGGCGATCAGCCCCTTGATGCGCTCGTACATGACCAGATGCAGCGTCGTCTCGATGCTCCCCAGATAGCTCGCCGTCAGACCGCGGTACAGACCCTTGGGGCCCTCGTGCCGCAGGATCTGCTGCGTGCAGTCGAGACTGTTCTTGTAGCGGCGGGCGCCCGCCTTGTCCAGCTGCAGGCGCGTCTTGACCACCCAGATGGGGTTGGTGGCGCTGCCCGTGGCGATGCCCGCGCACGCCGCCGACAGCGCGTGCACCAGCGTCGTGTCCTTGTCGCACCCCAGCACCTCCGGCAGCAGCCGCTTGCAGTTGCCGTATGTGTAGAACTTGACCGCGCTGGCGGGCACCACGCCCGTCAGGCTGGGGCCCAGGCCCTTGAACATCCCGCGCCAGCCCTCGACGCGGTGGATCGAGAACAGAATGCCGAAGGTCTCCCGGAAGTGGTTGACCGAGGAGCGGACGAAGGATTGTCGTATTTGATTGGGGTGTGGCGTGAGGCGGGTGTTGGATTGGGTCTGGTAGTAGTCGGTTTGGAGGCTGTTCATGTGCATGTCTTATTAGCTTCGCGGGGGAAATTGTTGAGAGGCGATGCTGCCAGCTTGGAGGAGGAAAGCGCTTACCGCGTGCGGAGAACGTCAAGAGGACTTGTCACGATAGCTGTCACCATCCCGCCGGTCCTGCACTCCGATTAGCTTTCTCTTTCAGGTGTCGACAAGGTCAACTGCCGATAGATCACTCACGCGCCGGCAATCAAATGAGACCATGATCCCAGACTGGAGGTGTTCACGCGGTCGGGCACGGTATCAGTCGGAAGTGTGGGCGGAAGCGGTTCTCCAGATGCACCGCCCGTCTTGCGAACAACGGTCTGCATCGTTGCCATGGAGGATGTCGATGGGATGTATTCCGGTGTTTCTCAGTATGCTTAGATGGAGATCGACAGATAAAAATCACAAGTGGCAAGAAAAGAGGACGCGGGGCTGTAGGAGCAGGGAGTGGTTTTGCTCGGCCAGGGCCTGGGTCGATGGATTCAGGAAAGTTTTTTTTGCGGCGTTTGGAAAGATACTTCCGGGCGGCGAACCCCAGGCGGTCAGCACCGGTGACGGGAATCATGTGATCCACCTGTCACTTCCCCGTCATTACTCATCCGCTGACTCAGCCAGACATGCGCTGTGTGATAAGGAGGAAATGCATTGGAGGTCCGAATTGGTGGGCTTATGGTGAGGGTGAAGCCTAGCAGGCAGATGTGAGTGACAACCCCGGACCCTTGCACACATCACCAAAGTTTGTACCTGACTACCTCTGCAGCTCCTCCTGCACGACCATCCCAGTCACCTACTGCTGCTGCTGGGGGGATCAGGCAGTAAGGCACCGAGCCACAGCCTGACCAACGGCTCCACTTTCTCCCGCCGATTCTCCACCGCCCCAATCCAGACTTCGACTTCCCCAGACACTTTCACTCCCTCCCCCTTCTAAACAATCACTGATAACAAATGCACTCTCAACTCAACTCAACTCAACTCAACTCACGCTCAAAGACCAGGCACACTCATTATGCCAGGACCCCCAGTCACCTCGCAAACCCATCTCTCGGAGCAATACGCAGACCCTTCTCTTTTCCCACTCTCATATCCCCCGAGCCTCGTATTCATCCCGTTAGGCGCGGGTTAGGCCGCACAGTTCGCTCAGTTCGTCCGATCGCGCGAGGATCCAATCTCCCGCCGACCCGCACTCCAGCAATGGGCAGCACGATAATCTCAGCCTCATCCGCCCCTTGACCACCTGACACCGGACTAATGCACTGCACTAAAAGGGTTCTTCAGCTAGTCCAGCAATTTTAAATATGCCTGATCGCCCCGGATCCGCGCCGACGCGCCCTCCTCCCCTCCCCTGCATCTCCGATCGCGCGCGCAACCCCCTACGACTACATGGCGGCCATCTAGCCGTACGACAACACCATGTCCGATAAGAAACCCAACCCCAAGCCCGCGGCTGCAGCCTCCGCGCCAACCCCGCCCACGGGAACCGTCGCAGAGAGCAAAGAGCCCAAGAGTTTAGACGACCTGTGGAAAGAGGCGCTCGATCGCATCGCGGCGGAAAACAATGTCAACCTGGAGGAACTGCAAACCCGAGGGGATCAATGGTCCGACGCCGAGACTGGGCTGCAGAAGGCGTCTAAATTGTTCGAACACTCGCGACGGCCCGGCGACCGGAAGGATAAGGTGATGAAGTCGGTGGCCGGGTGTCTGGACTGGGTGGACTCCGGGGTCACCTTCGTCAAGGGTCATGTTTCCGGCACGGTGAGGGGGACTTTACATGCGACTGAGTTTTGAATGGGAGGACTGATGCTTTTTCCAATCGCAATGTCTAGTATGCGGTGCCTGCGCAGCTGGTGGCTGGTTCGATATTGTATATGATTCAGGTGAGGACCGGGCGGAAGTGGAAGAAAGCCTTTGGTCACCGGTCCTGGCTGGGCTGACACTTGCACAGGCGGCTAAAGATATGTCGGAGGATTTCGATCTGATTGAGTCGACTTTTGAGACGCTGAACATCGCGCTCCAAGATATCGGCGACCTCCGACACCGACAGTTCGACAAGTCCAACTTCCTGCGCCGATTGACCGATATCCTCATCGCCATGGTGGACTTTTGCTCCTTCAGCGGAAGGGTTTTCAGCGAGTACAGTCGGAAGAGTGGGTCCTACACACACTGCTGGCTGCCTGTGCCTGAAGGCTGATTTGCGACAGGAATGTACATACGGGCGCTCCTGAAAGGACGGAACAAGGAAATCATGGCGAAATGCGACCATGTGCAAAAAGTCATTCTGCTGTTCCGCGCCACCTTGCCGATCCAGATCCTCAATGTGGTGGAGGGCATGGGCGAAAAGATCGAAAATCTCCCCACCAGCTTCATTCAAGCGCTGCAGGACATGAAGATCAAATCGTCCGATCTGCAGCCGCTGTGGGGCAAGGCGAGTGCGCTGGAAAAGATCAAGGAAACCCTGAAGAACAGCAAGGATCTCGATCCGGACACCGAAGTTCGCGTCGAGACGCAGATGAAATTGGTGCGGAAGCATCTCGTGCCGGGGACTTTCTCGTGGTCTGAGACAGACCCGGCCTACAAGTCGTGGGCGACCGGCCACAAGAACCCCTTCATCTTTGTCTCGGGAGAAGCAGGCACCGGCAAGACCTTCTTCGCCTACCACTGCTATCTGTCGATCCAGGAGCAGAGCAAGCGGTACCGTATCGCCAATGACAAGAATATTCCCGACCAGCGGCGAACGATGCTGGCGGCCTACTTCCCCTTTGAGCCGGGTAGACAGGAGTCGCAGTCGTTCCGGAATGTTCTTGCGTACATCCTGGTGCAGATTGCCGACCACGACATCAAGCTGTGCGAGTCGATCGCAAAGGACCTGATCGCTTCGAAGATTTTTAAGGGGGGACAGAATGACAAGCAGGAAGAGAAGCTCAAGTTTCTGTGGAACAACCTTCTCGTGAAGAAATTCGAGAAAACTCCCGACACCGCAAGAGACGTGTTCATTTTGCTGGACGGCGTGGAGCTCATGGAGGAATCCGACCGCAGACGCATGCTCGAGTTGTTTCAAACCTTGAACTCGGACAAGTGTGGCATCCGGATCCTCATGACCGGAACCACGGATGACTCGCTCTACGACACGGTGTTTGGATTCACTAAATGTCCTAAGATCGACCTCATCACCAAGACCAAGGCCGGGGGCGACTTTGAGCGGATCATCGAGGCTCGTATCAACGGATCCGAGGTCTTGAAGTCATTCAAGGATTCCACTCGTAGTGCTATTGAGCGCAAGCTGCTGCAGAACCCGAGCCGTAAGTACCTTCATGGGGTATGGGCTATGTGATACTAACTGACGCCGCTCAGGAGTCATGTCCTCTGTGGATCTTACCTTGACCATGATGGAACAATCGGAGGGAGACGAAACATCTGCCTTGGCTAAGATCGATAATGTCAATAGTCAAGAAGGCTTGTACACCGCGATGATTGAGATCGTCCGCGCCAAACGGAGTGAGATGGACCGCCGAATCGTTGAAACGATATTCGCCCTATGCACATATGCCAAGCAACCGTTGACTGTATATGATCTGCAAGAGATTATTGATCAGGAGCCTAGCTTTGGTAGTTTCAATGTAGCTGGCGAGATTGAGGGAACATTGTCCAGGTATGTATCTGGTTGAAGACAAGGAGCTACGCTGACTGTTATGTCGCGCTTAGTCTATTGTATACAATCAACTATCAGCCGGCAGATGCGCAGACGAGCCTGGTGGCGAAGGAGGGGCAGCCGGAAGGCCCCATCACTGAGGCAGCTCGACTGGAGAAGAAGATAAGCGAAAGCAAGCAACAGCAGGTTCTTTTCCGCCAACCCGCCTTCCGCGACTATCTGGAACAGTCCGTGAACAACATGATCCCTGACCCGATCGAGTCAAGGGTATTTTTCTTTCTGAAGCTGGGGGGTATTCTCTGCGATCGAGATCCGCAAGGAGCGAATCTTCGCAAGGCCCTCCAAGAGTATGCCGCCCAATGGTTCTTGCAGCACCTCAAAGACATCAGTGTGAAGCATACTACCCCTAAACAAGGCTTGCAGATCGTCGAAGCACTGGCACGGATTCTGACCAATGACAACGATGTCTGTCGAGTCTTCGAAGAGCTCCGTCAGAAGCAGGATGACGACAATGCGGATGTGGATTTCGACCTCTACGATATGTCCACCGATTTCGACAAGTCAGGTGGCTATAACCTGAAGGTTCTGATGGCATGGGCCCGGAAGATGAGCTTTCATGACGAGGAGGGATTGTCGCCGCGCGCCAAGGCCTGGGTCGAAAAGATCATTATGCAGCCGGGGAGCGTTCTCGAACAGCTGGCCCAAGGGCACATCGAGAGCTGGACGGAAAAGGTGACCTACAATGAAGCCAAAATCCCTTACAAGTTTATCTGTCGGGCTTTGTGGCCGGTATGTATCTCTCTCCACCGTGCTTAGCAGTCAACACTAATCTTTCTGCACTGCAGACTGGAAACTTCCCAGATGGGGACAACAATACTCGCTGGTACTTTCCTTATGTCTTGGCTCCCAGGGCCAGGCATATTCTGGAATATGGCCAGGCTGAGATGTTTACTACCCCAGTCAAGACCGCACGCTGTCGGATTGCCGCGGGATTGGTGTTGCATTCTATAGCAGATAACGAGGAGAAAGACCTTGCGGCCGAGTTCTACCAGACAAACTTGGATGACAAGACCACGCCCGGCCCGGAGAGGTTTTATTCTTATCTAGGGCTTGCGGAGTACCACCGTGCGAAGCAAGACCAGGCCGAGAGTACGGATGAGGAGGAGATACGGGAAGGCTGGAAGCGTGTGGTGAAGTACGCCGACCTTGCCCTAAATGCCCGTACTGAGGAGAAGGGCGCTCTTGGCTCGGAGTTGAGCGACGTGCGATGTACCAATGCTTTTCTCCTCAAGGCCCATGCCTTGCAGCAACTGGGCGAAGATGAACAGGCAATTGAGACCTGCGAGGAAGCTTTGCGGGAGGGTCTCGAGTACACCCAACAGCTCTTGGAACTTCTCACGAGCATCGTCAACATCCATGGCCAGAAGGGTGAATGGAGCAAGGTGATTGATGCCGTCCGCCGCCAACAGCCGAAGATCCGATCAGAGTGGCTGTGGTTCCGATCGACCGATTTCACCAACAAGAAGGACCTTTTCCGTCGAGCCGCTGTTGAAACAAGACGAGTTGATTATCTTCTCCAGACCTTCCAGGACTCTGTGGACTACTGGCAGAAATTGGATCCAGCGCGGGCGCAAGCCACTCAATTCGAGCTTGCCTTCATATATCGACGAGACGCGCGTGCGACCAAGATGGCAGAGCACATACTGGACAACATGCTTGCCAATCTCACGGAATCGCAGATCGCGATCCTGCTGATGAGCTCCATCTTCCCCGAGATGGTTGACATCCAACACGAGAACTTTACCGTGACGCGATCGACCACTGTGCGCGAGGAGTCGATCACGAAGCTGGAGCGACTGATCAGTACGTACGAGCGGACTCCAATTCTGGAGTCGATCCAGTTGGCCGAGGCCTTTCTGGTGCTAGGCAAGATGCATCGGGAGGTCGGGAACCTGGGGAAAGCCCGACTCCATGCTGACCGCGCATTCAATATCTGCATTGCAGATCTGGAGGACTCGATTGGGTCGAACGATGTCTATGCATTTCGCTTGCTGGCGAAAGTCCTCATGTTCCTGGACTTAAATATGGATGCGCAGGTCGCTTTGTCGCTTCAGATGTCTGTGGTGGACCGGAGCTACGATGACTATGCTAATGCTAATTTTAACTCGACTGGGCAACCGGCTGAGACAGAGGTGGTTCAAGGTGACGGTGAACCAAGCGCAGAGACGGCGAATGGGGCAGAAGGCCAGCTTCCGGCTGACTCAAGTGAGACAGGAAAGGAAGCAAACGAGCCATCTACGGACTCTGCAGAGACCAGTGCCGTTTCTGAAACCCAAGGATCGGATGGCAATGAGTCCTCGGCCACATCACTCCCGTCCGAGCAAGCCGAAACCGCTGACACTGATGCGAAGGTATCCAGCTTGACTGTGGCGCCAATCACGCAGAAAAATGGAGAAGCGCCCGCCGTAAACGGCCAGTTTACGTCCGAGGCACCAGGAGTCAACGGCCATGCGACCGACCAGCCAGAGTCCACTCCAGCAGCCTCGCCCACAGATGGCTCTTCCACGAAACCCGCACAACCCGATATCCCCGACATTTCCTTATCTCAAGACACGATCGATGTCACCAATGGGATCACCTGCAACGGACCCTGCATGGACCCGCCATTCGAGATGAAGACTTTCGGGCCGAAGGGTCCGAAGATGTATTTCTGTCTCGACTGTGCGACCGTGGATTTCTGCGAGGACTGCTACCGGAAACAGATCGCGTTCTATGATGAGACCGGCGAGGGCTTTTGGTTCAAGTGCTGCTGGGCACGGCACCGGTATCTGCCGCAGCCGATCGATGACTGGATGGGGGTGAAGGATGGGGTGATTCGCATTGGGAGGAAGGAGAAGTTGTGGAAGGATTGGATGATGTCGGTGAGGGATCGGTGGAAGAGGAAGATCAATGAAGTTTGATCGGAGTCTATTTTGGGACAAGTTCACGATAATGCCTAATGTTGATACCTCATTGAATATTGAACGAGTGTTGGAACAACCAGCAACTGGCTTTCTCGATCTTGAATATGGCTTTTACGGGTCTTTCTAACTAATATCTACGCCTTCAGACAACGGTATGGGAAACCGTCCGCTTGAGTGCACTCTGCACGATATGACCGATCATTTCATCGAACGAGACACCATTATGCTCAGCGATGAGCGGCAATTGCGACCAGCTAGGGAGCAACCCAGCCAGCGGATTGATCTGTGAGCATTAGCAACCTCGCCACTTAAACACGAGCCTTCAAAGAAACAGACCTCCATGACATGAGCCACTCCAGCTTCATCCATGCGGACATCAACTCTGCCCCCATCGCGGCAGCGCAGCGCTCTCCACGCCCTCAACGCCGTCTCACAAGCCAGGTCTGCCTCCTTGTCCTCGCGAGTGACCTTGACCTCATCCGCCTCCCCGTTCCAATCATCCGACGACTTGGACTTCTCCGTCGTGAACTCAACCGAGCCCTTGTCCCCCTTCGCTCCCGACCAAACAATCTCATCCACCCCAACGACCCACGCATCCACCCCCGTCCCTAGAATCCCGACCGTAAACTCCCTCCCGGGGAGAAACGACTCGACCAAAACCCCCAAAGAAGAGGGACTCGCCGCCCGCAACGCATTCACCACGCGCACCAACTCTTTTTCCGAGGCCACCCGATTCCCCAGGGCGATCCCCTTGGACGACCCCTCAGCCAACGGCTTGACGAACAGCGGCCACCCCCCGGGCCCGAGCAGCGTCTCGGCATGTTGTGAGCGGCGCATCTGTCCCAGGATCTCCTCGCCGCTCAACTCCTTATTTAGGGGACTGTCATCGAAATGAACGACCGCAAACGGCGCTGTCGCGACCCCGAAATGCTCCAGCACCATTTTCGTGCGCCCCTTGTCTAGACACAGCGCCATGGTCGCGGCGTCGGAGAAGGTGCGCGGGATGCGGTGCGCCTCCAGCACGGCGGCGACCTGCGCTTCGCGCGCGGGGCCGTACACGCCCTCGGTGATGTCGAAGGCTAGGTCCCATTTCGGGGTTTCGGGAGTAGTGAGGTGGGCGAGGAGGGCGTGGATGCTGGGGATCGGGTGGACGGTGTGGCCCTGGGATTGGAGGGCGGTCGTGATGGCGGGCGCGGCGGCGCCGACTTCGAGGTGCGAGAGGGAGGCGGCGGGGTGGTGGTGGAGGGCGTAGACGGCGGGGTCTTCGTAGATGAGGGCGATTGTTAGGGGGTGTTTGGTCATTTTGGGGGCTGTTCTTTTGGGTTGGTTGGGTTGGAGGAGGAGGAGGGGGTTAGGGATGATCTGCAATTTCCTTGGAGGTACTTGAAGGGCAAGCGCAGCTGGCCTTTATTGCTTTATTGATAAGCTCCTTTTATAAGTGAAGCGTGGCGACAGAGTTGCGGTGTGAAGTGGTCAAGGACCTGCATGGCGATGGTCAGGTCAGTTGGCTCCTGGTGTTTTCTGCATATGCTTTGCTTTGCTGGCCATGCGAGATTGGGAGGCGGCTGGCTTCCGTGGATGCTGATCTATGGAGCAGGATTGGTGCATCGGGCTTCTGGAAAGCTGGACAAGCTGCATGCATGCAACAAATCACGACGACTTTGACAGCGGTTTTTCGACGACTCTGAATAGTTGGAATGCTATCAGATGAATGAAGCTCATTTCATGATTAGAAATCGCGCTTCTGCTACCTTTTATCAGATTGAATGCTTTTGCAGTCTATATGAGAGTGGTCGAATCATACCTGGACGCAGGAAAGGTTGAAGCCATCGCTTTGAAGGGCTGGACTTTTCCTTGAAGCAGGCGATTACATGACTCCAGCAAACCTTACAGCCCGTCAAACGTTGAACGAATATGTACGACAGCTTGAATCAGCTAGACTTGGGCAACACACGCTGACTGGTGGAAACTGCAAACCCAGCGTCATGCTCAGCATGGCACGATTTCATTTCCCCTCATTTTCGATTCTGCAGGACCGGTTAATTTGCGGAGGCTAATGCAGTGTGACGGAGAGGCATCAATTCAGGGCTTCGGCTAATTTTTGGCTTAGTCTCGCCAACTTCCCCTCATACCATGCAGTATACGGCTATAAATGCGCAGATCCACCTCCGAATTCATCCTCCTCCTCATACCCCGGATTCCAAACCATGTCTGCGATTCTCGCCGTGTCTCTGCTGTCGGTTGCGGCTGCAGCTGCACCGTCGCTTCAACCACGACTGCAGGATGGATTGGCCCAAACGCCACCGATGGGGTAAGTTCACGCCTTGATCGGATGGCCTTTAGCTAATGCATCCAGATGGAACACATATAACCACTATTCCTGCTCCCCCAATGAGACTATCGTCCGGTCCAATGCCAAAGCGTTGGTGGACTTGGGCCTCGACTCGCTGGGCTACCGCTATGTCACCACCGATTGCGGGTGGTCGGTGGCCGACCGGTTGGCCGATGGATCCCTTACCTGGAATCCAGAGCTGTTCCCACAGGGCTTCCCAGCGCTGGGAGAGTATATTCACGACCTGGGGCTGTTGTTCGGGGTCTACGGAGACGCAGGGATTTTGCTATGCGGCAGCCCGCCGAACAACACGGGCAACTTAGGTATACCCCTGTGCCCAATGTTGCAATGGGTGGGATTCTAATCGCTGCTCGCTACAGGTCACGAAGAACAGGATGCTCAGAGATTTGCCTCGTGGAAGGTAGATTCTTTGAAGTGTAATCCCCCCCTTAGACACAAACCTCCTTGCCAAAACCCCAGAGACTCACATTCACTCCAGACGACAACTGCTACTCCGACGCAGCGACCAACTTCCCCAACGTCAACTACGCGCCCAGCACCTCACCCTCCTCGCGCTACGCCACCATGTCCCAGGCCCTGGCCCAGCTGAACCGCACCGTGCTGTTTCAAGTCTGCGACTGGGGCGTGGACTTCCCCGCGCTCTGGGCCCCCTCGCTGGGCCACACCTGGCGCATCGGCAACGACATCATCCCGGCGTGGCGCACCATCTACCGCATCCTCAACCAGGCTGTGCCGCAGACTGACGTCGCCGGACCGGGCCAGTGGCCCGACCTCGACATGCTGGAGGTCGGCAACGGGGTGTTTTCGCTGCCCGAGGAGCAGACCCACTTCTCGCTGTGGGCGATCCTGAAGAGTCCGCTAGTCATCGGGGCTGCCCTGCGGGACGCAGCCACGGCGATTAGTGAGAGCTCGTTGGCGGTCCTCAGGCAGGAGGATGTGATTGCGTTTAACCAGGATGCGCTGGGCACAAGCGCGAGCCTGCGGCGTCGGTGGTCGGAGGAAGAGTACGAGGTGTGGAGCGGGCCGTTGTCCGGGGGCAGGACCGTCGCGGCGCTGGTGAACTGGCGCAACGAGTCGCGCGAATTGACCCTGGATTTGCCGGACATTGGGCTGCAGTATGCCGGCAGTGTGAAGAATATCTGGGAGGGGAGTGTGGCGGAGGGGGTGCGGACATCGTACACGGCGACGGTGGCGGCCCATGGGACGATGCTGCTGGAATTGGGGGAAACCATCGCTGACGGGGTTTATCCTGGGGATGTGTTTGGGAAAACATCAGGGTAAGTGCGCGGTACTACTCTGCTGGACGATGAGCTGACCGTGAGATGCAATGCAGGACCACCACGACGTTCTCGCCCATCTACGCCCTCACCACCAGCAAGAACTACAGTCTGACAATCACCCTCTCCAAACCGCTCTCCTCTCCAACCACGATCCTCCTCTCCACCGGCTCCAACACAACCACCCGTCTCACCATCCCAGCCTCCACCACGAACCTCACAACACCCCTCTCCCTCTCCGCCTCCTCCAACGCAACCCTAACCCTCCACCACCCCTCCACCCCCGCCCTCCCCATCGCCTCAATCACCCTGACCCCACCGCAAGGAACCTACGCCCCCAGCACAACCTTCACCCTCTCCGGCACGACAGCCCTCACCACCTGCGGCGCAGGGTACTGCCTCCCAGTCGGCAGCAAACTAGGCTACCTGTCCCCGTCCGGCTCCGCCAGCACAACCATCCACGCCTCCTCAGCGGGCACCAAGTACGTAGAAGTGGACTACATCAACAACGACATCGCCTTCGATTCGTCGTGGAACGAGGGCCGCAACGCCCGCAACCTGACGATTTCTGTGAATGGCGGGGCGCCGGTGCGGCTGGAGGTGCCGCTGAGTGGTCGGCACAGCGAGCTGTTTGGGCCTGGTTTGGGGTGGTGGGATAGTGCGACGCTCGGGGTGAGCGTGGATGGGTGGACGGTGGGGGTGAATGAGGTCGTGGTTGGGAATGTGGGCGGGGGCGAGGGGGTGCAGAGTTATGGGGCGGATTTGGTCGGGGTGAGGGTTTTGGATTAGCTTGCTGCAGCTGGTATCCATGTGTGTTGTTGATATTATGAACTAGCTCGAGGGGAGACGGAAGTGTGGGGGCGCCGGATAGTGAAATATGTTTGTTAAAAGAGTTATGTGATTAAAGAGTTGCGCTCTCTACGTACGATACATTTAGGTTCGCTTCTAGAAGCCTAGCTTGGTCTTAGAACAAACCAGCTTCATGAATCAGTGACTAAGATTGCAATTGTGCAATATATACAGGCAGTCAGGAAAAGTAGTCGAATAGCTAATCAATTGACATAAATGAAACAAACAGAGGAATGGAAGCCAGAGATATCCACCCTCTCAGAACAAAAACAGTCTGTTACGGCTCCTGCAGAACGCTTCCACCCGCCTCCTTCCTCGACTCGGCCACAAGATCCCGCAACATCCCCAAAAGATGCACCTTGGGCGCCACGCGCTCGACGACGCAGCTCCACCGCGGCGCCTCCCCCTCATACCGAATCTGATACCAGGCCCCGACGTTGCTTCGTCTCGCCCCTCGGGCGTGACCACCGCATCGATCACCGCGTCCGTCCGCGGGTGGAACTGCGGATCGAGCCGGAAGACCACCTGCGCCAGCCCGTCGGCGATCCTGTCGGCGTGCTGGTCCGCTGCCAGCCCGGCCGGGATCCAGGCCCGGAACGCCCAGACGTGGCCGGCGTGGTCGCGGAACGCCTGCGTCTGGACGAGGGTGTGGCTACCGTGGCCGGTGGGGTCCTCGAGAGCGACCAGGCCGCCTTCGACGATGGAGTACGCTATTGCGCTGTGGGAGGGTTGAGGTTGGGGGCGGGGCCGGTTGGGGCGGGGTGGGGGGGGGGGCATGGACATTGTGTCGGTGGGGGTGGGAATAATAACAGAAATGGGTTAGGGGATTGGGCTCTTAGTTATGGGACTTACGGTCAGGTTTGGGTGATACGATGCACGGGAGGGGAGGGTGTTTGATGAGCGAGGGGTTGGTTTTGAGGGTTTTATATACGCTATCTTTGCACGGGAATGGTTGGGGCGAGAAAGAGATGATGAGCATTGAACGGGGGGCTTTTCATGGGTCAGAGCGTATGGAGTCCTCCGGCGGGATGAAAGAGCGTTGATATCAATTCGGGAAGCAGTATCTGGTTTTGGCTTTGGTTATACACCTGGATAGATGGTTGCAAAGGTATTGTATACAGCGCTAGAGCGGTCTTTTGAGCAACAAGCTTTGACAGTCCTTTGTTAGTGCTATGTTCTTGGTTCATCTGCATAAAGATTGATGTTTTCGGGTAGAATCAGGTGAGCTCCTTCTGAGTGGAGGCAAGAAGAGATCAAGTCAACTTCATATAATTGAGGATGCGTCGGTAGCATGTTTCTAGGCGCAGGGCTACACCATCCCGGTGCTGAGTAGCAACAACAAGAGATTGCACTCACAATTAGGAGACGAAAGTGAGGATCTCACGTATTATTAACATGATACAAAGCTTACTACGGTGCTGACAATGTCCACTGATTGACAGACACTCGTCCTCGTTAAGCGCATTACAGATGAAGCTATTCCCTTCAGTCTAGGGTATCATCCTATCCAGCCCTAGCCGGCAGGATGTGTCTTCTCATCCTCAACTGCTTCCCCATCCGGCCGAAGATAGATTGCTGTGATCAGGTGCAATATTTGCCTAATTAACTTAGTAGTAGCCTATTCGCCTATTCTGCAGCCATGACATTCACAATTGATGGCATGCACAACCCTGCACTATAACCCACGGTATCACGGGAGAGAACAAAAAGATAGCGTATATATGAAATCATGTACTCGTCTACTTAATAGAACATACGAAGACAGAAAGAGGGATCATCTACCACTAGAAAGACGGCGCATCCCACGCCCGCAACTCCACCAAACAAGCCACCATATCCGGCCGGTTGCAATCCGTGGCATACGCCACCGGACCGCGACCATCAAGCGACGTCAGCTGCAGCAAGACCGGACGCATCGCAACCATCACGCGCACATACATGGGGGACGCGTAGCGCAGCGCCTGGAAGAACATCTGATCATCAAACAGCTCCTCCAAGACCAGACCCGACTCCAACCCCGTCCTCACCATCCGCTCCACGAGCCCGAGCTCGAGGTCCAGCGTGCGAGCCCGATAATCCAGCAGACGCGGCATGGCGCACTTGACCCCGGCGTCCAACAGCAGCCTGAGCACCGCAACATCCTCCGCCGTCGCCTTATTGGCCCAGCAATCCAGCGCCATCTCCAGCCGACTGGACGTGACATTGGGATCGGCGCCATGCTTCAGCAGCACCTCCACAACCTCCGGATGCCTGTACAGCACCGCCAGATGCACCAGCGGCTGCGCCTGGAGATCGTAGCTGTCCGCGCTGATGTGGAACCTCGTGAGCGCTTTCGTCACGAGCCCTGCATTGCCGGCCCGCACAGCCTCGACGAGAGGCTGGGGTGGCAGCGCCCGCGCCGTGCGGTAAGTGCGCATCCGCGGATGGCCTTTCGCGTCCGGGGCCGGGTACGTGAGCTCGTGGTAGTGCACCGCTTCGGCGAGGCAGCACTCGCGCATCTCGGCGATGAGGCTAACTAGTGCTCGTCTGAGGCCTTTGCAGGTTAGCGAGAGCGCGAACGCAGTCTTGGGGGTCATGTACTCGCCGCAGCTGAGGATTAGCTCCGGGGGCAGCGCGTGAATCCCGGTCGTGTCTGCCATGGTGGTTGCGCTCGGAGAGCTCGACTTGCTGGTTTTCTCGAGGAGTTGCGTCCGGGCGTACCTGTTTGGCCTTTTGCGGGGTAGGTAGAGTTACTGTTCTGTGGGCCTTTTTTTGAGTATAGGCAGTGATGATGAACACTGGCTTACCCTGTGCGAGGTTCCCTGGGCATGCATGCTTGGTACGTGTTCCTTTATATGTAGGGTGTAGGGGTTTCTTTGGAGAGAATAGATCAGGAGTTGATGGAGGGTTTCGGGAGGAACTCCGGGTGATAAATGGGGGGATGGATCGAATTGTTGTGCTTTGAGACGAGAGGGGGAGCAGGAGTGGTGGCAAGATGCTTGCACTGATAGCTTGTAAGGACTGTTGTGTGGGCAGTTGCTTGGAGGTTCATGGCAATGCTGATGAGCTTGCCCGGAGAAGATTCCCGAGGGAGACACTGTTGTTGCGCGTAGACTCAAGTGACCATACCAATGAGCATAAAAGCAGCGTAGAACGATTATAAGACGCTCCTAGTCACGATCCTCACAGTGCTCAGATAAAGTATTACTAGCCCCCAATTTATTATTCCTCGAGAACGTTGTCCACAAAGCATTATATACGTCTACTCGTGATGCTTGCATCTCCTGGTGAAAGGAAACGACAAAGAGTTAGACAGAGACTCGAGAGAAAGACAATGAAATCTTCAGAAGCTTATCCTTCAAGTATACTAATAGTGGAGACCATTGACCTACCTTCACAACCATGGGTACTCATGACCATCCTCCCCAAAACTCTTGCCAGACCAAAGCCAGCCGTATTTACCGACGAAACCAACCGTCTCGGCAGTTTGATGCCCACGCCCTAAGGGTTTTGGATTCGGCTGATCGGGCGCAGGTGCCCGCTTGCTGTGGATCGAAGGGGTTTCTTCCCAAGCATTCGGTGACTAGAACGCGGTGCCCACCAACTTCCAAGCTATCAGCCCACTGCATCAGCCTCGATGGAATCAAAGATGACAGCACAATACATAAACCATCCCAAGTCTTCGGTAACTAGCCTTGCCCTAAAGGTACCGAACTCGCGATAGACGGACCCACCGGACCGGTCGAGACCCATCTGGGCGGGTCCACTGTGGCTGGACGGGCATCTGGAAAATTGGCAGTTTTACGCGAATATGCTCATCTTTGTGCACATGTGTCTTGCAGGCAAAGACTGTATGAAGGGTTGAGGTCTCTTGGGACTACAATGATGAGTATAGTCTTACTTACAATTGTCTCGTGGGCAGATTCTGATATAATGGACTTGAAAGGTGGGAGGGCGAGCACGGTGAAGGATGTTACTTGGTAACAGGGATAAAACTTGTGCTGATCTTAGACAAGGCAAATTCACAATGGGTATATATCAATAGAGTCTGCTTATATGCAGTGGTTAAGGCGACTACAACGCTTCAGTAAGATCCCACTCAACGGGTTAGTAACATGTCCAACGACTGACTATACCTGCCCCGAAAGGAGACGATCTCGCACGACCCCAACCCCCCTCATCCACACAAAGTAGACCCCCGCGGTCATCAGGGTCTGCACTGCAACATCCATAGGCGATACCGTCATCCTCTGCCGCAAGACAACCTCCAGCAAGCCTGCTCGCCCTATCACGCCCACCACGAAGAGCGATACCTCCACAAGCGCATCCAAGATCAGCGGCGAGTACGCCACCCCCGGCGCAAGGAGGTACCGCACCACCATGGTGGCATACAATTTCTGCATGGAGAGCGTCTGCTCACTCACCACGAAGGCATCCATGAAACTCGGCGTCGAATGCCAGCGACACCAGTCCAGAATGGGAAACCCGCCGGAGACTGCACGATGCCCTTTATCCCTCGGAGTGGGCGAGGAGCTCACGATCTTCTGCAGCAATGCTGGGTCTGAGACCGCGATGTTCTGCGAAACAGTATCGGCCTCTTGGCCTGTTGCGCGCATCTCCGTCGATAGTCCCTCCCAGGCGGTGGGGTAGTTGACGATGCGCGTGTAGAAAGGAGGATCGAGGACTTCGACGGTCACGGTCCGCACGGATGTGCTTTCGAAAGTGCATGACGCGGATCTCATGTGGATGGTCTCGCCGGAGAAAGCGCGGCAGGGGATGTAGGTTAGTTCCACCGGGTCGGGAGAGGAGGAGACACAGTGGGCGAGATAGGCGCGGAAGAAAGGTTCGAGTTGCCTAGCAAGGGGTATTGTCAGTATAACCCTCAAACAGGGAGCATGCACGGGGAGAGGCCTACCGTTCAGCCCGGGTCGGATGGCGCCCGATACTCCCACTGCGCACCGGGGTCTTATCCATCATCTTCATCAGGCCCTTCCAGCGGATGCGCAACGCCTCCAGCACGATATACGGCGTCGTCAGCACGCCCGGCAGCGTCCACCGCAGCGCAATCCGCGCCAGGTCCGTGAACCCCATCTGCGCGGGATCGAGCGGCGCGCCACAGCAGGTGATCCGCGTGACCATCTTGACTTTCCCCTCCGGGCTCAACGTGTTGGTGTTCAGCAGCGTGGCATTGGGCTTCCACGCGGCGCCGTGCGCCAGATCCATGAACCGGTTCGCGATGGCGCCGTCGACCTTCTCGAACGGCGAGGCGAAGATGAATTTCTGCCAGGTGCCCTTGTAGTAGGTGGATCTGGGATGGGAGGATGTGGTGCGGATGGTGGAGGCGCTGTCGAGGAACCGAGGTTTGTCGATCTCGGTCCCCTTCTCCGTAGCAGGGATGGGGTTCTCGCCGCGCTCGACCCGGAAGAAGTAATTGCGCTTCTCGTCGTAGGAGTTGTTGATCTCCATGATCATCGCGTCGAGTTCGCGGTCGGCGTTGTAGAGATACCACCACGTCACGACACTGCGCGACCACCAGAAGAACCGCGGGACGGTGAGGAGGTACGCGTGGGGCCATTGGGAAGGGTCCTCGTTCTGCTGCAACTGTTAGCTTATATTCCCGAACTTCTGGAAAACAGGAGCAGTACCTCTTTCAGCAAGTATCGATCCAATTTCGCCCGCATATCGAGATCCTGATCCCCGCGGTGGAGGTACCGCTCCCCGTCGACACTGAGCCAGCACGTCGCCTGCGCCAGGAAGGACCTCCACGATGGACCCGCATGCGTCGAGTCGCGGAGTGTCAACCGCTTGTCGTCGATCGCGAGCAGGTTGCCATAGCGCGCGCGCATCCCGACGGGGATGCCGATCATCAGGAATCTGTTGGCGAATTGGTCCTTGACGGGGTTGAAGCGCACATGATTGAGCTGCACAGGAAATAACAGGGGCTTTCCGAGGACTGATCGCGGATCATCGGAGAGGGGGACCACTGGACGTGATACCAAGAAGAGGCGCAAAAACATGAAGATTAGAACAAGGCATGGCGTCAACAGAAGCAGGGCACCCAGTGCTGTTAGGGCTGTCAGGAGGAAGGCCGTACTTCGGTGCCTCAGGCCGGCGTACAGGGCTAGAGTGACGAGGCCTTCGTACGGCATTGTGCGTTGACCGACACCCTTTCAATAGAGGACAACAAAGAATCGAGAATGGGATGAAGAGCACACAATGGAGAGCTGTACAAAAGTCTTGTTAAACGATTTCAGTTGCAGGGAGCAGCTTTATACATTGGAATTGATGCCTACAGCTGAGCCGTATCGGCAATGCCGTAGCCAAGAGGCTTGTTTTCTTCCCCTAGCACTGTCGAAAAAGATTTCCCAACCCAAGACACCAATACAACAGTACAAGCAAATTACCTTTATCTATCAAAATTGCAAATACAATGACCGAGACAACCAAACAAGCTGCTTATGCAGGACCAACAGATCGGTCTAACCGCAAAAGGACGCCTGGCATGACTGGCATGACGCTAAAAGAAATGTGGCTGAAATCTCCAGCCGAAGCGCGTTCAGCCAGCCAGCCCCAAACCCACAGAATGACATCTGCTCGGGTCGCTCCGGAAGAACAAAAATGATCCAGACAAAAAAAAAAGCTCAAGCTTCACCGTTCGTAGATCCAGTCCGCAGAGATATTCCAGTGTGTGGACCGCCAGAGGTGGAGAGAGTTCCAAGGGTAGAGGAACCAATTCTTGCCCGTCAACTTGTCGATGAAGAACTGCGATCGCCGTCAGTTATGTCCGTCATTCGATGAAAGTGGGGATACAGTCATCACGCACACTAGAGCAGGAGCTGTCATGTACTGTACGATCGATCGCCGCATGAAGCTCGTCGGTATACTCCCTCTCACTGCCGACCTTGACCTCGACCAGAGCAGCCTGGTTCAGCAGCACCGGTCTGATCAAAGCGATGATCATGTCCACGTAACTATCAACTTGGTCAGCTAGCCAGCCAGGCAGAGACACAGGAGGCTGCATGCAAGCCCAACCGACCTTTCAATCTGGAATGTCGTCGACGTGTGGACCCCACCCGAGTTCGGGCCCAGCACGTAGAAGAAGTTCGGGAATCCACTCATGGCAATCGACTTGAAGGCGGCCTTGGATCCATACTGTTGCCAGTGTTCTTCACGCGTTCGGCCATGCCGGCCCCGAAGGTGCGTCTCGTAGTGCGTCAGGGCGAATCCCGTTGCCAAAAGCTGGAGCCACGAGTCAGTCTGCCCCGTTCATGCTAACGAGGGATCAGTGGTCTGGTGAGAGAGGCTTACGATCAGGTCGGCTGAAATTTCCTCCCCGGAATGTGTCACGATCGAGCGTGGCTTGACCTCAGCGATGGGGTCGTTCGTTAGGCGAATATTGTTTCCGTGTAGAGCTGCAGAATAGCTCCGGTCGAACAGCCGTCTCTGCATGAACAGAACAAATGGTTAGGTCACTTTCAGTTCAGCAAAGCCACAGCGCGCGCGCCCCGCCCATACCTTACAGCCGAACTCGTATTGCGGTATTAGCAAATCCCAGTATTTTTCTGCACGAGCCCGTTAGTCCCCTGTCGCTTGCAATTACCCCCAAATGGCGGAGATCCATACCCGGTGCAGCTTTGTGTACATACTCCCGACTCGCCTTCTCGGCGCTTGCTCGATTCACACGGCCCTCTTTGCTGCGCTGGAACTGCGAGAACCCGGTTTCCATGTACACAAACATCGCCCACCGGAGCAAACACAGCAGAAACGGGAGATAGCGGAAGACAGCTCGCCATGCTTCAGTGATGCCGTAGTTCATGCTCGGGACAATGTGGTGCGGTGTCTGCGCCACAGTCTTAGCGGATGGGGTTGTTTTTTCAACCCTACAAAGGGGAAAGTCAAAGGTGGAGCAGAGAGCAAACTCACTCTCATGAATTGGGTAACGTAGCTTGCCTGCTCACAAATCGCTGGCACTAGTTGAATAGCCGATGCTGCGGTCGTGGTCAGCATACCTCTCGCCATGGAAGGGCTTTTCCCGCTCCAGCCCTACCTCCATTGCCTATAACCGCCACCTTCTTGCCACGCAGGTCCACGTCCTCGCGCCACCTTGCGGTGTGGATGATCTGTCCCTCGAATCGCTCAATGCCCGGGGCCGTGAATGGGAGCGGATTGACGAGCGCCCCGACCGCTGAGATGAGGATCCGACACTCCTGCGTGAACTGCTGCCCGGTCGAGCGGTCCCGGAGGGTGACCACCCAGGTGCGGGTGATGTCCTGCCAAGCGGCACCGACCCATTCGGTGTTGCCGATGAAATGCGGCGTGACGTCGTAGCGGTCTGCGACGCTGGTCAGGTAGTCCAGGATCTCGGCCTGCGAGGGGAACCATTCGCTGAAGTCGGGGTTCGGGGCGAAAGAGAAGGTGTAGCAGAACCCTGGCACGTCCACGGCACAGCCCGGATCTGCAGTTCTCAGTAGGATGATCGGATACATCGGGGAAGGGGCAACGAACATCGGTTCACCCACCACGTTCCTCCTACGCCAGGATTTCGATCGTAGATACAGTAGTTGTCCAGGTTGTAGGTGCGTTTCAGTTGACAGGCGGTGACCAGGCCTGAGATTCCGGCCCCGATGATGATGACGGCGGTAGGGGGCTTGGATGGTAAAGACATGATATCCAGCTGTCTGGGGCTTCGGGGCTAACCGATGCTAGGTGGTCGGGAGATTGAGGGCAAATATTCCTTGTCCGTGCCTTTACTCCTCGACTCTATATATACCCCGGGTTGAGAGCTTGAAACGGGTCAAACTCTGAAGCCCCGAGCAACTATCCAGCTCTGCAGTATAGATCAGGCAGTTCGGCTATCTCCCAGTTGCCTACTGACGAGATGTTCTGGAACACCCCTCAGCAAAACGAAAAATACGTGTTCGTAATCTACTCCGACAGGTATGTGACGGACCTGCATGAAGCCGACACGTCAGTCGATCCCCACTTTCGCAGCTGTCGCTCAAACGCCCGATAGCGCGAACCCTTCCATAAGTGTCCGGCAGTTTGGTGCCCTCTCACCGTTTTGCTATGGACGAACCATTGGGTTGCAAGTGTATGTTATGGCTCCGCTCATAAAAAAGCTTCCGAATCAAGTCCGATTCTATGGTTTGGACAGAATCATGAGACTCAGTCCACCATTGACAACGCGCAGGAAATAAAAGTCAAAGAAGAAAAGGAAAGAAAGCCACAAATGGCTCAGCCAGCCACACAAACTGCAGGAGGCCGACGCTTCAAAGTGTTAGGCAACATCCGACACTGCCTTAATCCCAAGCGGGCTGGGCTGAACCCCGCGTGCCCTAATTCCCAAGCCACTCTACACGAAGAATCAAAAGCAGGATGGACTGTACAGCATTGCACACTGCAGAGAGAATTTTCCGACCGGCAACAACAGCCACATTGGACAATACACCATGTTCATCAAACGTCTCAATCCCTTGGACTTCACATTGTTGGCATCTGCAGGTAGCAGTCCAGTATCCGAGACATTATCTTCGATGCCTTTGGGCAAACAAAGTATCAAGAACGGTGGGGCCGGAGATCGCCGTGTAGATGGGGGACTGGGGGATCAGGATGAGGATTCAAAATTCTTCTGCCGTCCCCGGGAGAAACAAGGTAGGTTTGTATCCTATAACCAAATATGAGGCTTGGTACCATGGCTTTCGACCGCTGCGAGTATTTCACGCTCCGCAATGCTTGAATCGGCCCACCCTGAAGGACGGATTGCATAGCATGACAGGATGTCCGTATAGCAATGTCGACAAGCTTATGTTTATTCATCTACATACATTGGTCTGACATGTTTTTATCGTCTTTGAACATAATAGAGCTCATCATGAGGATATAGGTATATTTAAGGAAGGTAAGAGGGAGGGAGGGGTTGTGCGGAGATATGCTTAGGGAGAAGACAAATCAGATGGAGCTCATTATTGCATTACCTTATCCTTATTGAAACGGTGAGCCTGAGCTTATGAGAAAGATATCAAACTGATTAAGTCCACAAAGTGAAATTTGATAGGTGAGTTGTATCGAGTCAACCGACGAACAAAATATTGTCATCGGATAAAGACCATAATTGAAAAGATTCTTTCATGGGAATAGAGGGGATATCTCCGTCATCTGCTTTTATCGAACTTAGAGCTTATCTGATACTTACTGTATTCACTTACAGGTCACCTTTTCATCTGGTTTTCGGTAATGTGGAAGATTCACTTCTTCCATGCCCTAAACTCATTCGACCTTCTGCGATGGTCGTCTTTGATACCATAGGAGATTTCCGGCTCCCATCAAGAACCAATTTCCATGAAAGAACAAACACATCAAGAAGCCAATGATATAAATAGATTGGATGGTTCTTGCGTCTTCAGTCTAGGATAGTACCAGAGCCCATCCAACTTGCATGTATCAAACACGACCACTATGTCTAAAACCCCAGCTGGACATCGAATGCCCACCGAGTTGCTTCTCGAAGTCGCCAAGTGGATGGACGATCAAACGCTGAGCCGGCTTTCCCGCACCTGCAAAGGCTTCAGGGATGAATTCAGGGACCAGCTACGTGAAAGAGCCATCGCGTATGCCATGCCCACGCTCAACCCGGAATATTGGCAGGATGTGATTGTCGACGCCATCCGGAAATTGCACAACCCGGGCGACAATATCACGGCCGTCGCCCGCTCCGCCCTCTCCGGCATCATCAGCGACCAGCTCTCGTTGGACTTGGAGTATGAGCTCGAGGCCTTCGTGCCGCGCCAGCCCCTCTACGATGCCATCTGCCACAGCCAATACGACACCGTCGAGCGGCTGCTGCGCGTCGGCGGCGTGGACGTCGCTAATGGCCGGAGCTACCATAACGAGCCGATGCTGCACATCGCCGTGGAGTTCGGGCACGTAGAGGCCGTCCGCTTGCTCCTGGAGCACGGGGCAGACCCCAACGTCGAAGATGATGAGCAGGTCCGTGCCCTGGACAAAAAACCGCCGCGGCAGCCACGCGCGGCGATCTACCGCCTGCTCCTCGACTCTGGCGCCATTCCCAGCTCCCTGCACTTGTTTGGGACGGATGTCTTGGACCTCAAGGGCGGGGCGTGCCTCCTGCTCGACGCGTTCGAGAGCGCAGGCGGCACCGGCCTCGACGAGCCCGAATGGTGGGGGATTTTCTTCAGCGCTATAACCGGTGAGTACCGGAACTTTCTGGAGGAAATCTTTGATCATCGACCCGACCTCGTGCAGCTCTCACGCGAGGACCCCGTCGAGCAAAAGGTCACGCTGTTCGATACAGCGGTCAAGCTCGCCCGGTTTCAGATCGCCGCGCTTCTCGTGCGAAAGGGGGCCCCCCTGCAGGACGCACCCGCGGATTATTATTTCTACAACGACAAGATGAGACGCATCCAAGTTCCGTATAGGGAGGTGTGGAAGGTGTTGTTTACCCGGGCTCCGCAGGAGCTGCTGGACGCCCTGCTCGAGCGGCCGGAGCTGCGCGATTACGAATTCAAGGACGCCATTCGCGAGAGAGCCAGTGTGATGCGTAAATTATTAGGTTGAATGGGTTTGGCCCGCCTGCTGACACCACGCGGATGTAGACGGGGATTTAGGTGTTGAATGTGAAATGTGCAAAGCTATTTTGATGTCCGAGTGTTGAAAATTCCAACAAGGTGTCGATGTGCTAACGAAACGAATAAGCCTGACCAAAAGATACATAACCGTGTTCAGTTGCGACTGACTGCCGTGGAGTCTGGGTCCGAGACAGATTACAGGAAAAATTGAACCAACTTTCCACAAAACCTGTCACCCTTTGATGTGGCTTGTTGACACCGCAGTTAATCCTAACTCTATAGGTCCACCAGCCTCCCAGTTCCCAAATCATGCTAGCCATCTTTACCCTGCAATGTTATCATTTAAGAAAGAGTATCCCACGAATGAAGCAAGCTGCAGTCGACCGTCCCAGGACTGCTGCACGTTATGTCTCATCATCATTCATCGAACTTAGTGGGTAGCCTCGACTTCCACTGGCTTTTGGCCCGAGTGAGAAGCTTCTCATCGGACAACATATCCCAGCCCAGGAGAGCCAACCCTTTGGCAACCGCTATGGCTTCTTCATGTGCTTCATCCGTACCAGCGCACGCGGTGAAAGAAGGATGGTGGGGAAAGCACCCATCAGGAGCTGGAATAGCAAACATCGAATGCAGTGTAGGAGCAACATAGCTCACGTTTCCTGTGCCTTGTCAGTCTCTTCCTTCATACTGTCCATTTGAAAACCTACCAACATCAGACGACCCGGTCAGGACCTTCTCGTACTTTTCGATGATCGATCTCCCACACGCTGCCATATGCTTCGTGTATCGCTGGCATAAGACATCATTGAGTACGATATCGGTATACAGGCCTTCCCTGTTGCCATATATCCGTTAGCAACACATAGAAGGATTTGGGTCAATCCAACCTACTCCACAATCTTCACAGTACAACCGGTGACGACAGCAGCCCCTTCAATACACAAGCGGACTCGCGCAATCAGCTTATTGAGCTGGTCCAGAGTGGGGCTGCGAATTTGCCAGTAGGACTTGGTGTACGCAGGAATCACATTGGCGACCTTGGGGACATCCAAGAAGGCGCCATGAATCCGCTCATCGGGGAGGATCTGCTGCCTTAGAGTCGAGATCCCGTTGTAGGCCATGATCAAGGCATCCAACGCGTTGACGCCCTCCCATGGATTGCCTCCAGCATGGGCATTTTTCCCAAAGTATTCCACGAAGAGCTCCTTGCGCGCATTCATGAGTATACCCGCCACACCGTCGCTCGGCGTTCCCACGATATCCTTCGGGCCAGGATGTCCAGGGGTAAGTCAGCCATAATCGTGAACCCACGACACAAAAAGTGTGTCAATGACGGGAATGGAAGTTCTCACGCCATTAATGAGGCATCGACTCCCTGGTAGGCGCCTGCATCGATCAATCTCGCCTTCCCTCCCCCGTTCTCCTCAGCAGGCGTGCCGAGGAGCTGGATGCGGCCGCCAATTCCATATTGTCTCTGCAGATGGCTCAACGCCAGAAAGGCCGCGATGCTGCTCGTCGCGATGAGGTTGTGTCCACACGCGTGCCCGATCCCAGGGAGCGCATCGTATTCCGCGTTGAGGTTGACCAGGCGACCCTCGGTGCCGCTGATACATTCGAAGGAGGTATCTACCCCGTACGCATGCCGCGTCACTGTGAAGCCTTGCTTCTCGAGAAAATTGCAGATCGCATCGTGGGCTTGGTGTTCTTCGTAGGCAAGCTCGGGGTTTGACCATATCTGAAAGCAAGTTTGGTCAGTGATTGCCAGCGCCTAAATGAGGACTGTTGAACTCCGCAGACTGAGCTGACCAGGTGATTGAGCTGACGCAGTTGCGATGCAACTTTCTCGAGAGCACTGTCGATTGCTGTGCGCACTTCCTCGGGCGGGACTGCAGTCAGCGGGGCCGCAGTCATATTGGGCGAGTTGCTTGATTGAAATGAAGAAGTATGAAGGCCTGGCATTGGAACTTTAGGAAAGTGTGCGATGAATGGATATTTAACTATGAAGCCCTGACAAGGCGTGTTGCTTTATCTCCTTCTACAATTCCTCGCAAACGGTATAGACACATCAGCAGCCGGGAAGAACGGCACTATCGTAATTCAGTATGAGTAGTTCGGCTCTTAGAAGTCAAGGAGGTGATGCATAGTGCGGTGCATAAACACAAGTTGCTGCATAAGAGATGCTACCAGCATGCAGGGCTTATCTGTCCAAACGAGAGGATAGGACCTGGCAGGCACAGCCACCAGATAACAACCGACACGCGGGCACCAATCAGTCCCAGAACATTTTGCCGAGCATCGGTGGCTTGGCTTCATCTTCGCTAGTCACCTTTTACGGGTTTGCCGACCTGCTGTTATACTTCTCTATACCTGGTCTCTGATTAAATCGATAAGCGATGAGACCTTTCCGCGGGAAATTCACGTCGCCTCCCTGATAAGACCTGGAAAAGGGGCTTGAACTATCATGTTTGCCTATCAACCAACGCCATCGTGTTGGCGGCTTGCATAGTCGTTGACAGAGCGGTCATTGAATACTACTGGAGGATGGGAAATGATAAGCTTGGATTTATATAGTGCAAACATGTAGGATCCCTCTCAAGAAACCATACTTCTGATACCCACATAGGTTGGAAAAGGTGCCTTTCACTTCCTGTGCTATGGAGAAGTCTCCAGAATCCCCATTTGATGAGAAGCTGCCATGCGCTATCACGGAGACAACGCAGGAAACTAGTGTCGGCGAGCTTGCCGAAGTTCTTGCGCCATCACCTGAAGCGGAGCGCCGGCTTCTATGGAAATTGGATTTCTTGTAGGTGCTCAAAAACGCAGCCGAATCGAAGTCACTCGCTCACCAGATTGCTAGCTTGATTCCGACCATGGGAATATGCTACATGCTTCAGTACATGGACAAACTGGCTCTGAGTCAAGCGACACTCTTGAACCTACGACAAGATCTGGTCAGTATCCTTGAACTTTCCCCTGCCACAAAACGACGTGGTTAACTAGTATGGCCGTTGCAGGGTCTTCATGGCTCGCAGTATACATGGTGCTCGGCCATCTTTTACTTCGGATATCTGGCCTGGAGCTGGCCGACGTCTTACCTGATTGTCCGTTTGCCTCTGGGCAAGTATCTGGCAATCTCCGTGTAGGTCTCCATGCATGCTTGCAAGTCCCGTTTGAAACATGGTTAATTATACTGTCACAGATTTCTATGGGGTGGTATTCTGATGTGCCACGCAGCCTGCCAGAGCTTCCAAGGCTTGATCACAGCTCGATTCTTCCTGGGGGTGGGCGAGGCGGCGGTGGCTCCGGGGTTTGGCCTGATAGTCGGGATGTTTTATAAACGGGATGAACAGCCCGCGCGCCAGGCGGCCTGGTTCGTCGGTAATTGTGTTGCGAATTTGATCGGAGGTGTGACTGCCTGGGGAATCGGCAATGCCGCGTCCAGCATTCAGAGCTGGCGTCTGCTGTTCCTGGTTCTGGGTGGCATTACTTCGGGCTATGCCATCTTTCTTCTTCTGGTTCTGCCCGACTCCCCCTCCACGGCGTTCTTTCTCAGCTCAAATGAACGCAGGACTGCCACGCAACGAATGCTGAGCAATGAAACAGTGGATGTGGAAGAAGCCCCAGGGGGCGCAAAGTTCCATTGGAACCAGGTTTGGGAATCGGTGCAGGACCCCCAGGCGTGGTGTTTGGTTCTGTACACATTCTGTGTCAATCTTGCCAACGGCGGTCTTACCAGCGTAAGGTCATCTCATTAATTCCAGCTGGCGTCAAGTGCTAACTGTCAGATATAGTTCTCCGCCATCATTGTAGCAGGCTTCGGCTATTCCAGCTTCAAGTCTCTCCTGCTCCAGATGCCAGTGGGTGCCGCGCAGCTTGTGTTCCTCATCATCACCGCCGCCATTGCCACGTTCATTCCATCCTCTCGGATTCTATCCATGATTCTGAACGTTGTGGTCGCCATTTCCGGCGTGGCGCTCATCTATACCTTGAATGACAGCCACAAGGTCGTCAAGCTAGTCGGACTGTCCTTCGTCGGAGCCTTCGCCGTCAACATCCCTCTTGCGCTGAGCATCATCAGCTCCAACGTGGTCGGACGCACGAAGCGAAGTACCGTCAGCAGTGCCGTGTTCGCTGCCTATTGTGTTGGCAATATCGTCGGTCCGCAGTTCTTCCTGGCGTCAGAAGAGCCGGTCTACGCGGTATGTTATGGAGAGCGGAGTACATTCTTGATAACATGTTCCTCATTGGCTAACTTCCTTCGAAAACAGACCGGCATTCGCGCCTCTCTTTGTGGTCTGGCTTTAGGTGTTCTCTTTCTTGGGCTTTTATCCGCGTACTATGTCTGGGAGAACAGACGACGAGATGCTTTGTACGGCCATGTCAATAACCTGCATCACTTTCCGTCTAGTACGGCTCAGGCACCAACCAGCCATACAGACAGACAGAATACGAGTTTTCGCTATGTTCGATGAGATGAACCCCATGTCAACCCTGCTTTGTGGGATGCACTGTGCTGCTGGTGGCGTGTTTAGAAGATCGAACAGTGTTTTTCTGAGATTAGCTTGGATGGTGCTTACTATTTGAACTCGTTCCACTCGCAGTGAAAAACCAGGGTGTATGGTGCTAATATTTAACTGTATGCATATACCGTTACGCAAGACAGCTATGTTTTGAACTGAATTGCCTGCTCTGTTGCCTTGAAATGAATTAAGTTCCTTTCCTACGTTGTTCTCAGAAGTCTCTATTTTCTGCGGATACTATTCAAAGCAGCAATTAGTAGATGCTGCAAGGTGCACCCCGTGGGATTTTGAGACTCTGAGCCATGGTTGAGGTGCTCTTTTTGCACAACCAGCTACGTGCAGACAATCTTGATGTTTCAAAGAATTCCTGTCGACAAATTGAGAGTATGCGCTCCACTTGAGGCTTCTTGTGGAGTGCACGGGCCAATTGAGGCCCATATGACTTTTTTGTTTGTGATGATAAGTTGCCGAACATCAAAGGGAAGAAGACAAAGTAATTAAGAACAAAGCCATTGTTTGTTGTGACTGTCCGCTCTACTCTGTTATCCTTCCCTTCCTTCAGCAGCACTTTATTCCAACACAAAGACTTGGTATTGGCAGCAGACCCATAGAGCGCCGGCTTTTGTGTTCTTCCCTGCAGGGACCAAAAGACATATACATCGATCCACGACCGACAACAATGCGTAAAGAGAAAGAGACGTGTCTCCACTCCCGTGTCTCTCTATGAGAAGGTTTAAATAGGGTCTAGAAACCCCTCTTGTATTTTCCATTCTATGCTTGTTCTTTTCCGACTGATCTTCCGAAGACCAATTCCATACGATCAATTTCGAAGTCTTTACCATCAAGATTCATCCTACGCGTCAACCTTCCAACAGAATCACCCAACATGTCTCAGACACTCCGACCCCTCGACGAAATCATCGACGTCCCCGATTACAAGATAGAATATTGCTCCGGTGCTTGGCCTGAGTCCCCCGCCCCTTTCTATCATCCTATTCTTACCCACCCTAAACACGACTGACAAGATATCCACGCAGACATCGATTCCGCCGAACAACACGCCTTCAAATACAACAACTGCTCGTTTCTACGAAGACAAGACCTGATTCGTGGGTTCTCGAAGAGTGTCCGGCGCAATGCTTGTCAGAACTGCTGGGAGAGTGAGATTCAGCACCAGGGGCGGCGCGTTGCTCTCTACAGGGCTGCTGTTAGCGAGGCCAGAGCGTATGTCAGACGTCATGCTCGCTCGTCGTGAGAAGATGGGAAGGGGATGCCGAAGATCGTCCTCATTGGTGCTTAATTCGTGGAGTATCGGCGCAGGCTCACTTGGACGTGTGAGACGCATCCCTAGTGGTCTTCGTCCAGATGATGCTGAGTTCACCCTCATCAAAAAGCCTCCCATATTAGCAAGCAAGAAATGAGTGATCGTCCACTCTACCCCATCCTCCTGTGCGCGTGCTTGCAACCCGTGGAGGTTACGCTTTGCTTCCCAAAGATCATACCCATGTTTTGCGAGAAGCACCTCGGGCGCGATAACTGTAATCACGAACCACACGAGGTGATGTGTGTACTGGTGACTCCAGTACTGGATCTTGCCGTTGATTCTCTCGCGGCCTGGGAATGTCCGGGTGCTGAACCGTCCAGGTGCAGAGGATAATCCTGAGAAGATTGACCCAGAGAATAGTGAGGGTACCGCGCGTATTCGGGGCGGAAACATAATTCACTGTCTCCGCGGGGAAGGGTGCAGTTTGTATCGAACCTGGTAAGCGCATGAGCGTAGCTGCAAAAGAGACCAAGAATAAAAAAAAGCATTGTGTCTGTCGTGGACGCGAGACTTCACGAGGGGTACGGGATGCAAAACTTGGATAAGGTTTGATGAACCTAGCCTGGGGATAAGAAAGAGAAATCTCGCCTAGATATCTAATAGCCAAGGCTACGCCAAGCATTACCAAAGACCTGAATAAGGCTGCTAAATGACTCAATCAGTCCCAGCATCATCGGGAAAGCGCATATATGATAAAAGTTTGTACAGCTGGCTGCTCGTGTTGTCTCAAACGAGAGTACTAACATAGTAGACACCCGAGACTCCTGACGATAAATCAATAGCTGTTGCGCGAGGTCCGCAGTTTGGCATCTCTGCAGCTGGACTGACTTAAGTGTCGATCATCTATAGCCTGAGTCTAATTATCCTGTCGACTGGCCAATCCTGGCACATATATCATCGTTCACCCCTCTGACAGGACCGAATCAAACTATGAGAGCCAGCGATTGGTTGGGCAAGAGTGAATCTAGAGCCTCAACGCCAAGGAAGAATATCTGTCAAACTCTAAATACTCCGGCCATCGTGGTATGGCAATAGGTGACTCCCTCCCCCCCCTCCCCTTTCCTTTCTTTTCCTGGGATGTCGACAAATGCACGTTGAAGAACACTCTGGAATAACCTTGTCCCCTCACCCCGCCCAACATGATTGTTATAAGCAAGAAGACCTCTCCACTGTATGAGATGCCGGATGCTATATGTCTATCAGCCTCTGGAACTACCACGCATGAAAGTAATAATCCTGATGTCGTCGTTCCAGCTATGTTGAGCCAGGACAAGGCATGGCGATTTTGAGTTTGTGAGATTTAGTCGTGGAGGTCAAGTTGATATATTTGTTGTGGTCTGAGATTGTAGGTGTTCAAATGTGCGAGACGATGGTCAGTCTTCAGACGCATCCTGTATCCGTGTCTTAGAAATGGAAAAAAAAAAGAAAAACAAGAAAAAGAAAATAAGTCGGTATGTGGAGTGTATATTGAGGGTAACAAAACGCACAGTATAATGCGGGCTAAGGTGTCGGATAAACAATAAATCCAAAACATAAATCTTTATTTGCCTGTATCTCTTCATCTGAGCTATCACTGCACACTTTGATGGGTTTCTATGTCTCACTTTCGCACACAGATCCACTGGCAATATTTTTGCATTGGCGTATTTGCACGCCCAGGGTATCTGAAGATAGCTAAAATTAGTCATCGAAGCAACCATAATCAAATCAGTGCTATCATGATGAGTTTGTAAGGAAAGAAACGGTAATATTGAAAATAAAATCGAGACTAAGTTGAACTAGCAACAGGGATCTTCTTACAGCCACCATGTCAGTCTGCCTTATCGCCTGAAGAAACACTTTTGGGAATTTAGATTTAGGTGGGCGAAATCCATCACATCTTACCATGGGAATCTTCACCAGACAGACAACCCGACCCGTGCCCGGCCATGAAAGCATGTCACTCATCCCAATTGTTGATCCTTTACCGTTGTTATGAGCATACCAATGCCGGCGCTGAAAGGAGGGCGTATGCAGATATAAAACAGCGACTTTGTCACGGAACCATTGTCTTTGTGTGGTCATACGCCAAAGAAGCATTCGCTGCCCGACAAAGGCGACAGCTCCCTTTTTCGTTGCATTTGAACGAACCATACCCCTATAAAAGGGGCGTGTCCAGCGCTCAACATCGAGCCCCATCTCGACCATCCCAATCACCTCACCCTACATCTCTTCCCCAGATAACATCTCCCGCCCCTTGACCTGAAGTATCTGGCTCTAACTCACAGGCCCATCGCCCTAGGACCCAAAATGTTCCGCCCCGACTTCTACTCCTCGCGTCAAGAAGCCGCCGTCCGACAGTTCGCGCATACCCTCGCCTCGACCGCCACGGGCCGTTTCTTTGTCCACATGTGCCACGAGCTCGACGCCGGGAAGTCCCTGGACTGGGAGAAAGCCGTGGGGGAGCTCGGGGCGACGTTCCGGGGGATGCGGGCGCGGGCCGTGAGGCCCCTCGTGCCGCGGTACGCCGGGCTGGTCTACGACGGCTACGACGGAGCGGTCCGGCTCTTCACCGAGCCGGCCACAGACGACGAGGACCCGGTCCCCTTCACCCGCGACGGACGAGTCGAGTTCCGCGTTCAGGATAAGAGCGATCGCGCGACCATTCTGGAGTGGGCGGCGAACTTGCCGGCGTGTGTGAGTCCTGCTGCTGCTGCTGCTGCTGCTGCTGCTGCTGCTGCTTCTGAGGCGGGGCTAGAGACGAAGCTCGTGCTGGATACGGGGACGGCGCCGACAGTGAGGCATTTTGGGAGTCGCTGGGTCACCTGGTTTCACTATGCTGAAAGGGTTCCTGTCACTGATGGGGAGGTTGAGGAGGAACCCTGAGGCGAGGTCGTCGAGCTCGTAGGGATTTGGGTTTGTCTGGTTTGCAACTTGGAAAGTGTCCGTGCTAATAGCAGGTAGGTTACCTAGTAGGTAGGGTTTGCAACTCTGTGAGGGGCTGAGTAATGGCGACGAGCGATGATTGAGCTTTTTGTGCAAAGTCTGGTAGTTCAATTACCTAGCGACTAGGTAGTTAGGTACTACTAGGTAAACAATACGATCGGTCCTTCCAAGGAGTAGTCACATGACTTGCGCTTCCCCGGATGGCGGAGGAGGGTCTGGGGGCCTGGGCGATCCAAGGCCCCCCCGCCCCCGCAGCGGCAGATCCAGGCCGTACATCCAGATCAATACACGTGTGTTTGTATATAATGGAAAAGGAATAATGTCAACAAAGGTGCTTTTAAAGATGCTTCAACCGTCGTATAACCAGTCCCTTACAGAGTTGCGTAAATACACCCTTAAGGAGCTGTGTTGTGTTGTCGAAATTTATTTCTATATTTTTGCAGCTCATCATATTAGACCTACAACCTCAGTCTAGATCGAAATAGGTAGAAAAGCTTACAGGTCGGAGAGCCGACGGGAACTTTTATAGTTCGTGTACTGAATACAGATCATTTCTTCCTTCACTACATGTTCTTTCATTGAGGGAATAAGTGAGATTTGTAAAATTCATATCATCATTGGAATTGAATCAAACCCAGCCGTGGCCGATGGGGGCTGGAGGCTGAGGGCTGGAGCCCCAAAACTAGAGCACGCTCCGGTTCTCCATCAACTTCCAGAACTGAAGCCCCTCAACGCGGAGAACCTCGAACTCACCCTCCACCAAGGTCTCAGGGGTCCAACGCAGCTCGTCGGGCTCCAGCCAATCGTCCATGAGGTCCAGACGGTCGTTCAGCAGGGTCAGGATGTCAACTGGGCTTTCGCTTAGGTAACCTGCCGATAGGATGACTCGCACAAGGACATGGTCCGGGGACGGTGCTTTGGACTCAATGCCCCAGATATAGTCTCTAGTCATGCCATTCACGGCATCCTGAAGCGCAGAGTGAATCTCCGGCCCCCAGCATGTGGTCTTCTTGGGGACCCACAGGTCAACGAAGAAGTGATCCTGAAGGAGGTCCCTCCAGGCCTTGGGCGCATCGGTCATTGTTGTGCTATGATTTTCAGGAGACATTGCTTTACTTGGGCAGTTTTGATAGATATGTTGATGGGGTTTTGTGATGGGGGTAACGGTTTACTTGAAGGGGATGGGATGGTAGCTTTAGGGTTAAATATACTGCGAGATAAAGCGGCAATTGATTCCAAAGCAAGTGCCATGTTGTGAAAGTCTTCAGAAAGATGCTTTGTTGCCGGGCAAGTTAAAAGCAACCAAGAACAAGAGGACCGGAGGGTTATGAGATGTTTCCCTTCCCCGCCAGTCAATGGTCTCTCCTCAGTCGGAGGGTTCCATCTCGCGCCTATCGATGCTGGATGGCTTCACAGATGCCGGGTTCGTTCTACTCGTGGGGCAAAGAGATTGTGGAGCCTTTCAAGTAAACCGTCGATTAGAAAGGGTGCTCTCTGGGCCATGTGTGTAGTAGGTCTGCTCCATCGCGGAGATCTCCATCAGATTAAAGCCACACATTACGTTCTGATCACCCATCAGAATTGACACGATAATGTGATAGGGGATTTGGGGTTGAGTATACCTTATATGCTGATACCGCCGGTGCTCTGGGACTGCAGGGGGGGGCGCATCCCGATATTTGAGGCCTGGTCCGTGAGGCATCAAGCACGGGCCGCGTTTCTCCGAGAGCTGAGCTATCACGTGACCCTCGTTACTCGCGGGCGGGAATCTCTTATCGTTCGTTGCTTGTTCAATCCCGTCGCCCGTCGCCGCAACAATCAACCTCAACCTCCATCCTTTCGAATCCTTCATCATGGCAGACACTACGACGGAGACCACGCCTCCCAGCGTGGCAGAGACCACGCCAACAGAGCCTACTCCCCAGCCCGACGCGGTCGTCAAGAAGCGCATCATTCGCAAGAAGCGACGCCCCGCGCGCGTCCAGGTCGAAGCCGACAAGGCCAAGGAGATCCAGGCCCAGTTCCAGCCCCAATCCGGCACAACTTACAACATCTACTACAACAAATGGGCCGGCGGCGATCGGGAGGACTCCTCGCAACAGGCGGCCAAGACACGGTGCAATCTTGCCCGCGACTCCGGCTACACCAAGGCCGACGCGCAGCCCGGCGCACACATTTGTCTCCACTTTGTAAGTTTCCACAATTCTCGTTGCGTCGGCGAAGAGACAGGTGCTAATCTTGGTGCGTTTGTTGCTCCTAGGCCCGAGGCCTTTGCCACCGTGGTCAGGACTGCGAATACCTTCACCGCCGACCGACGATTCATGACATCACCCCCCCTCAGATGGACGTTTTCGGTCGCGAGAAGTTCAACGATTATCGGGATGACATGGGCGGTGTTGGTAGCTTCTTGCGGCAGAATCGGACGATCTATGTTGGTAAAATCCATGTCAGGTACGGTCTTCATCTCATTCCCCCGGTCGCCTTCGCGCGCAGATGACTAACGTGCTTCCAGTGACGACATCGAGTAAGCAACCCTCCATGCCCTTTACACACCGGACAATCATCGGGAAATGACGAAATAATTTCTGCTTCGCTGCGATGGGCTGGGATACACTTGTAGGCGGAGGCTGACCAGATGTCCGACAGGGAGGTTGTTTCGCGTCACTTCGCCGAATGGGGCGAGATTGATCGGATCAGAGTCTTGACTAGTCGTGGTGTTGCATTTGTACGTGCTGATCCGCCTCGGACCCTGCGTCGAGCTAACAGTCCTAGGTAACCTACAAAACCGAAGCGATGGCACAATTTGCCAAGGAGGCCATGGCCCACCAGAGTCTCGACCACAACGAAATTCTGAACGTCCGCTGGGCCACGCAGGATCCCAATCCACTGGCTCAGAAGCGGGAAGCCCGCCGCATCGAAGAGCAAGCCGCGGAGGCTATTCGGCGCGCCCTGCCGGCGGAATTCATCGCCCAGATCGAAGGCAAGGATGCCCATGCGAAGAGACAAAAAACCAGCTACGACCTCGAGGGCTATGATGAGCCGGACCAGGTGCGCTTTGCCGTGGGTTTGCGGGGAACTGGAGACGATCAGCACGAACAGCTTGCACTGCCGGAACCGCAGGACCAGCACCAGCCGGAGGAAATTCCGCCGGCGCAAGTCGCGCAGGGCGGCATCTTCTCCAGCAGTACTCTGGCCGCATTAGGGGCTGCTCGCGCGTCGGTTTCGGCAAAGTCTCAGCAGGTCGCCTCATTACAGTCGCTGGTCGCCTACGACAGTGATGACGAGTGAGGCAGATAGGATAGATGAATGGGCCTTGAATGATGACGGTTGATGGGGACGTGGTCCCTATGGCAGCATCCGAGCTCATTGCCGATCTGTCCGGTGTCCTTCAAACCCCCCAGCATCAAGTGCGGCCAATGTCCCTGGGTATGGTGGCCATGGCTTCCCACCTTCACACGTCTCCAGATACGCCGCGGCACCTGCTGCCGGCGACCTCGGCCAATCGCAGGGCGCAGGCGCCCACCACAGACCAGGTGCCATAACTCTGGTCAGGCGAGCAACCTTGTCCGTTGGAGCGGAGTTGAAAGCCGGATATGCAACAGGCACAACGGGATACGCATACCAGGGGTTGCAATGCGCGGCCAAGGCTCAAGTTCATCGCGGGACCGGCAGTCCAGTCTGTATCTGCTCTGTGCGCCGTGTAATATTATGGTAGATTAGCAAAGTAGCCATTACAACCACTAGCTTCGACTTGGTTCTATCCAGAGTCATGTCTCGTATGCTGTCCCTTCATGATAACGCCTCTCTCCTCAAGAAGCGCGCTTATCTTCGAGGCTTGTCGCAGGTAGTTCAATACAAACTCGTGGATGCGGAATGGTACACGAGGCACCTTGTAGGGCAGGAAAGAAAGTGGTTTAGTGAACCAGATTTCCAGTGTGACTTTCCCACGCATCTGAGACCCCATCGGAGTCGGATAGTGTGCTATGAATACCTAGTAACAATTGGAACATGAGGCTGCGATCTGCATGTAGTGTGTAACAGATGACGACAGGACCACAGAAAGAAAGGTCCAGCTATGACTAGACGAAAGTCGGCACAATCACAAGCTGGGATGCAAGTGCATTATCCTCGACGTTTTTGTCTCAGTATATCTTATATGTACCTGGAACCAGCAGTGACAATGCCACCATGAAGGCACAATTCCCGAGCAGTAGCTGAGCTGTGGCAAGCACCGACAATTCTTTGTTGTCCTTTCCAACTTAGGGAACTACTGAATGGCATCGTTACAGCGATATCAACGCTCCTAGTCTTCTGGTAATCAGGCAAGAGCTCAGCTGCAACTCAAGGTGAGGTCGTCACATCTACATACATGGCGAGCCCACCTATACTCCCATATCAACCACTAGCGGCAGTCTACCCTGCATCACCACATGCAAAGCTGAGTCAAATGAATGGCCACTATTACCCGGGGGGTTGGTCATACCCTGCATTGATCGACTATAAAGAGTCCCTGGGAAAGAAGCGCAAATAGTTCGTCTTTCCTACCGCGGGAAAAAAACCATGCTGAATCACACAATGCTCGATTCAGGCTTCACAGATTGTATGAACGAGCTGGAGGTCGTCATAAGGAGGTGGTACCATATCTCTCGTACTTGCATCTTCATTCCTGGCGATGCTACGTGCTCTACGCTAGGATCTGCGTCGAGACACCATTGGAAGTTCTGTCACTATCGGAACTGAATCATAACTGAGGAGACAAAAGACATCTGAAAATGAGCCCTCCACAGTCGACTGGCTACGCGGAACTCTCCTCCTCAGTCCACGGATAATCGTCTGAAGAATGATAGTAAACACTAAGGTAAACCCCCGTCTTCTCCGTGTACGCAAACGAGATCCAAGACGTCAACCGCGCCGTCTTCTCCAGATCCCTGTCCGGGCTGCCTGATGTCAGTAATCGTCTTAGACAACTTTCCTATGCGCCGAACTCACAAGTAATCCCGCACAGTCTCTTCGTAGCCTTCCCCATATTCAACCAACCCAATATCACTGAGATACTGCGCAACCCCACGCACAATCTTCGCATCATTCTCCCCGTGAATGGGGAAATAGAATTTCGTTACCGGGATCTCCTCGCCGGCCTTCATCTCGTAGTTCCACACCATAGGCGTGGGCGTGGAGTCCTTGCCGTCATCGAACCCGCCCGTGAAGGCGCGGTGGCCCTCCTCCACCTTGGTCAGCTGCCACAGCTGGGACAGATACTTGAGCCCCTCCTTCACGGTGGACGTGTCTGCGCGGCCGCCCAGGGTCCAGATCTCCTCGATCTTCGACCAGACGACCTCGTTGCTCGAGCTGTACAGCTTCAGCCGCGACTTGGCCGGGTCGACGCAGTCGAAGGACCAGAAGGCCACCTGGCTGTAGCCGTTGGTTTCTTCGAGGTATTCGTTCACCTTGTCGAAGGAGGGGAAGTGCCCGATGCGATCGGCAATCGGCTGAATTGACTCTGCGAACAGCTTGCCAAACGACCGCCCACTGGCGTGGCACTTGAACCCCGGGAAGGTGTACCCCTTCACCGAAACGGCCTGGGGTCGGAGATCAAACCCGAATGCGCTCTGCGAGGTGAGATTGCTTCCTTCCATCTTGTTCCTGGTGAGTGAATCCTTGTCCGTGGCGGAGAGGGTATGGTGCTCGAGGAAGTGGTGGAACAGCGAGGCGTCGAAGCCCGGGATCTGGACTTCCTCGAGCCGCTTGAGCAGATCCAGCACCGGTAACTGGTTGTACAAGTCCTTCTCCGTCCCCGATTCCGCGGAGACGGGCTCGTATCCGATGCGGACGACGGGCTCCGCGCCGCCCTTTTGCTGGTAGTTGACGCTGAACTCGAGCGGGAGGCCGCTTCGTGTGATGGCGCTGCGGAAGGCGAATGGATAAGGGCCTAGGTGAGGGATGAGGACCTGAGTGTAGAAGGTGAGGGCTTCGAACTGGCGAGAGGTGTTGTAGTTCGCTGAGATGAGGACTTTGTTGAGCAGCTGCCCGGTCTTCTCCCACCAGGCCTTCTGGTGGGCGTCCGGGAAGACGGTGTACTTGCTGAGGATTTCATATGGGGTGGGTGTAGAGGTTAGGGTTGTCTGTTTGCACAGGCTCGCGGGTTGGCTGGGGACCGTCATTGTGATGGTTTTGGCAGTACAGAGGAACAGTGACAGTAAGGTTGCTTGCTCTCAAGCCTACACCAAGCCGATAAATAACATTTATATCCGGTTCCCGCCAAATAGGCTGCACAGGCTACGCACACCGACATTTGCGAGGAGCATCCTCACTTGCGTTCGCCCTAGCGTTGCCAACAACACTCCTGTCGCTGCTGTACTTAGTCCGTGCATGTCACCCAGTCCACCTGTCTCACGTAAGGAGCGCTGCCAGACTGACCATTGCGTGAATACCGGTCTCATGTTGACCACAGCAATGCGTAATGGTGCAGGAATTTAAAGGACACAGGTTCGAAGTGAATTGATTCCAGCTCGCACGGGTGGAGTATATGCTTTCTTATCTAGACAGCTATGTATTGATAGAATCTCAATCGGAGGCAATTGAAGAATCTACTACAGCAATGCGACCAGTTCGCTGTAACGAGTCCACAACCTCCGCAGGTCCTTTTCCCAGGCAGTAGACGTCTGCTTGCGACACATAGCCTCGTCATCCCATCCTTCACTCCCTACTCCTAGCCGGGTAATAAAAAGATCATTTGGATCCCAGCGACGCTTGGTTGCAAGGAGCACATCATACTTCTCGCCCCAGAATACGCCTGCATGGTCAGCCTCATGTGGGAAGGGAACACCCAGATACCCAGCAATGGTAGCGCTCTCCAGTGAATCGATTGCAGGGAGCTGAGTATGCTTCAGCTCTTCCTCGGCTTGCTCGTAGGCCTCCCAATTTGGATCCAGCGGGAGACCCCGGCCCAGGGTGAGGATCATCGCGGCCGAGTCCCACGCTGGATGGAGGGAGTGGGGTACATGGCTCTTTCGCTCCACGCTGAGCCCAGGCGCCATTCCGTCTAGACTTATCATATCACCGGGGTGGTACTTCAACTGGGAAAGCGCACGGGACAGACGCTCAGGGGCATTTAGCGAGCTTCCCGATACGAGGCGCGAACCCACCATGACGCCCACCCCAGCCATGCCCTCGGTGCTGCGACTGGCGTGGTATGAGGAAATCTGCGCAAAGTGCTCGTGGGAGCGCTGGACCTGGAGCCCAGCATTCTTCCAGCTCTCGAAGAGGCGATCGACAGGTGACATATTGCTTGTCTCGGTTTGATTGATGGAAAAGATCTCCGCTGAGATGAGAGACCCCGATTCAGCAAACGGAAAGGCATAGCTCTGAACTGCAATGCCTTGGTCTCCCAATTGCGGTATTGTGCCCATGATCTCCTGGACACCTGACCAAAATGCATCTCCTGGGCCTGCCTCGGCCACGGCAGTCAATCTGGCCACCTCCAGCGGCACATCAGGAAATACTCGGAACGTCACACTGGTGATGATTCCGAATGTACCTCCGCCGCCGCCTCGAACGGCTTGGAAGAGGTCTTGGTTCTGATACGCATTTGCAATCACGTACGCGCCCTGTTGAAGTCTTGTCAGCAAACCACCGAGGCCTTGCAAGAGGGAGATAGAACAGGGGGCTTACAGCTGCCGTGACCATTCCAACCTCCAGAACGTTATCAACGCCCAGTCCCTTGGACGGTGTGAGTATTCCATAACCACCACTTGCCATCCAACCGCCAGCGATGCCAACAGTTCCGCAACTCCCACCAGCAACGCTATACCCATGTTCTGCGGCTGATGCGTACAGATCCTCTGTCATGACGCCCGCCCCAACCGTCACTGCAGGGCCATAGTCTTCAGACTCGTACCCCAGCGGCGAAGTCGTACGGAAAGACGTGGTGAATCGAATCTCCTTGAGTCCAGCTGTATGGACCATTAACGATTCCGGGGAAGTCGAGCGGCCAGCGAGATCATGCCCGGTGTTTCTCACCGAGAGGCGAAGATTGTGGTCAGCAGCAAAGCAAACGACACCTCGCACCTGCTCCACAGTCTTCACGGAAGCCGCGTATACTGGCACCCTGCCCTGCTGGCACGTCGCATTTGTGATACCGTCAACGTGACAGCTTTCCTCTGCTGCTCGCCAATTCTCCCAATTGATCACTTGGAGCGACGCTGTTTGTGGGTACCGAAATCAGCGACTGCATCCCGCTTGAGCGTGCGGCACAATAGCTACCTACCTGGATTCAAAACGCGCCAGGTGCCATTGTGGAAGTTCTTCACGTACTCCTCGCACGCTTCCTTTGAGTATTGGTCGCCAGAACATACATGGCCGGCCGGCTTCAGCGTTTGTAGATTCCCATCGATGCTGTGATTGAGGTGTTCCCAGTCACTGGCCGTGGGCCAGCATACCTCGCCCGGTCGGCATCGACACAGTGACTGCGTTTGCGTGCCCCAGTAGCCTTTGAGGCCGGCTGATACGGCCAGTATGAGAAGAGCAAAACGAATCATCTTGGTCCATGCAGGTTGCCTCTTGTCTAGACACGCAGCGTCCGAGAATTTGAGATGCTAGCGAGCATCATTTGCCCAAATATCGTGCCCAGCGAAGCATCCTCTGTCCAGGTGGCGTACAACGGAAAGGCAGGAAGTTTCCAACATTTCAACCTTGCTTCGGATCTTGCATAAAGCATAGGAGCTTCACAGGGGATTTAGGCCGTGTCATCGATGGAGGATGCAGCAATTTTCGGAGCAAGGAGCACGCAGAGGAATGAAATGTTCATGCTCTGCTGGTAAAGGTCGGTGAACATGCACGGATGTGCAGATCCTTGCAGCAAGTATATGAGCCCTGCAGGCGCCAAGGGTGAGGTAATTGTCGAAGCAAGGGAGCGCGCAGAGGAATGACACGTCACACATCCACAGCATTCCATTGATACAGCCGCTGGTACCAAGTATTATCTTATGCTGTGCCGATCAAAGTCGCTGCCCATGCATAGATGTGCACCCGCTGCCATGCCTAGAATAATGCAATGCTTGGTTCACGCTACTGTATCCCAGGTCGAGTATTTCTAGCTACCTCGCACGTTAACTCCGCTGTGTCTTCTCAGCTTGAAGTCTGTAAAAGACCGAGATCAACAATGACCATCCAACAGAACAAGATAATCACCATCTTCGGCGGGACAGGGAACCAGGGTGGTAGTGTCGCAAGATCCCTGCTGGCTCACAAGGACGGCCGCTTTCATGTCAGGGTCATCACCAGAGACCCGTCGTCCGACAGAGCAAAGGCCATCGCGGCTGATGGCGCGTCGCTCGTCCAGGCGGATGGCTTCAATCGTGAGCAGATGGCCGCCGCCCTCGCGGGTAGCTGGGGTGTATTCATCAACACGAACTCAGACGACGAAGTAAGTCTGTCGCGCATCAGAAGCGGGCCATTTGCTTTCCATGCGCTAATGCGACAGGCCCTCAAATCGCTGGACGGACCCAGCGACTATGACCTCGGCGCCGCGGTGATTGACGCAGCAGAGGAAGCCGGAGTTCCGCACGTCGTGTACAGCTCCGGCCCTTCAATCACCAATGCCACCAAGGGCAGGATCCATCTAGAGGGATTTGAAAGTACAGCGCCTCCTCTTGCCTGACACCTCTGATCGAACCACGAACTGCACTAACTTCTCTCAGCCAAATACCACGTGGAACAATACGCCCGAGCAAAGAGCTTCAAGACCTTCACTCCCGTCCTCTGTGCGTCCTTCATGGAATGCTTCTTCTACGAACCCTTCTCCGACGCGTTCGGCGGGTTCCCATGGACTCCCAACCCGAAGACGGGAGACATCGTCTTCAGCACGCCCCCATACGGCGGCAGAGGCGATATGCCCTGGGTCAGCGTGGAGGACGATGTCGGCGATATCATCCACGGCATCTTCCTGAACCCCAGCGAATATGATAGGGTTCTCGTGCAGGTGACCAGCCAGCAAATTACCATGCCTGATATTGCAGCTTCCTACGCGAAAGGTATTCCCATTATCCATTTTCCATGTGTCTGAGTATCGTGCTAATGGTGATATCCAGCCACTGGAATTCCCGCCCGGTACGAGGAGATGCCTTCGTGGACGAGTATTCAGCCCAATGGGACCAGATGTCGGGATGAGACCCGGCTCATCTTCTGGATGATGAACGCGTGCGGTGGGCGCTGGTTTGCCGAACATGAGAGTGATAACACTGCTTCGATCAAATTGAAGAATGCGGCGCTGGAGGCGAGGGGTCAGGAGGGCGGACTTATCACATTTGAAGAGTGGTTTAAGAAGGCGCATGCGTTGAGAACCGAGTCTGCATAGAGATAATGTTGATAGAACTGGCAGAACCAATATGTAGACTTCAATCTAACAGAAGCATACACGGAATTAGGGCACAGGATAGCAGAGCAGCGCTCGAATCAATATACGGCTAGAATACCCTTGCTTGACGGGGCCTTTGCCACATCATCCGCTGCAGTAGGCAGATATATATCAAACCTCACTCCCCCCCCCAAAACCTTGCAAGACATCCGATCGACGGCAAAATCAAGATCAATTCCCTCAACACCTAAAGCTTATCCATAACCACCACCATGGGCTCCCTAGCACCTGCTCCGTTCACACCTCCATCCACCTCCACTCCCTACACCCACCTATCCCAGTACCTCACCCATCCCAACCGCGACCACCACGCCTGGTGGACCACCAAAGCCCCTCTTCTCACCCGCTTCCTGCAAGACTGCAACTACACCGTCAACGCGCAATACCAATACCTCACGCTCTTTCACAACCAGCTGATCCCATATCTAGGAATCTACACCGAGCCGTCCGTCGGCGACAAGGGAAACACTCTTCTCTCTGGAGCAGGGAAGCTGGAGATCGACCGCACATTCACCGCCACAGGGTCCTCTCTGCGGATTGCCTTTGAACCGACGAGCTATCTGGCCGGGGAGGGGGACACGGGGCCTGATCCGCTGAACGTCCTGCCCCTCCCGAGTCTGCTGAGCGCTCTTCGCAAGCTTCCGGGCGTGGATGTGGGACTGGACCGATACCGGACACTGTCGAACGCCCTGACGACCTCGGAGGCAGACCAGGCGGCGTTTCTGCAGAGCCCTGACCTCCAGGCCAAACTGCAGACCCTCCCCTCGCGTACGCAGAACATCCTGGCCCTCGACCTGATCGATGGCTCCGTACGCCCCGAGCTCTACTTCCAGCCGCAGCTGCGGGCGCTGGCGACCAACGCCGACGTTCATACCATGCTCCTCAACGCCCTGCAGGGCCTAAACGCCAACGGAGCCCTCAGCCCCGCGCTCAAGCTCACCGAGAAATACCTCACCGCGTCGCCGAGCACGACCCAGCCCCTCTTCATCTCCAGCGAGCTCAGCACCTCCCCAAACACCAACAGCGCAAAGCTATTCCTCATCGACAGCAACATCACCCTCGACACCGCCCAAGCCCTCTGGACCTGGGGTCGACCAGACGCCACACCGCACCCGCTCCAGACCCTCTGGGAGAGCCTGGGCGCCGTCGAGGGTGTCCGCGGGCCCACCGAGTTTCCCATGATGCTGATCCTCAAGCTCTGCGAGGAGGCGCCCTTTGTGCGCCCGCAGGTCGCCTTGCCGGTGGTGGGGATGACGGAGCAAGGGGTCGGCGAGGCGGTGGTGCGCTTCTTCGCCGCGATGGGGTGGGAAACCCATGCGGCGGGGTATCTGGACTCCCTGCGTTCGTACTAGTGAGTTCACCTCTGGCCCTGGCTTTTAGCCTTCTTGTTTATGGGTTGCTGACGTTGGTGGGTGGCTGGTAGTCCCGATGTCGAGCTTGGGCAGGCGCTAGGGAAACAGGCTTGGATTGCGTTGTCGGAGTTTGATGGGCAGGGACCTGCGTTGACAATCTTTTATTATTAGGGTAGGACTGGTAGTTCGGTGTTGTTGGTGGTGTTGTTGATAATAGTGGAGATAGTAGTGGGGGTGGCTTGATCCTCAAGAAGTTAGGGCTGGATCAGTGGTAGCAGTCTTGTTCAAATTCACAGCCGTAAGGCTCACAGATTGAATTAATGGATTTTTGTCTACGCGCCCGGATAGAGATCAATCATCAAATCCGGTAGATCAAGATCGTATCCATGCGTTACTTATACACATGTTGAATCGGATACCAGCCCAAAAGCACCAGATATTAAGATCAAATTCATGGATTGTTTTTATATACATACACGCTTGATTAGAGATCAGCCCGAAATACCAGAGACCAAGAACCAAACAGATTGCAAAGCATTCGACAACGCTTAGACAGGCTGTCGCTCCCCACTGACAACAATTTTATTCCGACGGGTGAAGACCGCCGACGAGTGGAGGCCACTTGCAGCAGCGAACCCCTCCAGCGAGGCCAGGTATTCGGCGTTGCGCATCACCGCCTGACAGATCATGTTCGTCAGCGAGGCTGCCTGGACCGTGGGCACGGGGAGTGGCGACGCCTCGGAAGATGAGGACGCTGGAGGCGTTCCCAGGCAGCCACCGGTGCTGCGTAGGAAGTCCATCACCGACAGAAGGGGATGCGAGGCGCCAACGACATCGATCTGCTCCTCCAGCATTGCCATCCACTCCGACGACACGGGGCAGGGCTTGAGCTTCCGGCCTAGCCCGAGCGACACTGCTTGCCAGAAGTCCCGCATGGAGATGCCATCTGTCATGGAGATGCGGGCCACGGTGGACCCGGGCGACGATGGTGCTGGAGCCGCGTGAAGCGTCTCGTAGACGATCAGGTTGGCGACCCAGTCCACGGCCGAGACAAAGAGCCATGAATCCGGCTCGCTGGCGTTGTAGGTCCCGGTCGTCATCGCAGTAGCCACGACACGCCAGAGCATGTCGTCAACGTTGGCCACGCCGTCGTTCACAGATCCGATGATAAACCCCGGACGGACGATCTTGAGTCGATGGGAGGGGCGAGAGCGTGCGAACTCCGTCATCAACAGCTCGGACGCATACTTGGTGCGTGTGTAGCCGTCCGGGATATCAGGCGGCGGTGTATGCGCGTCTGAATCTGTCGACTGGGCGTCGTCCCCGGACACCAGAGCAGAGACATAGGTGAAGCTGACCGGTTTCGACGAAGGTCTCAGCGTCTGCAGCAGCTGCAGCGTACTCCCGACGTTGGCCGCCTCGAGGACTTCGTAGTCATACCCCCAATGGACGACGGCCCCGTTGTGGATGATGGCTTCGACGGTTTCGCCACAGAGCACCCCCCAGTTTGCTGCCGACAGCCCCAGGCGCGACTGAGCCAGGTCTCCCGGCCATGCCTCGATGACGCGGCGATAGTCGTCCTGCCACCAGCGAGCCGTGCGCGCGGCTTGGATGATCCGTGCAAGACCGCTTTGAGGGCTGGATGCCCGAACCAGAACATAGACCGTCGCAACGCGATGGTCGCGCACCAGCTGCCGCAAGATGTGCGTTCCCAAGTATCCCGTCCCCCCGGTCAGGAAGACAGTCTTGCCGCGTGGGAGGTCTGTGGCCAAGTCGTCGGTGCCGGGTAAATCGCGCACCTCTTGGAGCGCTGCGGTTACTTTCATCCACCACGCCGGCGTGGATGGAGTCTCATTAGTGCTGTTGGTGCTGTTGGTGATGTTGGTTCCATTGCTAACATCGCTGGTATTGGTATCACTGAGCCCGTCTGTGCCATCTGTGCCGTTGATGCCGTTGGTGCCATTCATGCCATTCATGCCACTTATGCCAGTGATGCTACTTATACCATTGCTGCCATCTCTGCCACTTGGGCCGTTGACACCATTGATGCCATTGGCGCCATTGACGCCATTAATGATCCTCTCCGGACCGTCCGTAATCATCTCCGCGACCTCACGGACGGTGAGACCACTCCGAAAGAGCGTCGCCATAGGAAGCCTCTGCTGATACTCTCGGTGTACGAATTGCGACAAGGCCATGAGATCGATGGAGTCCAGGTTGAGGCGCGACAGGTCGACATTGCGACCCGCGACTGACGCGGCCAGCTCGTCCCGCTCCGTTTTCCTTGTTATAATTCCGGCGACATGCTGGCTTATCGCCCAAGCGACTGGCTCGTGATGTTCACGCAGCAGCTCCTCCGCGGCATGCCCATCGGTGCGCTCCAGCGATCCCAGCGCATGCAGATCTCGCGCGCCCAGCTCGGCACAGTGACTCTCGATCAGGCGTCGATTCACCTTACCCGATACCATGAGCGGTAGGTCCAGCGCCTGGAGGTACAGTTCCGGCACCATGATGGCCGGCAGGGTGAGACGGAGCTCGTCGCGGGCGTGGCGCGCTCGGACCTGAAACTCGGGGGTCTGCTGCCTGAAGAGGCCATTCTGGGACGATGCCCCTCCATTGACGACTTCTGACCCGGACCCGGGGAGCTCGGCCATTTGCACGAACGCGACGAGACAGGGGGTCGTCCCACTGCCCGACGGGCGGATGACCGCCGCCATGCCGTTGGCCTCCGGGCCAAACGCGCGGAGGAGGTGACGCTCGACGTCGGCCAGATCCAGCCGCTGGCCGCGGAGCTTGGTGTGCTGGTTCTTGCGCCCCAGGAAGCTGCAGGTGCCGTCTAGGTTCAGGCGCACCAGGTCGCCGGTGCGATAGATCCTCGCGCCCTGGGGGTGGAACTTCTCCGCCCACGCCGGGGGGTCGAGAAACGACTCTGCCGTTTTGGCCGCGTCGTTCAGGTATCCTCGGCCGACGATCGGACCCTGCAGGACCAGCTCACCCACGGTGTTGGCCGGCATCAGGGTGTTCACGTCGTCCGGGTGCACCGCCCACAGCAGGCAGCCCATGCCCGTCCCGATGATCCGGGGGTCCATCTTGCTGGCGGTGATGCGCTGCGCCGTCGCCCCCGTGCAGCATTCGGTGGGACCGTAGCCGCACAAGAGATGCACGCGCTCGCACCACTGGGCAATCTGGCCTGGGAGCATAGACTCGCCCACCGCGACCACCGTGCGCAGCGACGGCACGGCCTCCGGCGTGAGCAGCCGCAGCATCGAGGGAGTGATGCAGAGCCAATTGGCCTGGAACCGCTGCACGGCCCCGCCCAGATCCCCCGCGACCTCTTCGTCGGAGGGGATGCAGACGCATCCGCCGCTGGCGAGGACGGTCAGGATCTCCACCGCGAAGGAGTCGAACGCATAGGAGGAGATCTGGAGGACGCGGGAGTGGGCCGTGATGCCCAGCTTGGGCTGCTGTGCGGCAATGGCCGAGCAGTACGCGCCATGCTCGATCAGCACGCCCTTGGGGGTTCCGGTGGACCCGGAGGTGAACACGGCGTACAGCAAGTCGTGCGGCGCAGGGGAGGAAGGCAGTCGGGCCCGATACCCATACTCGTTGGCCTGCGGGGGAGGGCGGAAGCTCTTGTCGCCCACGACAATCCACGCCGCGTCGGTGATCGTCCCGGCCAGTTTCAGTTGGCTGGGCGAGGTCAATCCCACGGTGGCGCCGACGGCGCCGCAGATCTGCGCGTTGCGCTCCTGCGGATGAGTGGGATCCAGCAGCGCAAAGGCCGCCCCGACCATCGAGACGGCCAGCATGGCGATGGGCACCCATTTGGACCGCTCGAAGAATATCGGAACGAACCGCGCGCCACTGCGGCGGACGAGAGGGTCAAGTTGCAGCGCGAGCCGGATGCTATAGTCCTCGACCTGCTGGTAGGTCAAGTCCCCGTCCCAGGCGGAGATGGCGCACGCTTGTGGACTCTGTCCAACCTGGGCTTGGATCAGGTCCGGAATCGAGGCTGAGGCCTGCACGGGGGGGCTGCCGTTCCACCTCGTGAGCATGGCGTTATCCTGCGCGGAGATCAGGTTCAGCTGAGACAGCGGCGTATTCTGGTTTTGAACATTATCCAACTCCTGCAAGAGGTGTCCCAGCTGAAACAGCATGTGTTCCGCCTGATTGCGGGCCAGCACCTCTTCGTCCACCAGCATTTCGAATTTCCAGGCACCTTTGGTCGGCGTGCACAGCAGGATCATGGGATAGCCCGGGAAACTGTTCAGCGCGCCCAGATGCTCCTCGACGGGGCCGAAGATCGGCGACGGCGCGAGGGTGTCTTCCGCCTGCACGATGAGCAGATTCTGGAATTTACAGGCCGTTTCGGCCTCGGGGCCCATCTGGCGGATCTGCTGCAAACCGGTCTGCTCGAATGGGGTAGTGGCGTGGATCTTGTCCTGGACGTGGGAAACAGCCTGGTGGACGGTTTGCTCGCGCTGGAGGAGAAGACGCACTGGGTACGTCGCTATGGTTGGGCCTGCGATGCTCCCGATGTCGGCCAAAGGAGCCCGGCGTCCGTCCACCACCGCACCGTAGACAACGTCCTCTGAACCGGTGTACAGACTGAGAAGAAGGGCCCAGGCCAGCCGCACTTTGGCCGTGGGACTGGCCAGCGGCAACGACTTGGATGCAGCGGCACGCGGGCTGTCATGATGGACTGCGCAGGTGGCGCGGGGAGCATGCTCCGGTGAGGGATGCTTGGGGAACAGTACACTGCTGAGATGCAGTGTTTCTTTTTGCCAGAACGTCCGAGCCGTGTCCACGTCCGTGGCGGTTTGGGTGAGATGGTGAATGAAGCGGACGAAGTCACTGCGTGGCAATTGCTGCCCCCGGTAGGCCTGTTCTGCCCGTTGAATGCACAAGTGTAACGTGGGACCGTCGTATATCGCGTGGTGTAGGGTCAGCGCCAGGAAGCTGTCAGTAGACGACTGAATGAGGGTCAAGCGGATCAGTGGTGAGCCCAGTCCCATTGGCCGACTGTGATCATGATCGAGGAATTGTGATACGGAATCGGCGGACTGCCACGGGATAGCCAATTCGGATTTGCACACAACTTGGTAAGTTTGGCCATTCGTTGCCTGCATGATGCGCGTCCGGAGGATAGTGGTGGTCTGCACAACAGTCGCCCATGCCTTCCTGACCTGGTTGACGTCGCAGTCGGGGGGCAAAGTGAAGAGAAACCGGTCAGTGTAGGCTTCTGATCCACTGGTTTCGGTAATTGCGACAAGCCCCTCTTGGAGCGCGGTTGTCGGATATATATCCTCAATGTAGGATGCAGTAATCTGGCACTGCTCAGCCGCGAGTGGAAGTAGTGTGGGGATGCTCTTATCATCCAAAAGGCTGTAAGGTCGAGGGGTCGATTGTTGAACCCGTCCAGCATCGCCCTGCTCGAGCTTCTCAGCCACCGTGCGTAGGGTTGTATCTTCAGCCAGGAGGTACTCCACGCGGAGCTGCCAGTTCTCCCTTGCCAGCATTCGAACGACCCGTATCGCCGTGACTGAGTCTCCTCCCATGTGCAGGAAATTGAGGTCGAGGTTGACTGAGGGGGCTGGGATCCCAAAGATTGCTCCGACTGCCTGAGTTAGCGAGTGCTCCTGCTCAGACTCGGTCAGAACAGATCGTGACTCCGAGTCCCGGCACAAGCTTGGCCGCGCACTGAGCCAGATGGTCAGGTCGACTGGTGTGAGGGTTTCGAGCAGACCACAGAGCCGTTTGCGGTCTACCTTGTCAGTTGCCGTGCGAGGAAAGGTCTTAAGCGGGACAATGAATGAAGGAATCATATAGAGAGGCAGGTGTGGGCGGAGAGTGGACTGATAGCGACGAGCCAGCGCCGCGCAAGACGGAGGCAACGTCTCCAATTTAGGGCTACTTCGCCTATTGCTCCAGTCGACCTCGGCGCCAGCGTTATTAGCGACAAATGCTACCAGCGTAGCTCCTTGGTCACTCTTCAAGGTGACAGCTGCGACCGCAATCTCGACGCCTTGCTCCAGCTGGCGGAAGCGAAGTTCAACGGCATCGGTGTCCACGCGCTGGCCCCTGATCTTCACATAGGTGTCCTTGCGGCTGAGATAGCGGAAGGTGCCGTCGGCGTTATAGTGGCAGAGATCACCCGTCTTGAAGAAAGGGCCCTGAATTGGAATTTCATCGAACTGCGACCGCCACTTCGGAGGGTCAATGAAAACCTGTGCGGTGCGGTCGGGGTCATTGAGATAGCCCTCGGCGATGACTGCGCCCTCCATCACGACCTCCCCAACCGTGCCAATAGGTGCAAGACAGTCACTATCGTCGGGCGCTGTGATCCACGCAATACAACCGGCCGCGGTTCCGATGGTGCCTGGAATCCATGTCGTAGGCACAATCTCTCCTGCGCCGGACGGGCCCACTTCGGCCGGGCCCCAGAGGTTGAATATTCGGACATGAGTGCCCCATCGTCGGACGAGGTCCTGTCCGATGCTCTCGCCGCCGAGGACGAGGGTCTTCAGGGATGGGAAGTCCGCTGGTTCGAAGTTTCTAAGGGTTGAGGGGGTAAAGAACGCCCAGGTGACTCCATGACTTCGAAGGAAGTCGGGCATCGAGTTCAAACGTTGGGTCTCCGACGGGATGCAGAGACATGCGCCGCGAGTCAGCGCCTGCCACGTCTCAATGATACTCATGTCGAAGGCGTATGAAGAGAACTGCAGAACTCGTGAGTCGGGCCTGACTTGCATGCGCTTACCGACATAATAGCCGGCGGTGCTGATGGCGCGGTGGCTAAGAACAATGCCCTTCGGGGTGCCCGTACTACCGGACGTGAAGACGATGAAAGCGACATCTTCCGGATTCGCCGGGGTAAAGATGATCGAGGAGGAAGGAGAAGTCGAAGAGTAAGTGCAGGACTGTGGGATGATGACCCGATCACGACCCATCTGGTGCAGCCGTGTCGCTTGCGTTTCCGAAGCCACAATGACAGGAGGGCAAGCCTGCTTGAGAATGGCTTCAATGGCCTCATCGGGGTGGGTGCTGCATAGGCAGACCGCAACGGCGCGGATCTTGACTACCGCCAGCATGCTGACCGTCATCCAGTAGGACTTCTCGAAGAGCAACGGGACAATCGTCCCTGGTAACACCTTCTCCTGCTGCAACTCGGCCGCCAGCAGAGAGGAGAGTTCATCGAGTTGCTTATACGTGAGCTCCCCGTCCCACGCTGACACGGCGGCTCGTCCGCCATCCAATTGAACCTGCGCCATGAACAGATCCTGAAAGCACCTGTCAATTGGGAGTGGTGGGTTGGAGTTCCATCGCAGCAGCTGGCGCTTGTCGTTCAGGCTTAGGGTGAAAGCTTGCTGGAGTGTAGAATCCCGACCGATCTTACGCAGCTCCTGCGCAACGTGCACAAACTGCTGGACGATTCGCTGTGCATCACGGGGATTGCATCGCGACTCGTCGTAGACGGCTCGGCAGGCGCATCCTTTCCTCTGCTGCTCCAGTCGCAGTTGGAGCACGTCGTTTGTAGCAGGTGGCGGGAGATCTTGACTCCTCCGCTTGCGTGGATGCTTCCACGGTAGGAGAAAGCTTGTTGATGGTCTGCTAGTATCTTTTGTAGTGCCTGGTTCGGGATTGCCGACTTCTATCGGGAGTATTGCTCGAGCGATAGCGTCAATAGCGACCCCAATCGAGGCGGACGGCGACAAGTCCACCTCTAATGAAACAGAGTTTCCATCGCCTGGCTGAAGTTGACTGTCCAGTACGAGACTCACCGAGCCTTGGTATCTCGCCATCAAGACAGCCCATCCAAGCACATAGATTTCCGGAGCGAGACTCCCCGTCAAGGCTAAAGCCTTCGTCTCCCCATAGATGGATGCCCCAACGCCATCACTTCCTGAGGAGGGTACGTACAACGGGGACGGTATCGTCACCGCTAACCAACGATCTAATGACATCTCCCGAAAGCTGGAGAAAATGGCGCGACGAACTATAGAGGATGCAGAGAAGACAAGAAGCAGGCCCAAGTCACACCAGCCCAGGAAAATGGCTCTGCCCGTAACTGGGCATCGCCGCGGCCATCCGGCGCCAGATATACGTGGAACTACACCGTCGAATCAGGCACGAAGGTTGCACGAGTCGGTAGTCGGAGATGAGTGAGTGACATGCGGGTCTCACTCACGCGATGAAGATAGTAAGCAAAGGGCGAATTTGCATGTTTCTGACAGCCACGCCGCGGCGGAGGGCCGTCTGTGGGAACCTTCTAGCTAGCGAGATTATGCATATGATTTGAAACACAATATCTATAGCAGGCTTAGACCCTAAATCATACGCATGCATAGATGATAGGCACCCAGCATGACAGAATTCCAGTCCCTTTGCCTACGCCGATCCAACAGCACCTTACTCTTCCTTCCCAGTCACCTCTTCCCACTGCGATGCAAGATGACGATCTCCCTACTTGGGAGCGGCATTCGAACGCAAGGTCGGAGTAGAGATATTGCACGGCAGTGGGAAGGTGTCCAAGGCAAAAAGTCGCTTGGTTTCTCCTTGCGGCAAGGTATGTGGATCCACTCGCTAACGACACCCCTTGATGCCGTATCAAACCTACCATCGGTATAGAGCAACATCACAATTCCACGACATGTTGCGAGGCGTCCGAGAGCCGTTTAGGTAGTTGCTGGATTACGGAAGGAGCCCGAATAATGCGATCATTGCCCGTGATCCGGCCGAGTCTCCTTGCGTATTCGACGGCTGTCAATGAGCTACTTAACCTCACCAGAGGACATGGATGCGCGGTTGCCAGCTACTAGCAGTACTTGGGTTGGACTCGAAACAACCACAATCTAAAATGGGTAGTCTATGTAAAGACAGAGCAGCTCACTGCCGGGAGAGTACCGTCGACGCCTCGCGCTTCATCTCCGGCACACACGACGAGCAAAGAGCCTTTGCGGATGAACTCGTCCAGTCGGTGCTGCGATGTGGGTTTGTCAAAGTGGTCAACCATGGGCTCTCTGACGAGCTCATCGACGAGCTATTCATGTGGGTGCGTGTGTCCCTCCGCCCTTCGAGCACAATAGCATCTTACTAACCGAGTTAGAATGAACGGTTCTTTCAATTGGAAGCAGAGCAGAAGCTAGCCATTGCCAACCCGGCGGGTCCAACTCCGCAGCGTGGATGGAGCTGCGTGGGTGCTGAGAAGACATCGCGGCTGTTCAGCCGTGGGGCCAGCTCCATCGATCTCACAGATGCGCGGGTGAGTCTTCTGTTCGCCTTGTTCATGGACGGACCCTGATGAAACGGTTTAGGAGCACTTTGACGCAGGGTCACCGCATGACAAGACCTTCGCGAATCGCTGGCCGGACAACAACACCCTGCCAGGCTTCCAGTCCTTTATGGAGAACTTCTACCTCAAATCCCACGAGGCCGCCTTGACCATCATGCGCAGCATCGAGATGGGGCTCGACCTCCCCCAGGACTCTCTAGTCGACAAATGCAGAGGTTCCTCCAGCGAGCTACGACTCAACCACTACCCGACAATTGATATTGAAGAGCTAGCCCGCAACAAAGTCAGCCGCATCCATCCTCACGCAGACCTGGGCGTGATTACCTGCCTCTTCCAAGACGGCCAGGGCGGACTGGAGATGGAGGATCGCACGAACCCTAACTCCTTCCTGCCCATTGTCGCGGGAAAACGGTCAGAGATGGTGGTTAACATCAGCGAGACCTTCCAACTGTGGACGAACAATGTGCTCCGCCCGGGCGTGCACCAGGTCACTATTCCCCCAACCATGAAGCATCTCAGCTCGGGGAAGATTGCCTCTCGTCGGTCCTGTGCCTTCTTCCTCAAGGCGGACCGGGATGCCTCCGTTGCGCCTCTGCCGCAGTTTGTCACCGAGAAAAGGCCGGCGGCGTATGGGGAGATGACGGCTTTGCAGTATCACCAGCAACGATTGGCAACGGCTTACTAGTCCTTGTCACTCGCGATGAGCGTATTCATGGTCTACAGAATGCTCCAATGTGCGGAGAAGGCTCGGGGTTTCACATTTTAGCTCTAGTGTTGTCGTTCTCAGTTCCAGATGCAGAAAAAGACTATCTATATCTCATACTCTCCCAGAAGCCATCCCACCTAGACGTCCCATGTAGATGGTGTATGACTGAGATTAAGCTCGACCCTGCGAGCTCTTTGCGCCCAGTCCAGCCGTCGCGTTTGCAGTAACAGCACTACACTCCCTCAGGCTCTGCATCACCCGCTTGCTTTCCAGAACCACAGACCCAGCCTCCGTAGCACCGCCCTTCGTTGAGACCTGAGCCACGATCTCCTGTGGCGCGCGCTGGTGATGAATAAGCGTGGCCGCACCGCGAGCAGCCTGAGCCGTAATCTCCAATGCCACCTGCAAGGGCAGCGTAGCCGCATCGTCCTTGTTCTCATTCTCGTCATCACCCTCAGCCCCCAGCCCCTCAGCCAGCGCAGCGATGATCCCAGCAAAGAAGGCTACCGACGAAGATCCCAGCGCCGACGCAGCATGCATCTGCCTCTCCGGTAACCATCGCACAATACCCAGCTGCTCGAACAAAGCGGTGACGAGACTGCGAGCCGCGGAATGTGTCGTCCACGCCTCAGTATCTGACAAAACAGTCACCGACTCACGCACAGCTGCCGCAACGCTGCAGACGGCCCGCGTCACCAGCCAGCCCTGATCGCCACCATCCTGGCCATTCATCTGCCTCGCGATACTCTCAGCAGAGACCCCGCCGACCAGACTCACCAAGACCCGTGGGCTGGACCCCGGTACGATCATCTGATCCTTACCACGACCATGGGATCGGCACAGATCGCCTCGCCCTCCTTGCACGTCCGCCAGCAGCTCTGCCAGCGCGGTATGCTTGCAGCCGATCAGAACGATATCAGCGCGCAGCGCGATGGCGCGATTGCGGTCGCTCTTGCAGATCTCGACGCCGGGGAATCCATTTTTGCCCCCAGCCAGGAAGGGGCGGATGGCGTGCGAGACTCGCTCCACTGCGGCGTCTGACCGAACCGTCACTTGGATGTTGTCGACAGGAGTGTGGGGCTTGGTGGCGCCGTCATTGATGGTTGTCGGGGCCTGCAGCGCAGCGGCAAGGAGGCCCTGCAGCACCGCTTGGCCGATCTTCCCTGCCCAGGTTTTTGGGTTCGGTCAGGGAGGTAGTCAAAAGGGTGGCTGGGGTTATTGATGGGATTCTCACATACCGCATCCGAGAATAGCCACAGCTAGTCCCTTGTTCGGGGAAGACATGGTGAGGTGGTCGTGATGGGGGGTGGGGGGTGGCGCGAGGGGGTTGTCTTCGGCTGCTGCAGGTGAGGAGGCAGGGTGGTTAAATATGGTACTCGCGCGGAATTCGTGCCCGACACTCAGATTTGAGGTGTTGGGCAGTTTTCTGCGGGCTTCCTGCAAGCATCTGCGGGTATATGCAGTGTGTATGCAACACTCGTGAGGGGCGTGCAGCTGCAAGTAATGGAATGTGACACGTAACAGCGCAAGCGACAGCCATATCTGAAAATAGTTGCTGCGCGGGCCACAGTGCGTTCGAGGTATAGATAGATACCATGCAAGCCAGCCCCGTGTTCCTTGCAGTACGTATCTGGTCGATCTATAGTGTCTAGAAACCGCAGATCGGCGAGGTGGCTGTTCTTGAAGAGCTAGGGAGGAGGAATGAGCCAGCAACAATGCATTGTCCATGGGACTATGCAACGATCGTGTCTATGAGCTCTGATGTCCTAGGGAGGCTGCTGCTGGACAGAATTGACCAACACTGCAGTCTGCAGGTCACTGCATGATTCTAAAAGTCTTCATGCTACTCAGTGAGGTTGTACATGAGTGTCAGTGGAGCCAGAAGTGGCAGGTCCACCGCTTTAATAAAATACATCTAACGTGGTTGATTTACCTCGGTTGTCTAGTTATGACAACACTGTAGTGGTGGATATACTTGTTATACTAACAAAATGACACTGCCTTAGAGCTTTCCGGTAGTGAACAGCAATTGAAGAGCCATCAAGGCGGTTAAATCAGGCACAGTAGTAAAGAACGATGTATGGAAAGAGCTGAACCAACTATAACTCAGTTATGGATCTGTAGGATAATACTTCTTAATCTTGTGATAACGCTACAATAACTCCTTATAACCCTCCACACATCTAGGGATAAATTTCATATGTACAAAGAGTTGTAACACAAATTATAAGTGTTCTGAGAGTTTGGAACCAGCTTACATATTATAGAGAAAGAGAGATCAATTATAGCTGTAATTAGGATGATGGGAATATATAGATTGTATGAGCCAAGAAGAATACTTTACATACTCAAGCGAGAAGAACAATTAGTGGGATTATACACGGCTTTTCAAAAGGGCAAAGTATTCAGTAATTGGAAAGTCTTAACACTACAGCTAACGCTGAGGCCTAGCGGGGCATGGCTAGGAGTTAAGTAATCAGTGTACGATGGTTATGCACGATGCTCACCGCAAGTGCCTTGGGTATATATATATATCGCATTCGACAGCCGAGCTTCATTAGCTTCCTCGTCAACCGAGCCCGTCTAAGTCACTAGTCCGAGTTCCCTATCTTACTCCATATACGAGCTTGTTCTTTGCTCAACATTGATACTACTATAACGATAAACATGACTGTCTCCATCGAACCCCACACCCCCCAAGCAGCTCCTAAACAAACCCCCAAGCACCCCGACCCGGAAATCTACACCTCCCTAACCAGATCCCTCGACTTCGCCAACGACGCCGAGGAGAAATGGTGGACGCGCACCGCGCCTCTTCTTTCGAGAATCCTCTCCTCAGCCGACTACACTCTCCCGCAGCAATGCCAGTTCCTGACCCTCTACAACACGCTGATGATCCCCAACTTCGGGCCCCACCCGCACACATGGCACTCCTCGATCACTCACTCGGGGCTCCCCGTCGAGTTCAGCGTCAACTACCAGCCCGGCAAGCAGCCCACCGTACGCATTGGCTTTGAACCGGCCTCGTCTATCTCCGGCGGTGCACGGGATCCGTACAACATGGTTACCGTGTCGAATGTGCTGAATAAGATGGGTCGACTGGGCTTTGCGGGGTTCGATCCGTCGCTGTTCCATACCTTGATTAGCACGTTGGCGCTATCGCGCAAGGAGAGTAATCACCTGGGGGGCGCGAAGCTGGAGGGGTCCAAATTCAAGACGCAAGCGGCGTTTGGGCTGGACCTCAAGGGGGATGCGGTCACGGTCAAGACCTATCTTTACCCCGCGCTGAAGTGCAAGGTGGGGGACACTGGGCTAAGTGAGCTGCTTGAAAAGGCCATTACTAAAGGTCAGAATGTGCCGGACTGCGGCCGGGTGGTTTCGCTCGTCAATGAGTACATGGAGGAGGGCCAGTGCTATAACCAGTACTCGTTTGTCGGGTTCGATTGTGTGGACTCGGCCAAGGCGCGGCTCAAGGTCTACGGAGCACTTCTGGACATCTCATGGGCCAAGGTGGAGGAGATCTGGACGCTTGGGGGCCGTCTGGCGGATAGCGAGACCAACAAGAAGGGCCTCGAGTATATGCGGGTGCTCTGGGAGTACCTGACCCCTGGCCAGGTAGGTTTCCCGGACTGTCTGCTTTCTTACACATATTAAATTTTCGCAGGACCGACGCCCCGTGGGAATCTGGAACTATGAGCTTCTACCCAACAGCGACGAGCCGATGCCCAAGTTCTACGTGGACATGAACGGAGAGAACGATCTCCAGAATGCGCAGGGTATTGCCAAATTCATGCAGCACATTGGATTGACGGCGACCGGCGAAGAATTCATCAAGACGATCCAGGAGTACTTGTATGAGGCCTTATCCACCTTGTCCTAAGTGCGTGGGGTTTATGCTAATTTGTCTCACTACAGCCCCGGCGTCGACCTCGAGCAGACCACGGATATTATCCAATACGTCTCTTTTGCCTGGAGCAAAGGGGGGCCATATTTCAGCGTCTATTACCACTCTTCCTACTAAGCGGATCAATTCATGGCCGTCCTGGCAAGCGCCACCTATCAGTTAGCATGCGTATTGCTCACCGTAGACTGCCCCTTGCACCTTGCTGGTTTCGCCGAGATAGTCACTACTATAACAAGAATAATTAGTTGGAGCATTTTTGCTTTTACCGAGTGACCGCTATTTCCGTCTGTACTCCATGTAGCAGGATCCGTTCCATCCGGGACGGCTTTCGAAGGAGGTAGCCCTAAGTATGCGTTCTTGGGGCTCCGCCGGTCAACAGGCAGAGTCATCCTTCAGCCCGACCCTACCTTTTGCGTACAGGTTTTAAAGCTTGCATGGATGTATCCCATATACTCAGTAAGCAAGATACGTGCATTCTATTGTTCTAGGATGGTAAACCCTAAGCATACTGGGCCAGCGCCAGCTCCCCCCACAGCTCCTCCGGCAAATTGGTCGGTCGATACTTTTGGCCCTCGCGGACTGCCCTGGCAACCCTCTCAAACTCCCGCTCTGTATACGCCTGGCTATCATGCCCGAAAATCCACGTCTCGAGCGGCAGCGAGGCCACATTCTCCTCGTCCGCCGCAAACGCGTCCCAGTCCTGGTTCCGCCACCCCTCGTTCGAACGGTGGCTGATGAGCTGGACAGCCGAAGCCCGCGCGTAGCGAATGCGCTCCGCCACCCGGAGGGCGAGGGGCACCCGTTCCTGTCCAGCGAGAGAGAGCGTGGTCGCGAGCGCGTTGGCGTCCTCGATCCCTTGGGATGCACCCTGCCCGGCGGCCGGGGAGAGCGGGTGCGCAGCGTCGCCGATGAGGATGAGGCGGCCACCGCTGGAGACCCAGTGCGAGAGCGGTTCGTGGTTTAAGAGCGGGTAGTTGATGAACTTTTGGGGAAGTGTGTGGCGGATAACAGACCAGAGGCGCGCGCCGATGGGCCAGTCTTTGATTAGGTTGAGCATTTCGTTAGGGTCGGCCGTCGATGTCCAGACGTCGAGGAGGTTGCGCGTGTCCTGAAGCCGTGGTTAGTCAACATGTGTAGACACAAGTATGGGACGTATAGCTACACAGATTCATACCTGGTGGATGCAGAACCACGAAAAGACCTTGCCCTTGTTACACGACTGCAGGGCGATCTGGGCACCAGAGAGGAAGAAGACGTCGAATCGGTCGGCTTGCTCCACCCCCTCAAACACCCAGCTGGCCTCTGGATCTGCCCTAAGTCGGTCGATATTGACCAACGCCCGGAAGGCCGCATAGCCCGACGGCCGCGGCTCGACGGGCTGCCCACGCATAATCGCCTGGCGCATCTTGCTGTGTACCCCGTCGCTGCAGATCACACAGTCCGCGCGGACTCGCTCGCTTGTGCCATCCCGCGCCGTGACGAGCACGCTGGCGCCCTGCTCATCTTCAACAGGGTCGGAAACGTCCACGCCAAGCGTCATCTCCACGCCGATCTTGCGCGCGTGCTCATACATCACCCGGATCAGCTCTGAGCGCGGCAGGAGGTAGTTGTGCTGCTTGCACACCTCCGAGAGATCCTGGCGGATGATCCGGCCGCCGGACGAGTTGTGGATCTGAATCTCCTTTGCGGTGACGACCCAGTCACGGAGGGCTTCGTGGATCGCCCCGTTGCCCCATCGTCCGATGATGCGTGTTGCGTTGCTCTGGAGGCCAATACAGTCGCCTACCCCACCAACAACATCATGAGCAGTCATCAGAAAGGAGCCACGGGTGGGGAGTCTTACCGATAGGCTTGAGGATATCGCTCTTCTCGAAGGCTCGGACCTTGTGGCCCTTCTCGCGGCACTCGATCGCTGCCGAGAGCCCGACTATGCCGAGCCCAACGATGATGACTTGGACTTCTTCGCCGATGGAACCCATCCTGCTGTATCTAATGCTACGATAGTGACTGGGAACGCGAACGGTGCGATAGACAGGTAGTAGGCCTCTATACACTTTCTCTTAGACTGTCCGATTGCCTGGCTATGAATTGCGTCACTTATCGAAAAGCATTCCTGCAAGGGCTATCTTACCGGTGTGACTGTCAGTAAGGAGGCCATATCTCACTCGCTGTCTTCGCTCATGCGTAGCATGTCCGGAACTGCGGTGAAGGGGAAGAGTGCCAAGCGACGCAAGGGTCTTCGCAGTTGGCCCCCCTGTTGTTTGCTTTCCAACAGACCTAGCGTCGTGCACTGCCTCCCTCATGTTGGACGAAAAAGATGCGTGGTGCGCAAGACAATGTAGCTCTACCTGAAGCCAGGCACTTACTTGCAGACACAGCGTCATGCCTCATCCACCGATCAAGGGGCTCCCACCCGAGTATAGGTAACCCTATGAACCTCGGTAATTACGACTGATAACGGCCTTTAGGGACCTCACTGATAACAGCTCACCTCCCCTTCTCTCCACCTCCGTACACGCAGCAGTGTCTCCATACTTCTTTTCCTACAGCTCCTCTTCCACCAAAAACACAATGACCCAAGGCGCCCGAAAGTATACTGACCAGCTGCGCAACACGCGCGTGCTGGTCATTGGCGGCACATCCGGGATCGGCTTCGCCGTCGCGGAAGCAGCGGCCGAGCACGACGCCATCGTCACCATCGCGGGCTCCAAGCAGGCCAAGCTCGACCAGGCCCTGACCCGTCTACGAGAATCGAGCCCGCACTCCGCCGCAGACCGAATCCAGGGGATGCAATGCGACCTGGGCGATCCGGCGACGGTCGAAGCCAACGTGCAGCGACTGCTGGCGCTGGCCGCCGGCGACGGCAAGATCAACCACGTCGTGATCACGGCGGCGGACATGACGCAGCCGCCAGCGCTGGTGGGGCTGACGGTGGCCGACGTCCAGCGGCCGGGGGTGATCCGGCTGGTGGCGCCGCTGATGGTGGCCAAACACCTCCCGGCGTACATGGAGCAGGACGCGGGGAACTCGCTGACGCTGACCAGCGGCGCCCACTGTCTCAAGCCGGATCCCGGATGGACGGTCATCTCGGGATACTGCGGCGCGGTGGAGGCGATGGCACGCGGGCTGGCGGTGGACTTGAAGCCGTTGCGCGTCAATGTCGTGGCCCCCGGGGCGGTGCTCACCGAGGCGGTCCGTGATATCCTGGGCGGCGCCACAGATCTCGCGGTGAAGATGGCCAGGGAGAAGTCCACGGTCGCCCAGGTCGGGACCCCGGAGAGCGTGGCCCAGGCGTATCTGTATCTGATGAAGGACCGGTATAACTCGGGGTCGACGCTGGCTACGAATGGGGGGATGCTACTGCTTTGAGCTGAGGGTGGGCTTTCACAATAGTGGCTGCATTATGGCCTTCTTGCGAGGTAGAGTGAGATTCGGCTGGATGCAATTGTACCTCGAAGGTGATGGTCTGATCGAGGTAGCTACCGCTAATAGCTGCTGTTGACTACGAATTTATGGTTAAAACCTCTTATTCCTCCTGATCCCGCGCCCGAGAGCCTGGGCTCTCAGTTCTCGCATCGCAACGATCAAATCAAATACAATGACCGATGTTAATATATCTCGAGCTCTCAGTAATGACCTGCTTTGCCTAAGCTAGTTCCCTTCACCGGTGTGCGGTAGTTTCCCACGCCTCGGAGATATAACCCGACCCACGTAAGACAGTCTATCGGGTGCTCCAACATAGCCTAGAGGAAAATGGATGAACCCGTGGCAATCCATTGCCAGCACCCTATCAGTCTGACCACTCTCTACATCTCCTTTGAATGGATCGCTATGGTAAGTGTAGTGCACACACATGTCAGTATGTGCTAGCGCATAGCACATTGACACTGAATACCGTTCAAAGCCGGCAGGCGGTTGGTCGGATGAGGATTTACATTCGGCGTCAAGGACGCAAGGGGCACCAATGAACCGAAACAATGGTATTCTGTTGTCTGCCAGGGCTAAACCGACTTGCAGCTGTCCTCATCAATAATGTGGCAGTGAGGGGTGGTCCCCTCCCTGTGCAGCATCATAACTAATAGCAGACCACCCTAGAAAGTCGGTGAAACGGTGTCTCAATGCTGCCAGGAGCAGTCGATGTGTCTTCTGGAGGTGGCAAGCATCAGCACGAGGCAAGGGGGTGAACACTGGCACTACCGGCAGTAGTTTGAATTCACTGTTGTTCCAATCTTTCTATCATTATTATCTATATAGTGAGATACTCACGGTGCACGTTGCCACCACGAGCATCCTCACCCCCAAGCCTATTCATTCTCTCATTCAAATCTCTCGCCATGGGTCAAATGCAACAAGATGCGGACGAGTACTTCCGCGTGTGGAATCCCGAGCAAGCCGATCCCAATCACCAGGAGAAGCCCGAAGAGCTGGAGGTTTGTGACAACTACATCCCTATCTACTGAGTTCCAGAAGCCGTGTTGACTCTTGCGAAGCAACGGAAAGCCGCTCAAGATGCCCTCTCCATCCAGTGAGCCCCATTCCCTCCCATGTTCCTTCACCTTGCCTCGCACTCACAACAACCAGGTACTACAACCTGGTGACCTCGATCTTCCAGAAGTCCGGGCGGATGTGCGGGCACCTGTGCCGACTCTCGCCCAACGAGCCGATGGCGCAGTCGCTGGTGCGGCACGAGCACTACCTGGCGCACCGGGTGAACATCCAAGAAGGCGAGAAGATCCTGGATGTGGGGTGTGGGATCGGCAACCCGGCGCGGTCGATCGCGCGGTTCACGGGGGCCAACATCACGGGGCTGAACATCAACGCGCAGCAGCTGCGGCAGGCGCGCCAGCTGACCCAGGAGGCCGGGCTGGGGTACCAGGTGAACTTCGTGGAGCAGAACTTCCTGCGCATGGAGGACTTCGCGGCCGAGACCTTCGACGGGGCGTACGCGATCGAGTCGACCTGCTACGCGCCGGACCTGGTCGAGGTGTACTCGGAGATCTTCCGGGTGCTGAAGCCCGGCGCGCGCTTCGGGGTCTACGAGGCCCTGCTGACGGACAAGTACGACGAGGCGAACCCCGTCCACCGCGAGGTCAAGACCAACATCGAGCGCGGCGGCGGGCTCGCGCGCATCCACACCTCCGCCGAGGCCATCGCCGCCATGAAGGCCGTCGGCTTTGAGATCCTCGCCATCGACGACCTCGGCGCCCGCCCGGACCAGATCCCCTGGGAAACTCAGCTGAGTGACCCGACTCTCGAGAAGCAGGGCTGGCTGTCCTTTGCGCTGTTGAGCGTCTTCTTTGCCGCCCGCGCCTCGCCCCTGGTCAATCGCGGGCTGCAGGCTGTCGTGGGTAAGTTGGAGCAGCTGACGCTTTTCCCGGCCGGGTCGCAGAAGGTCGTGGATCTGGTGGTCACTATTCTGGATGGCATGTACCGTGGCGGAGCGTTGGGCATCTTTTCACCCATGTTTTTGATCGTGGCGAGGAAGCCAGAGGCGTAGTCTAGTCGCGATGTTGGAATGACAGAAGAGGAACACAAGGATGCGTCTTGAATCTGGGAACAATTTCTTGGAGTGTATGGAATGATTCATGAATACCAGTAACTGAGTTAAATTTGCGTATGCGGAGTCTCTCTTCTCGGATAGCCAATAGGTAATCATAATCCGATGGAGAAGAGCAGTACGAAAAGGACAGTGGACTCAATCGTCACTTATTCTACGTTGATCGTCTTCATTGGAGCGGGGTGGAAGCATTATCGTACTCCGAAGATACGAACTAGCTGAGGTAAAATCTGCTTATGGGGCAACTATTTCCTCAGTTAATTATTCAAGGCAGTCACAATCCCATGGATAATACTACGACAAACAGAACAGTCGGCTCAATTTGGACTTTCTTTAAGTTAATATTGTCTATAGGACTTGGTGGGAAGGGCTTATCGTACTCCAACCACACGATCTAGTTGAGGGAGAGATTTAGATATCTAGGATACAAGCCGTTCTTCCAGGAAACCCTAACTCAGTGCACAACCGCAGGGACTTTCGCAGTCTTCTCCCTCTTGACTGACAACCACTCCAGAAACACCGCTCCAAAAATCGACAGCGCGCTCCCCGCAACAGGAAGATAAAACGTCTGCGTCGTCGCCGCATTATACGCGTTCTTGAGCTGGGGCAGCACCGCCGGCGAAAAAGAGCTCGCCAGCTCCGCCGCACCGGCGGCAATCACATCCCCCGGCGCCACGTCCGGCGCATACTGCACCACGGCCGCGACGAGCCGGTTCTGGAACAGATTCTGCGCGATGGCAATGAACAGCGCGCCGCTGAGGTTCTGCGCAAACATGACGATGGCCGTGGCCGTCGCTATATCGTCGGGCGGGAGCGACGCTTGCACGGCGATGAGGGGGATGTTGAAGCCGAAGCCCGCCCCGATGCCGACGAGGGCCTGGTAGCCAATCCACTCCGGGTGGCCGGAGGTCGCGGTCAGAGTGCTGCACATCCCGCAGCCGATCGAGAGGATGATCGTCCCCAGATACATCAGGGGCATGTAGTGGCCCATCATGTTGACAGCAATGCCCCCGATCAAGGTACACAGGGAGATGCCGGCAATCATTGGGATGCTCATAATGCCCGATGACATGGCGGACGCGCCCTTGACGGCTTGGAACCAGATCGGGAACTACTCTCGTGTCAGATATCGTGAATTCGGGCCCATTGTTTGGCGGCGGTGGAAAACTCACATAGTAGGCCATCACATAGTAGGAGCCGGAGAAGAAGACGGTGTAGACCGCTGTGGCCCAGACGTTTCTCATTGCAATCAGCCGCGGGGGCACCGTTGCCCGTTCCTGCTTCCACCGTTGGATTGCGGCCCAGACGGTTATAAGCACTCCGAAGAGGATGAACAGCACGATGATCCGGGCGTTCTGCCAATGGTACTTGGTGCCAGCCCACTGCAGCGGCAGGAACAGGCAGACAATGGCGGGGACGAAGATGAACAGTCCCCAGAGATCAAGGTGGCCCATCTTCTCCTTCCAAGACAGCTGCGAACGCGCCGGTCGTTCCTTGTCATGATACGAAAAGAGAACCGCCAGACCTGTAACAGCGCCACAAGGCAAGTTGATGTAGAAGCACCATCGCCAGGTCAGGTGGTTGGTGAAGGCGCCTCCGATCCTATCAAGCATTAGAAATCGATGGATCCACAGAATTTGAAAGACAGCTTACAGGGGCCCCGTGACACCAGCGATCCCAGCCATGCCCGTGATCAACGCGTTGTAGAGGGCTCGTTTCTCCAGCGGCACCGTCTCGCTCATGATCAGGACCGCGCCGGGAAAGATGCCCCCACTGCCCAGGCCGGCAATTGCGCGTCCGATAATCAACGCGGTCGAGGTAGGTGCCACACCACATAACAGGGACCCAAGCTCGAACAGCAACAGAGCCGCGCAGAAGGTCCATTTCAGGGGATAGAGCGTGTACAGCTTCCCGAACAAGAGGGTCACCGAGCAGATGGTGAGGAAGTAGACACTGCCATACCACCCGACATCGCTGATGGTCTTAAACTCTAGGGAGATTTTGGGAATCGCCGTCGCGAGGATTGTGTTGTCCTATGAATGATTTAGCTATCTTTCAGGGGATATGCTCGGAGTTTCGCATACTAAAGCAACGCAGAAGATGCCCATGCACAGGCCGGTCGTCAACCACACTATCGTCCAAATGCCCGGGGTAGCGTCCTCGGAGGTGCCATCCGTCTCTTCAGCCTTTGGGGCATCATAGGGCAACTCTTCGAATGGGGTTCCAGCGATTGGTAATTCAACGGGAGCATGTCTAGCAGCTTGCACGCTCTTTTCGGCATCCGTGGCAGTCTCCATCTGGCACAAGGATCGAGTCACTGGATGGGGTACGCTGGATAGAGACACTATGCTACCAGGAATGGTACTCGTAGCAATGGGACCGGAGAGCGCGGAATCCTTGATTGTCCTGGTTCTACATCCTCTGAAGAGTACTCTGGAAAAATCACCACTACTCAGTTTAGATATCTTCCTTCTCGTCCACATCAAGATCTACAAGACCCTTACTCCGTCCTCACCCAAGAGACGATCACGAATTTTGAATCTCGGCTGTTCTTCCACCCGGGACCCCCTCGATAGCTTCCTTCCGTGGAAGGCCCCGCCTAGAATTCCTGAACACGGAGAGGGCATGATAGAGATCTTCAAATGCTGTATCCTTGCGGGTGCAAGGAAAGAAATGAGTGGACTTCGACTTCAAACATCTACAGGTGCCACCAGCGATCCTAATGACAGTGCTTCATGCTCGAACGGCACCCTGACCGCTGGAGCAGTGCGTTCTCCCCCTCACCTCTGCCGCTTGCCAGCGGCAAATATATTCTGCCAGGGCAGCAAGGGGCAGCATCTGAGACACTTCTTCACTCAAGTAAGGCATTCTTATGACCATCAATGACAGACGTCCTTCGCAGGTGTACCCCTGGCATTGTCAGGTCTAGGTTTGGCATGTGCACCGTCTCAGACTTGGCATTAGACCCTCACATCCAGTAACCCGCAAGGACAGTATGGGAGATGCAGAGATCATTGACTCCCCCTTTCACATGAGCTTCTAGAGACGAAGTCGCCAGTTGCATAGCAAGGAGCGGGCTACAGCGGAAAAACCAATCTCTGTACACCGCAATTGATTGCCGTCAAGGCCATTGAAGTGGCGACAACAGTAGCAGTGGTTTATAACACCGCAAAACATCCTAGTTCGTTCGAGAACACCAGAGAATCATCTGAGTACCTCATCTCCACGAGATCCCACCAAGATACCTCCACGAAACACCGCCCCGCCAACATGGTCTTCCGCACAGTCTTCGCCAGCGTTGCTCTAGCCCTTGCCCTTTCGCGGGTATCCGCTGGTCCAGTTCCCGAGGCCATTCCAGCGGTAAACTTGAATGAAATCCCCAAAATTACCACAATCTAACCACTCCGCAACAGGCCGCCGTCTACTCCGACATCGAGTACCAGGGCACCACCGCCCGGATCCCCGTCTCCGACAGCTGCGTCGACCTGACGATCGTCAACAACGGAATGTAAGTTACCTATGGGTTCCACCTAATCGTGGTATTCTGTCAGTCCGACTGACCCCACCCTTTCTAGGAATGAAACTGCCGGCATTGGCTCGATGGTGATTCCCGGCCCAGAGATCACATGCAGCTTCTATGAGTAAGTCGGACAGTCGGACGGGAACCTTCTAGTTAGCCTTTGGACTACGCGGCTAATAAAGGCACAGGACATGCGACTGCTCCGGCGGCACCTTCGGACAGGAGTTCCAGTTCTCGGCGTCGACGCCTGATGTCCGCCAGCAGTATAGGGATCTCGCACAGCTGTCGATTGACAGTATCAAGTGTAAGAGTGTAAAGAATTTCAGCTAGAGTGGTGGTGGGGCTGCATGGGAGGATCTGGGCAGCAAAGTGGGATCTAGGAATGTGTTGGGTTGGTTGATGAAAAAATATATATTTGTTTGACAGTCGGGTACAGTCTGGTGTATGGCCGAACGGTTAATGCGTTCGCACGCAGTATCTTATCCATTTTAAAGATCTTCATATACGGCTCTTAATGGCTGAAAAACTTATAGAACGGTTGTTCGACGTGTCCCATTTTTATAAGATACAAACTATTTTTCAATATATTTAAATTTAACGACTTAACCTGCTTTATATGATAATTCTAAATTTTACTTTTCGATTTATTACTTTATAAAACTCAGGTTTCTGTTGTATATATATTACAATGTCCGGATATCAGGTATAAAACAGCTCAGAGTAGTATTAATATATAAACATTCCAATTATATCTATTTATATGATTTTCAAGAACTTAGACTAATTATACATATTCGTAGATAGATTGGACTAATATAATATCTATAACTTTAATACATTATATATATGGCTCGATAAAAATAGTATGCTAAATTATAAGCTGCGACTACTGCTATACAGATCTTAAGCCTGCTAGAAGCAAGAATGAATTCATCATCATCATCATCATCACCAGTCGGGTGTATCCTTCGGAGACAGTGTAGATATTGAACACCAGGGAAAGACTAGTTATGCTATCTGCCAAACGAAAAGTGAAATGGAGACCAGGCTAGCTGTTTTGATTCGATTCTGTGTATGGGATGACAGGACTGGTACCCTGCAGTGTAAGTTAGATGAGGCGTAAGGTCTACGTGTAGTGCAATGCTGTAGTGCAATGCGACTAATACTTTGAGCACACTCTCCAGCTTGCGATATAATAAGATTTAGTCGAGTTCTACCACCAATAACATTATAGTGCAATCTCCTCCTCCCGTCGCCTCACCATAAGCTGCGCCATTGGATTTGCAATACACGAAATTCCCGCCGACAATGTCCGCGGCATCTCACTCTCCACACTCTTGATCTCATATCTCACCAGGATGTGACTCAGTATGACCTTGACCGCTGCTACGGCGAAGAACCGCCCCGGACACGCCGCATTGCCATGGCCAAAGCCCATGTGCTCCACACTCGTAGCAACCGCATGGGCTTTATGTTCCTGGCCTGGATTCTCCTTCATCCGTAGGAACCGGTAGGGGTCGTACTTTTTGGGCTCCGGGTACAGCTCGGCGTCCCACATGTGGTGGATTGTGACCCCGACGATCTTGCCCTTGGGAATCACGGTGCCGTCTTTCAACGCGAAGGTTTCGGTTGCGAGGCGGCGCATGAGGACTGACCTGTATTAGTTTGGTCTCGAAATTTCGCTGTGAGGAGGGTGTTGATGACATACTCGAGCTCACGGGCTGCAGACGCTGCGTTTCCTTGATGGCGCTGTCCATCCGCTTGAGACTGTGGATAGTATTTCTGGACCATCCGTGGCTCTCGACTGCGCCGATAACCTCCTGCCGCAGCTCCGCGACCAGATCCGGCCGGGAGACGATATCGAAGATCACCTTGGTCAGCAGATCCGACGCGGTGGGGATGGTGGCGAAGAAGAAGGCGATGGTCGATATGACGGGATCATAGGCCTCGCCCCGGTGCGCCGACTCTTCGATAAAATCCAGAATGTCGAGCTGCGGTTTCTCCTTGTTGCTCGCTTGCCTGGCCCGCTGCTCGCGCCGTTGGGCGATTACGGGGAGCAGCAGCTGCCTCAACTCCTGCTGGCGTCTGCGCAGATTGCGACACGAGGGCAACAGCCAGTGGACCAGAGGGATGGTCCATTCAGGCCATTTCTTCAGCACATAGATGGCCAGCACGTCCTTGCCCGTGTAGCTGAGGATTGCGTCCAGCCACCGAGGATTCCGGCTCAACTCCTCGCCGATATAAATGCGGCCCGCTACACTGGCGATGATCCTTGCTAGAGAGGGCTGGATATTGATGGCGTGCCACTCTGATGGTTGCGTATGAGCTATGAGTGGACTTGCTTCGACCCTTGGGGGGGGGGGGGGGAGGGAAGTACCTTTTTCATCCGTCCATACTTCGCGGATACTCAGCGAAGCTTCCTCGGCTATAGGCTGCACCACGGCAGCTGATCTCAAATTTGTACATTAGACGTGATCGCTCAATCTGAATAGCGACTTACGTATAGTCCTCGTCAGCCTCGCCACGATATCGTGGGTGATGCGGCCATGTCTGCGCCCATTTGAGAACGGTTCGAATCCCGGTAGGGTTGTATACAGATCCTGTCGACGAAACAATCAGCGCGCGACTCACACTGTTGTTCGAATCCGACTACCACCTACCTTCTCCAAGAATAATCCAGAATCCAGGCGTGTTTCGTTGCGCAGCTCGTGCGCGTAGCGCTGGCCGGAGAGAATCAACCGCTCACCAAGGTCGGTTATTATGAAGAATGCCTTGAACTATGGTCATAGGGTCAGTAAATATAGTACTGCTGGCACGGGGAAGGTCTCTACGCACTTTCGCCTCCGTAAAGCGGATCAAGGAGGCACCGCCTGCTGTAAAGCGCTGCTTGGCTTTCGCATACGAGACCTCCGCCCCTTTTCGAGTTTCGATGACGGGGATTTCCGTTGGGAACGATAGGTATTTCCATAGGACCAAGAAGAGAGCTGCTATCGCCCACGAGGCACTGGGGGGCAGGTGATCCATGAACTCGAGTATAGCCATAGTTGACCGTTCAGCAGTCGGTGCGAAAAGGTACTGGAGAGCAAGGATAGATGACACTCCCTTAGGCTTACTAATTGTATACTCAGGACTACATTACATCAGAGCATAGGACTGGTCTCTTCGAAGTTTGACAGTCATATATAATTCAGATACCCTTAAGGTGTGGTGACGTGGAGGAACGTATCTCCATCACCAGGCTTGAGACGGCGATCTAACCTTGTCTAGCATTGATCAAGTCCAATGAAGGCGGGGAATGCACTGTTGACAGTACACTTTTGTATTACCTTGTGCAGGCTCCGATTGGCCTGTAGAGACCCAAGACAATAGGCATTGTCGCAAGGCGGGCGCATATTCATTCCATCTGCACTATCGTTAACCTAACGAAAAGAATGGAACGCTTGTGTGCTTGCGTTGGCCTCTGGGGACGCGAGTGGCATTCCCAAAGGCTCGTTATTCCACTTTGCTGCCGCCATACTCCCTTGTTTACAGGTCAACAAGAGGCGCATATCAATTCTGATGGTTACAATACATGACACCTTTGCTGCTGCAAGTCCCATGATTCTCTTAGACGAAGACAGAAATTTCTCTGTCGTGCCCTGCGACGCAGCGGAGCTCATTTTGACACGGCATAGTAAGGGGTGGACTCCGATCATTCGTAGATACAAAATTAACTTAAACGCACCTCAATATTGCGTGAGGGATTTGGAACTAAGAAGATCTACGGGGTCTTATATAAAATACTAAGATATCAGGTAGTTTACCTATCTTACCAGTATTGAATGCCTTGGATCATACATCAAGAGGAAGCGGGATGACAGCAATTAACATGGTCAACCTCCTGGCAGTGGCAAAAAGCGACAATTGTAAGTCGCCAACCCGAGTGTCTGGAGACTACGGAGTACATTCCGTCTACTCAGAACGGAAGTCGCCCGGCAAGGAGTTCCTGCAAGGAGAGGTGGGGGCGCTTTGAGTTATCCAGACGGCAAGATGACTCTATGCACCTAATCAAGGAGGCTGGCTTCATTGAATGTCGGTGACGGCGTAAGGAACAGGTGCAATGCGAGAAACCCACAGAATTAGATTAGGGCCTGCTGGGCCTTGCAGCACGTTTGAAGGCTTGCTGGCCCAAGCTGCTTACAGGACTCCAAGTTACCAATAAGTCATAACCTCGCTGTTACCGGGGATCAGGAAGAGTATATAAAATCCCACGACGATAGAGGGCTGAACATCCCTAGCTGACCTGGCTATCAACGCTCCTGCCTTACACAGACCCTGACGACCTTGTATCCAACCATACCAGCCACGATGAAGCTCCCCTCCACCCTTCTCCTCCCAGCTCTCGCCCTCCCCTTCTTCGCCTCCGCCAGCCCGGTCCAATCCGCAGCCCCAGTACCATCCCCAGCCCCCGTCCAATCCAACCCCGATGCCCCCGTTATCACCAACAACCAAGACCTCACCTACGTGGCACATATCCTCCGGGATCCGCACAGCGGAATCGAAGGGGTCGTGACCGCATCGCCGGGGCCAAACAATACCGGCGTCCAGATCAAATTGCACTTCTCTGGCCTACGAGAAACGAGCAAATACCGTAATTTCCCCGTCCCAGCCCTCACCTGTTCTGTTCCACCCCTCGGCTTCCCCAACTCTGCTAAAAGATATACACAGTCTACCACATCCACTACCAACCCATGCCCGAATCCGGCGATTGCAAGGGCACTGCGGGACTTCTCAACCCTTACAACGCCCAGGAGGATCCCTGTAATGCGGCCGAGCCCCAGACCTGTGGCGTGGGTGATCTAAGCGGTAAACACGGGTTCCTCATCGCGGATGACTATGGCACTGTCGCGGCGGTGTACGAGGATAAGTATCTGTCCAACCAGCCGGATTCGGTAGCGTTTTTTGGGAATCGCTCCGTGACGATCCATGCGGATGATGGAGGCAGGTATAACTGTGGGAACTTTGAGTTGCAGTGATGAGCCACTGTCGTTGCCGGTATGATAGCAAAGCGATCTCAAAGATTTACTCTGGCATGGGCATTACGTGTCGTGGGGTTGGATTGTGAAGCTAGAAGCCCAATAGAATGTCTCTTCCCTGTCACATAGATTTGTCGGGTGCTCGCAGAGAAGAAACTATACGTACTCGGATGCAAGTACCGGTCTCCTAGATCTGAGTACTCTGACACCTAACCATTTTCCAATGTACAAAGCTTGTCCCATTCAAGCACTATCCTCTGATCCAAGTCTCTGGTAAATACAACATCCAGTTTACAATAAATTCTGCGAACAGATCAGACCTAACATCGCGCATGTTGAGGCCCGTACTGGTCTTGCTGTATGCAGTCCCCTTGCGGGAGGTTCCCACCACTATATCATCCCCCCTGACGTTAACTTCTAGTTTTTGTATTGGTCAATCTAGATCCATCCAACAGGGCGCTCGGGACAGGCTTAATTTAGTAGCATACTCCTCCTCCGCCGTTTCTAAATTGCCACCTTGGGCTGCAGAGACATTCTCTCTCCATTTGATGGAGCAAGGAGGTATACCAACAAATTATCTTGTGCCGTCCCAACCATATCCAATAGGGCTTGGGGCGCCTCTCCAGTTTGACATAGTCAACTTTCATTCTTTCAAAGGGATTAATTTCTTTGTATAAGTTGGCTTCCAGGCGTCACTCGTCAAGTGTGGGGATAGTAGCGCGGAGCGAAAGCAGCAAAGACATGCAGACCGTAACATCTCAAGCGATCGCCTTGGCCGCGATATTGGTCACTCAGGGAGTTGCACACTCGATACCTGACTGGGGTGCTCTCACCCCCTACCACGAAGTCTCTTCTTTTGGAGCCTCTGGCGGAGTTCCTCAGGGGTGCAGACTATCCCAAGCCCACGTCCTCCACCGACACACAGAGCGCTATCCAACCTCCTACTTCTTAGAGGGTGGTCAAGCCGAGGTTCTCGCCGACAAAGTCGCCACCTACCAGAGTGCACACCCTGATACCACCTTTGCCACGGGCCCGCTGGCTTTCTTGAACGAGTGGCAGTACACCTTCGCCGGCGGCGGCACAAACACGCTTCTTCCGTCTGGCACGACGACAGCTCATGCTGCGGGCGCTGCCTTCTGGAGCCAGTACGGGCGGCTGCTTTACGATGTGGGCACTGAGGATCCATTCTGGAGGGAGGGGTTGAATGTCTCTGCGAAGCTTGTTTTCCGGACGACTTCTGAGGAGAGAATTGTCGAGAGTGCAAAGTGGTGGTTGAGTGGGTGCCCGTCTACTTCACTCTATTCTTTCCATCGGTAGCGTCATGCTAATCTAAGCATATAGATGGATTCTTCGCAAATGCAGACGCGACGAGCGCCGAAGATCAATACAGCCTGGTTATCCTCCCCGAAGGACCGGGTCTGAACAACACGCTGGCGCCGTACGACGTTTGCGAGGGCGACATGACCGAAGGGTGCGTGAATCCTTCACCCAGTCCCACCCCCAACAACTAACCAGTCCGCAGAGAAACATCATTAACCCACGACTTCATCCCGCGCTTCACATCCAGCGCCCTGGAACGCTTCTCCGCCTACCTCCCCGAATCCTTCAACCTGACCGCGCTAGACATCTACGCCATGATGACGCTGTGCCCCTTCGAGACCAGCGCCTTAGGCGCCCCCTCACCCTTCTGCGGCCTCTTCACCGACCAAGAATGGAAGGACTACGACTACGCCTCGGACCTGCACTTCTACGGCGACTACGGGTTCGGCTCCCCGTCCGGTCGCGCCCAGGGGATCGGCTACGTGGTGGAACTCGCCACGCGCATCGCCGGGGAGCATCTCCACAAAGGCGACGTAGGCATCAACTACACCTACGACAACAACGAAGCCACCTTCCCCACCCAGCAGGCGGTGTACATGGACATGGCGCACGACGACACGATTATCTCGGTGCTCACGGCGCTGGGCCTGGCGCAATTCAAGGAGGGCCCCGCTGGTCTATCGGGCAAGGTCGATCATGCCCCCGAGCATCGATTCCGGACCAAGGATATTACCCCGTTCGGCGCGCGTCTGGTGGCCGAGATCTGGAGTTGCAGCAGCAACAACAGCAACACGGCGGACTTCACGGCCCTGCAGCCGGTCCTCTACCGGAACCCCGGGGTCGAGGAGGTGGCCGGGGGCACGGACTATATCCGGTTTGTGTTGAATGGGGGTCCGGTGGCGCTGGAGGGCCTCAGTGGGTGTGAGGATGCGGTGAATGGGTTCTGTCCGTTGGAGGGGTTTCTGGGCGGCATTGCGGAGCTGAAGGAGCAGGCGCAGTATGACTATGCGTGTGGGGCGGGGTATACGGCGGAGGGGCAGGTCACTGATGGGGTTCCGGTGTAGAGTAACAGCTTCTCTGGTTGGGATGCAAATCGTGGGTCAATCATATAGTTTCCATAGATTCCACGAAGGAAGTTGCGAAGAATTGACATATAAGATTTCGGCCCTCTCCGCTCGGATGATAGCACCACCGCTGCAACGGAGAGATTTACACCAAGCATTTACCCAAACCTGCAAGCTATTCCTGTCATCTTGAAAACCTCGGCCAATCCCTCTACGTCCGCTCAAGTAAATAATAAAGACCGTTTCCCGGCCACAGGCTGGCACCGAAGAAACGGCGGATCGACGAGGATGGTCATATTGTGCCGCAGGAGAGCACAGAACCTGCCACCAGATCAGCGCCTACCACACACTCGACCACGTTGAGTCAGTAATCGGGGCCACAAGCAGTACATACGTGGGATTCCGCAAACTCGGAAGACGCGAGTAGATCACCCGGTCGATGCCCTGATCTACCGTCCCGTCGTAGATTGTCCCATCCGGCAAGATGGGAAACTCAAAGGTGTCGTTCTTGCTGGCGCAGTAGCCGGTGAAGGTCAGGTTGGTCGGCGAGAGGCCCTTTCCGAATTGATGAGCGTAGCGTTCTGCCTTGACAGTTAGGGGAAGGCCCTTCTGGAAGATTGGGGAGGGGCTTTACCGGAGGGGGGCCCTGTTGGTGGGATCTGATGGGCACCCGTGTGCGTGACGGCGTCTCGCAATACGGCTTCAATGGCCGTGTCGTTGTATATATGTGCTGGTTTTGATAAGCGGTGGGCACTTGCGATGCGTTGTGTCTACCGTTTGTACGTACCTGGGAATGACAAGTTGCCTTTTCCTACGGCTGGACAGATGAGTTGCGGTGGTACATCGGAGGCATTGAAGAGGCCCATTCTGTGCGTCACATTCGGTGACCAAGTGGAAGTTGGTCGGCCCCAGGAGGTCTGGAGCCATGCAAAGACCACGAGGAATGCAATTGGCAGGGTGTTCATAGTGCGCATTTTCTAATAGTCGAGAGAGAGAAGGTGACAAGCGGAGCCTCCCGCGTTACAAACACTGGTATCAAAGATATATAAAGTCCCACGCCCAGCTGGTGTTAAGCGTGACTACATTGACTCGATCCATACTGGTAGTTACTAATCCGAGCTGGGGATCATAGCTATGCTGCTTCGTTCTGCCGACAAGGTGAAAACCCGACATAACGAGCGATGACACTGTCACGGTACGTGTGTTCATGGGCGGAGTGCAATACGGCCCAGTAAGGGAGTTTTCTTGGTCAATGCGTAAGGAAAGACTTCGAAGTGGAGACTGGAAGATGGGCAAACCCCCTTGCAGCAGTATTACATTGCCACGGGATGCCAATGTAGAAAGGGGGTAGCTTGAACAAGGATGATTACAATGTCTTTGTGGTTCAGGTAGCTTAGTTAATATATAGATTAAAATTCCGCCACTGCTCTTGCCGCCCTTTTAACCCATGATAACCGATTTTCATGGAGATGGTCCCAGTAGAGTATCTAGAGCTTCGGAAATAGACTACTTGACTAGGTCTCTCTCCTGTTAGAACACTGGGAACTTTTACAAGCTAAGAGCGTCCATTCTGATTGTGCTTTTCAATACCGGGTATTAGACAGTTTCACACCTCACAATATCCGACATGTATATATAAACATCTGTCCAATATAACTGAACGCTCTTCATTCCATACACGGTCTTCTACTTGCTAGCAGCATAAGCTAGTTTATAATACCTTCCTACTCTAAGGTAGACTCATGGCCTACACCAAGTTATTTTCGGTCCACGCCGAGCTGGGCGCCCAGTTTATACATGGAGTAGAACCGCGTTGGGAGAGCAGAGAAGAAGGTAAACTCAAGACCTGTAGTATTTCCGGTGGCACTGGAGAAGTGCTCTTGCTACAAGGAAAGAGAGAAGGGTCATTAAGCTATGCAGTGACCGCGATAGCCTTCCGTACCATCATCACTCCTTCATACTAGGTAATGAGGAATTGGATGCCTCCAAATCTTTGTCAGGCAAAACCTCTTAATCAAAGAACATATCGGAAGTCTGCGTCTGTGCGTTCAGTCTTTTCCACGGCGTCCGCTGAGATGTCTGGCGAGTGTGCTGCTGCATCCGCTTCACCGGGCTGAATGTCTCTTCGCTTATTCTGCCAGACAAGATAACAGCGCAGGACGACACACAACAGGGCAGCGAGCGAGTAGCACGTAAGCAAGGTCGTGAACGCAGTCTGCGGCGCGAGAACCTGTTATTCATTGCGTCTAGATGAGAGGGGGTTGCGTCGAACACGTACCGTATAATGCGGCGCTTCACGAGCGATGAAACACTGCGGCCCGACAAGGTTCCCTGCCGAATTGGCAATGAAGAACACAGCCAAGACGGTCGGCTTCTTGGTCGAACCTGCGATGTTGCATGCGAGGAGAGACAGCACGAGCGGCAGGGGGACCACCGACATGATCAGCCAGAATCCGGCAAGTCTGCTCAGCTTGTCCTCAGCGGGTAGCAGTTTGATCATCAAGGTGCCTGCAATGGCTAGGAGGTACCAGGCGGCCAGGCATAGGAGACGAGCATTCTTGATCTTGGATGTGACAACGGCTACGAGAACGATGGTGACGAGCTGGAAGGCGTAGGTGGGTAGGCCGATCAGAATGGTTTCGCCGGCGTTGTAGCCGAATCCTTCAATGATCAGGGTGGAGAACTAGATCCAGGTTAGGGTTGCTTCTTGAGATTCTGGAATGAGGGGCTTACACTCGTCGCACCGCTGTTCGGGAGCGCAATGACGAACGAGAATATGAACCACCACCACACATGGAAATCCGTTAGAGCGTCCTTCACCTGCGACCAATCCCATTTGCTGGTTTCGGTCGTGCGCTGTAGACGACTCAGACGCGAGGAAGCGAACTGGCGATCTTCTTGGTGCAGGAACCATGCGGAAGAAGGTGAGTCGGGGAGGTAGAAGAACAGCACTATCGACCACAGCAAGGTAAGAAGCCCTAGGGATATGATCTGGATCTAAGTAACGAGTTAGTTGGCAAAGCCTGCAGCAACAGAGACACTACCCACCTTCCACTTCGGAAACCCGCCCGTGTATTGAAGGGACCCGTAAGCGACGAAAGACCCTATAAGGCCTGCAAGGACGTTGCCCGTGAACCAGAACGAGTGGCGAGGAATTTGCTCATCATCGGTATACCACATGTTCGTGACCAAGGAGAAGCCTGCAGCATTGGCGCTGCCAAAGACACCGAGTGCAGCACGGAGAATCATGAGACTCTTGAAGTCTACTGCAACAGCATGTAAGGTAAGTACAATCCCCCAAAATCCCCTTGATTTGGTCAGTGATGTTTTGATTCCATAGCTTCGGCTCGAAATGGACAGGGCTGTACATGAACACGGCCAGGTACTTCCCCAGCGGAAAGCGAACAAAGCCCAGCGAAACGGGGTAAGACGCCACCAAGAACCCTACATCGTAGACCGCATTTGACCAGCTATATTGCTGACCTACCAAATTCTGTGTTTTGATTTAATTTCTGCATCTTGTAGAGCAGGGGACATACGTACCAGGTCTTCGTTCATCCCAAGCACCGCACTAAAGGCTAATGAGGTCTTGTCCAGCAGCTGCAAGCCGAAGCTAAAGAAGACAACCGGCATCAGACTGGAAACTGAAAGTCAGTACGAGTGTTCGAGAGTGTGCAAGGCTCTTCCCACTTACTACAGGTCGATCCTGCGGACCAGTTGCCTCTCATATTTGGTGTCCTGCACGTTGCTGCGAGCCTCCACGGGCTGCACGACAACCTGAGATGCATAATCAGGATGCTTCACCGACAGACTATGATCCATCGTTTTGCTTGATGCTTGTTGGTACTCGTATGGATCAAGGTTGGAGCTAAGATTTCATTGACGTTCGATGAAGTGGTGCGCAGCGGGTTAGTAGTAGCCCTGAATCTGGAATGCCATGATGAGACACGACTTTTACTCAAGGGGGAGTCAAGCAGTGTTCGGGTCTTCTAGCTCCGATAACCCTTGCTTTACCATGTCCGCAGCTCCTATTCGCGGATTCGACTGATGCCAGGGCTATATACAATCAAGGTCCCCTATCTGTACTCAGTGTAAAACGTGTGTGCTACTATAATATCAATCCAAAAGCTCCTCTCACATCCCAGTCCTCACCGCTCACCAACAACCCAAACAAGACGCGGGCAATGTCAGACCTGTACGAGCAGCGCATGCCGCGCTGCGAAGCTGAGGCCGAGAGGTTCGTGAACCAATCGAATTTCGATCGCCGGAAATCACTAACGCGCCTCTAGACTCGACGAGCAATACTCCCTGCATGGAGCGTGCGTAGCCCAACTCTCCCCTCCCAACCTGCGTCTAACCCAGCTAGCAACCTCGGCTACGACCTGCATCCCAGCGTCGAGCACCGGCTCCCCGCAGACGCACGCATCGCCGACATAGCCACCGGAACGGGCATCTTCCTGCGGCGAATCGCCCCCAGCCTCCCGGACACGGTCCTCCACGGCTACGACATTTCCGCCACTCTCTACCCGCCCAAGTCCGCCCTCGCGCCCAACATCGACCTCCGAGTCCTCGACGCCAAGCAGCCGATTCCCCTCCACCTGCAGGGGCAGTACGATGTGGTCCACGTCCGCAATATCTCCATGGGCCTGATGCCGGACGAATGGCCGGCGCTGGTGGCCAACCTGGTCACACTGCTCAAGCCCGGCGGCGTGCTGCAATGGGTGGAATGCGACGCGTTGCACGTGCAGCATCTCGGAGCCAGCCAGGGCTCGACCACCGCGGCTCTGGAGACGATGTATGGCATGAACCGCGCGCTGGTCAAATCGCGGTTCGAGGGGGGTTGGACCACCTTGCCGGGAATCCTGGAGCGACTGAGACTAGTGGATGTCGAACATCACACCGTTGGCACGGATCGGGTGGCCTGGACGCGGTCCAAGCTGACCGCTAATAGTATGACCTTTGCTTTTCTGTCTGCCCGCGCGGGGAAGGCGGGAGATGGGTCTGCGTTGAGTGGGAAGGAGATTGATCGGTTGGAAGAGCAGGTGAGAATGGATATCGAGTCCGGGGGCTATTTGCGGTATGATATTCATTGCTTTCTGGCTGTTAAGCCGCATCTTAACTAGATATGGGAAGATATCAATGCATTGCTTGGTCTTTTTGGGCGTGCTGGGTTTTCTCTCCATCCAATGCCGGTAGACCGAGTGTTTTGTTTTGTCTTAACCGGCAGTTTGCAGTTGCAGTCAGCAAGTCGACTGGCTGTAGAGCTTTCCCACAGCGGCTCTCGAATCTGGTATAATGCAAGTCATTCCCAGAGGCAATCAGCAGGTAAGGGCGAGGTTCGGTTGTTCAAATCGCCCGTTTAGGCCACAAGGTGTTAATTGGCAAAGATACAATACCATACCAGTTACTGCAAGGGGACTGGGTATCGACAAACCCGTTATCAAAAGACGGGACCTGTAATTACACAAGCAAGGACATAAGGCTTGTTGGATTGAGTATGCTGTTCTGTATGCTGCTCTGTACAGTCAATTGAGACTTCCTTCAGCATCGAGCGTAAGGGTTGATCGTGCGATACTCATTCTTCAGCTGGTATAACTATGGCTATGGACAAAGCTGCTGGATTGTTCGCAATGTAATTTACGAGACATCGTATCCAATCGCGCCATGCCCTATCTTCCTCGGTTCTGGCAGGCGCTGCTTGTCCTGTTGCTTACTCGCATAGCATGTTGCTCCACGCCCGTGTCGGGTGTTTCCACAAAGACAGTCTTCTTCAACGTCTCGTTAACATGGGAGGAAAGGGACGTCGCTGGTATCAGTCGCAAGCTCATCCTTACAAACGGTCAATTTCCGGCTCCGACATTGTCTCTCAAACAGGGCGATGACGTTGAGTTTCTGGTAAAAAATGATCTGCCATTCAACACGACTATACATTTTCATGGTACCAACATTCCCTGGACAATCTCTGGAGCTATCATGCTAAAAGCAAGAATAGGCATCGAACAACTGGGTACTCCCTGGTCAGACGGCGTTCCGGGCCTCTCACAAACAACCATCACACCCGGAAATCACTTCCTATACAAGTGGAAAGCCACGCAATATGGCAGCTACGTCTACCACGCCCATACCCGGGGCCAAGTGGAGGATGGCCTCTACGGGGCCATCTACATTGCGCCGGATGAGTCGGTCTCGAAACCGTTCCACATGATCACGACGGATCCAGTTGCCGTGCAAAAAATAGTCGACGCCGAGAAAGAGACGAAGCCACTCATCCTTTCGGATTGGCGCCACCTGAGCTCGGCCGATATTTGGAAAACTGAAGTAGCCTCTGGAATAGAGGCCTTTTGCGCCAATGCGCTTCTGATCAATGGCAAGGGATCCGTCACTTGTCTTTCTGAAGAAACGATTCGGGAGAATATGACGCCTCAGCAGACGGGTGCGTTGGGGGGGACATACAAGTTCACTGACATGGGGTGAGTACGTCTCTTTCTCGGTGCTAACGGCATGAAACTGACTCCTATGACTTTGTGAATAGCTGCATGCCCCCGATAGACAACATCCTGGGTGCGTATCCATTCAACAAGACGGCTGTCCCGAGCGGCTTCAACCGCGGCTGCGTCCCCACGGAAGGAGAAACCGAAATTCTCGAAGTGGATGGCAGCAGATCCTACGCGAGCTATGATCTGATAAACGTGGCCGGTCTCACCAACGTCATGTTCAGTGCAGATGAGCATCCAGTCTGGGTCTACGCAGCCGACGGGCGCTATATCGAACCGCAGCTGGTTGACGCGATCACAATCCCCATCGGAGCACGCTATTCGGTCTTGATCGCGTTGGACAAACCGGCCAGGGACTATACCGTCCGCATCGTGAACAACGGTATCAACCAGATCATCAACGGGACAGCTTTGCTCCGATATAAGACCCCGTTACCAGAGAATCGCACACCATACCAATCGCAGCCCGCCGTCGACCTCGCAGGCCGAAACCTTTCCATCTCCACGAGATACTTCGACGAGAACACTGTCACCCCGTACCCCCCACAACACCTATCTAAACAAGTCAGCGCGACCTACCATCTCAAAGTGGCCCATACCGACGCCGCCTATGGCTGGTACATGGGCAACGGCAGCTTCCTGCAGGCATACGAGAACTTCACGCCTCTGCTCCTCGACTCGGCTGCCCTCCCAGCGAACGCCACCATCTCCACGCAAAACGGCACCTGGGTTGACATCATCATCTCGGTGCTTAACATCGCCCAGCCCGCGCACCCCATTCACAAACACTCGAACAAGTTCTTCGTGATCGGACAAGGTCTCGGGGCGTTCAACTACTCCTCCGTCGCCGAAGCAATGGAGCATATTCCACAGAACTTCAACCTCGACACCCCCCAGATCCGGGATACATTCGCGACGCCGTCCTCGTCGCTAGGCGGGAGTTGGTTGGCTTTGCGATACCAAGTGGTCAATCCGGGAGCATGGCTATTGCATTGCCATGCGCAGGAGCATCAGACTGGCGGGATGGCGTTGGCGATCTTGGATGGGATTGATGCTTGGCCGGTGGTACCGGCGGAATATAGGAACCAATACTGAGTATCTAGACAGGTTTCGAAGTACATGATCGCAGTAAGATACTCAGCCTCGTGGTTAAGCTTTCTTTCATACTATTTCAAGGCATATCAATAGATCGTAAAGGTTGTGATCCGTGCGTTGTTCATTCTATTACAGGGGGCAGATCCATAGGTTTCGGCCAAGGAGGGCTAGCGAAGCTCAATGAAGTTGAACAGAGTGAAGCTACACTAAGCAAAGTAGACCTGAACAGGCGAATACATTCGGCCTATGCTGTCAAAGATTGCGAGTAAAGCCCAGTATCAAGATATGCTGAAACCTGTAGCGATGGTGATACCATTGCCTACTCCTTGCCTATGCTAGAACCACCAGCATACGGAATAGCAGGACGCGAACACAAGGGACAAGTCCCAAGCATGTGATATCACCTCAACCCCAAGCAAGGACGCACTGCAGCTGGTATGCAGCCTGCCCCACTGCGCGATCACCCCGGTGGCCGTTATCTCCTTCAGTTTACCCCCCCTGAGCCCCTCGTATGCTCAACCATCCCGCTCGGTGAAGGGCATAAGCAGCTTGATAGCATTTCCTATCCAGCGAGTACTACAGATTATCATCACCACCGCGAGAGATGAACAGGATACAGTTTGAGGGAGGGCATACAACCCCCGGTGCTCTTCTGAGATCTCTAATTTCATTGATTCTCGTCTACGCATTCACGCTTGTCGTCAATCGACTATTCTTCCATCCGCTTCGCAAAGTTCCTGGCCCCAGACTAGGTGCTCTGAGCAAGTGGTACGGCTTCTACCACAATGTCATCCGCGACGGCCAGTACAGTTTATCATTTGCATCACTGCACAAGAAATACAGTAAGTCACCGACTGTTTCCACAATTCATGTGCAGCGAAGCTCAGTGTCACAACAGACTCCCCCGTCATCCGCATCGGCCCCAATGCCGTCCATGTCCAAGACCCAGCATTCTACCAGGAGTAAGCACCCAACGCAGCGAACAAGATTTTTGGGGGACTAAAGCGTGGCCAGGATGTTCTCCATGACCACCAAATACTACAAAGAGCCGGACTTCTACAAGGCCCTCGGCGCCGAAGGCGCCATGGCCTCAATCCTCGACCCGAAACAACACCGGATGTACCGGAACCATCTGCGTCCGCTCTTCGCCAGCCGCGCCGTGGACAGCGTGATTCCGCAGTTGAAGGTCGAGCTGGAGAAAGCGACGCGGATTCTCAAAATGCACCATGCAGAGGATCGGCCGTTGAATATCCAGTCGATGTATCGGGCCTTTACGGTACACCTCCGCGAATATTGACCATCTAATGTGTTGGGGTGCTAACCATGGCACAGTCGGATATGGTCTGCGAGCTGCTCTTCGGCGAAACGCCCAACTTCATCGGCGACGGGGATGGATTCCATCCGTTCGTGGAGGCGCTGGACAAATTCACTGCGTTTTCGTGGCTCGGTAGGCGAGACCTCTCGAGGGCGGGAAGCTATCACTGACCTGGATTGCAGTGGTATATTTCCCTTGGGTCAAAGCGATCCCATACGTCCTTCCCTTTGGCCTAGGCGACAAGCTTGCCCCGGAATTCAACGACTTCAAACGCGTACGCACGCTACCCCATCCACATGCTCCCACATTCTAACCAGCCCCAGCAATGCAAAGTCTGGGAAGCCGAAGCCCAGGCCAAGCGCCAGGCGGGTCTACAGTCCGAGCGCAAGAACCTATTCGACTACTACGCGGAGCTCCTGGCAGGTCCCGAGACCGCCGTCAGCGCCGTGGCCCAGCCAGCCGAAGACGCGTTCAATTTCTTGACGGCGGGAACGGAGTCGACGGCCTATACCCTGTCCTGCACGCTATTCCATATCCTCAATAACCCGGAGGTCTTCAAGACTCTGCGCAAGGAACTGCACGAGGCGGAGGAGTTCATACGATATGACTTCGATGCGAAACGTATTCAAGCGTTGCCGTACTTGGTATACCCCCTCAACTGCCGCATTTCGTGCGACTTGCGCTCCCCTCTCTAACGGAAAACTGCCGATAGGGAGCCATTATCAAAGAGACTATGCGGATTTCGACGGCGGTGCCGGGCAATCTGCCGCGGATGGTGCCGCCGGGGGGCGTTACTGTGGGCTCAATCTTTTTGCCTGGAGGGGTGAGTATTAACCCTAAGACGGGACTCGAGTGTGGTACAGACAACTGACGGTAGGCGCAGACTGTCGTCTCTTCCAGCCACCTCTCCATCATCCACAATGAGACCATCTTCCCCTCGCCGCACAAATTCGTCCCGGAGCGCTGGCTCGGTGAGAACGGCAAAGATCTGGAGAAATGGCATGTTGGGTTCAGCCGGGGTCCGCGGCGGTGCATTGCGGCCAGGTGAGGCCCACCTCAACCCTAGCTCTTTCAGCCCTGGTGACTGACCCTATCGCAGCCTTGCATATCTCGAGCTATTTTGCGTCACCGCGTATGTGTTCTCGCGGTATGAGATGACCTTGTTCGAGACGAACGACAGCAGCATGCAGTGGGTGGACCGGATCAGTGCAAGGAATAAAGAGGATGTGCAGGTTAGGATCGTAGCCGATCGGTGGGCGACGTTGTGCAAGGAGGAATAGAGAAGGTTGTCAGTTGGAAACGTGAGGGGTGATTGTGGTTCGGTGCCTAAAAATGAGATTTACATCTGTTTCTGTTTGTGCCTACCGTGCTTGGTGCAGCGCATTGGAATTTTCCCTGCGTCGTGGCGAGTGCTGTACCCTTTCTCATAGTCTGTGCCCATCCCTTGCGTTTGTCTACTGGCTAGATGTTGCGGTGTAAACAACGGAATGTCGATCTGCCGCCTGTCCCTTCATCGTCCCGAAGGGGGTGATACCCTGCCTCCAGCCGTCTCTGCCCTGTCATCGAGACTAGGTATACAGGTATACAGTCCACTTGGGCCAACCTGAACCTCCCAACGACTCCCATCCATGAAACCAAAGCTCCAAAGATGGACCAATTGGCCAACTTACCCATGCTCCCCAGCGACGAGACTACCGCTCGACTACTGACAGCCTTCGCGGCGGGGATAGCAGCGCATGTCACCATCTTCCGCCTGGGCGAGTGGGACGTCGCCGCCGCCAAAATCCCCGCCAGCCTCTTCCTCGTCCAGTTCGGCCTATTTATCTACTACCTCTTCTTCGCCGGACCCCCAACGGCGCCCGGGACAGCTCTCTGGCTCGTGGGGCAGGTCACCGCTGCCCTGATCGCGGGGACCAGCACCAGCATCCTTGTCTACCGCGCCTTGTTCCACCGCCTGAATAGCTTCCCCGGCCCGTTCCCTGCCCGCCTGTCGATATGGTACGTGACGAGCCTCTACGCCCGCAACCCGGACGCCTTCAACGCGATCCGCGGCCTGCACCAGCGATACGGCGACTTTGTGCGCACCGGGCCGACCGAGCTCTCGGTGAACCACCCGGATGCGTTGCACGCGGTGCACTCCGGGCGGAGCGAGTGTACGAAGGGCCCGTGGTATAGCATGCTGCATCCGTTCATCTCGCTGTTTGCCATCCGGGACAAGGCGGAGCATAGTCGACGACGCAAACCGTGGGAGTTGGCGTTCCGGCCGAATGGTGTGTCTCCCCCTAATTGCTGCCGGGTGTGATAATGCTTTGCTGACGATGACAGCGGTCCTGGAGTACCTACCTGCGCTGGAGAAGGGAACGAACGAGCTGGTGCAGCAGGTCGAGAAGAACCAAGGCAAGCCAATGGACATGACCTACTGGATCAATCTGTTCACCTTTGACGTATGGCGCTCCTCGTCCACAACACTGCCGGAATTTTCAGACTAATGGAGCAGTTGACCGGCCGCATCGCCTTCAGCCAAGAGTACGAGTGCGTGAAGTACAACAAGAAGCACCCGATCATGGAGATCAACGACTCATCGAACCTGGTGACCGGGGTCGTTAGCCAGGTGGTGTGGCTGATCTCGTTCATCAAGGCGACGCCGGGCCTGAACGCCAACATGAAAGCCTTGATCGGGTTCTCCGAGGAGCAAGTGCAGAACCGCCAGAAGATGCAGACGCACGGGCGACGCGACGTGTTTTCGTGGCTGTGGGAGGACTTCCAGGAACAGGGGATTGAGACGCCGCAGTCGCGGCTGGATTTGGTGGCTGATGCCTCGCTGGTGATTTTTGCCGGAAGGTTCGTCCCCCCGAACAGCATGAACCCCTTCCCCATCATTATCACTCACTATGGCCCTGTAATATCCACAGTGGCACCGTCGCCGTAACGATCATCGGCTGCTTGTACTTCCTGACCACCTCCTCGCCCACCTACCTCCAGCAGATCCGCGAGGAACTCGCCGCCCTGCCCGAGCTGAACTCGCACACCCTGACCAAAGCGACCACCCTCAACGCCGTGATCAACGAGACCCTGCGCCTGCACTACCCGGCCCTCTCGGGCTTCCAGCGCCAGACCCCGCCGGAGGGGATCACCATCGGCGGCCGCTACATCCCCGGCCACACCAACATCAAGATCCCCTTCTACACGCTCTTCCGCGACGAGCGCAACTTCGCAGACCCCGAGAAGTTCATCCCGGAGCGCTGGACCACCAAGAAGGAGCTGGTGCGCAACCCTGAGGCGTTCGCGCCGTTCCTGCTTGGTCCGTATAATTGTCTCGGCAAGAGTCTGGCGCTGATGCAGGTGCGCCATGTCCTGGTGGAGTTGATCAGGCGGTATGAGATTGAGCTGGCGCCGGGGGCGGATCCGGACGCGTATTGGAGGGAGAGGACCGATGGGTTTGTAATGGGGCTGGCGCCGTTGGAGTTGGTGTTTAAGGAGAGGGAGGCGCCGGCTCTGTAGATTGAATGGGCGATTGAAGATGTTGCCGTGCGTATCGTCGCGTGTGGCGTGCAGGGTTGGATAAAATTGGAGGTGTTCTATATGGTCTTGCAGTGCAGTGGGATATTATGCTGCCTTAACCTCTACATTATGTTTGATGCTATTGGAGGATACACTTTGATTCCTTACCATGCTTTAATGATGCCCTTGGACGGTGGTGTAACCACACCCTTCCCTTTGGCACGAAATATCGGACCGTTTGAGTCGCTTCGGATTTTCTCTCCGGCGGACTTGCTGAACCTGAGCCACAAATATAGGACAGATCCTGCGCACCCTGGTTGGGGTCGAGCGGACGAGGGGAAAATCGGAGGTTGCGTAGAAGGGTATCGGAGAGAGGGAGGGCAGCAGGCTGTCTCTGCTGTTTTGCAGCATGGGCGTATGGATCAGTCGTCGTGTCCCATTCGTGTCTCGCGTCAACACTATTCGATTTACTTTTGAGGAATGACCCAGACCTCCCCTACCCCTTCCAGCGCAGGGCATTGGATTGGAGCAGTCTCGTAGGCTGTCCGCTATACAAATTGCCGTTCTGCTTAACAGATCTACTGTTATACGGTCTTCGGTGCTTGGATGATCTTATCGGCTATGTGATATGGCCGGGATTCGGCCTAGATATCATCACATATTGGAGACAATTAGAAACCGATTTGGGAGTATTTACATATTGGTATCTTAGGCCCTGTCTCTCGACCAATGATGCAGAATATATGCATGTGGATAAGCTACCCCGCGTCGCTGAATTGGGTGTCAATTTTGGTAAGTGGAGGAAATGCTACGGACGAAGCCGGGAATGAAACCAAGATCTGGCTACCGAACACTTAAGATTGATTGCTGGAGAATCGGCAACTAACTTCAACTCCGGTCAGCAGCATGTAGCCTACAGTTTGCATTATTGTAGGAGGAATCGGGTTATATCAAGCTGGACTCTGGACTCTCTTGACTTGAACACGTCACCTTGCATGAGCCCATGCCATTTTTCAGCCATAAAGTCATGCTGGCGCACCCCTCTCGAGTGCCATGCAAGATCTTTCGGTACAATGCCTAGACACAAGGTCCATCGCTCAGAATGGCTGAAAGGGGCTCTTCAAGAAAGAGAAGCCCAGCGATAGCCACCAGACAGTCTCTGCCAGCAAGCCTAAACATCCCAGACAAGGGGAACCCGCCACTTCCCCACCTGTCCCCGATGCGCGAGGCGAAGACATTATCCGATCGTCCCCCGCAACAGGTGCGGACACCGAGACGGAGGACTCGCATGGATCGTTTCAGAAGCAGAGCTCGAAGATGAGCTCGAAAGATGAGCGCGATGCCACGCCCGCAAATAAATCAGAAGATGCGCCCGGAGATGATGCCCAAGGCAAGCCCAACGATGACGCGCAGTACAAACGGACAGCTCTTTGGAGCGCAGCGTACGAGAAGCTCGGTAGCGAAGAGCGCGACCTGCTCAAACGTTAACAAAACGAGATTCTGGAGCAGAGCGAAAAGAGGGGGCAGAAGGGCACCGCTGATTCGGATACTGAGCGACAAGAACGGGTGGAAGCGATCATCCGAACCGAACTGGACAAGCTGGAGGCAATGTTGTGCTTGGAGCATTCCGATACAGGCCTTCAAGATAGGCTCCAGCTCTGGGATGCAGTCGAAGGGGAACATTTACGTTCATTTCAAAGGTCTGTCAGCTGATCCGCGTCATTTGGTCTCGAAGGAAGACTTAGATTCGTGACATGGGATGGATTGGTAGAATCCCGGGATCCAAGGGCAAAGACTATGGGATCTGGCATAACCACTGGCCGCCCGATCGCACTTTTCCACCCCAGGTCGATTCTTACATTTTGGATACGATTTTCTCAAGTGATGGGTCAAGGTTTCGAACAAAAGCAAGGTCTGGCTTAGCGAGTGTCTGAGATGCCAATTCATGGAGCCCGACAGAGCTCCATACCTTATCAGCACCTGAGGGCTATGAGCTTGATTTCGGGTGGTCAGACTACTCGCTCGATGCAGGCTTGGTGGCTGTTCCGTCAAAACGCGAGACCTGGAGCATTGGGACCTGGAATCTCTCAACTGGGCAACGTTCACAGACTATTGATTCTAAAAGGCAACCATACTATATAGTCATTTCCCCGGATGGAAGGCTGATAGCTGCGAACCTGCAATCGCCGTTCGATAATCTCATTTGAAATGTAAGCACGGGTAAGGCCGTCAAGAAGGTTGAGGGATTCGAGGTAGCGTTTTCTCCAACTGGGACAATGGTTGCCATCTTACATCGGAATTTAATTCAGCTATGGGGCACCCATCTCTGGGAGAAGATGGGTGAGCACAAGGGGAACGAGCTCGGGTTGGTTGATGGGACATGGATTGGAGGTGCTGGTTCTCCCGAGATGAACGATGGCTCTGTACGAGAAAAGGGCATGTCAGAATTGCTTTAATCCTTGGCCCAAGCCAGGGTCCCTTGGGAAGAGAACTTACCTTTCACAGAACCCGGGGCTCTATGGCAGAAGGAGGACAGGAGCTGATCGTGATTCCTCGCTCTAACGTTCCTGATTATATGTTTTTCCCTGATCCCTCGGTTGCTGATTTCACTGTCACGCTGATTTATGATACTGGGCCGGATGCTACCATCAAATCCGACGATTCCAAGAATAGAACAGTTAGGTATTCTTGCATTTTATCACCTGTGTCGAAGGTCTATAACATGAGTCTCCCGCCAGCCTTTTGATTTGTCTATTTTTCTAGCCTTGGCCTGTGATCACCCCCCTGAATGCCCCATAACGAACGCCATATACTTCCCGGCGCGTCGTGCCGGAGGGACAGGGGAAGATACCGGCTCGCATGTACATGACTGGCCACTAATTCATTGACTCGGAGATTTGAGGCCAGTGGGCGGAAGAAGAGGGCGCCGATTGTCCCGTGGCTTACTCGTCTCACCTTCGGCACGGTGTTGGGCCTAGTTCCATTGAATGTCAGTGACTGAGAAGGGGGACCTTGGTTAAGGTCATGTGGATTTCGCGGCTGGATTCGAGAGGGCTGATTTGCCCGATCCCGTGGTGGTCTGAAGGGGCTCTTATTCTTGGAGTTCAACCTTGCCAGAAAGTCGGGGGGTTCTTCTAGAGCTAAAAGAGGAACGAATTGAAGGTTCAGACAGGCGAGAGATAACACATAAATCGGTCGGGGGTACCGGCAGCTTGGTAGATTGTTCAGTTCAATTCAACTCAACTCAATTTCTATCAAGCCAGTTGAGCTAAGCCCGCCAATCAGGATGAAAGCATTGCAACTCTGAGCCAAAAGAATGTTAAGACAATTATCTACTCGATTGTTCGCTCCAGTGGATCCTGATTCCTGTCAGAATACCTACTACTTCCAAGGCCTGCGGCAACAGTCACGTGTTAGGTAAGCGAGCTGGTCAGCAAGCGCGGTATGAGTTAGCACTGCTCGACAGGAGATTTATCGAATGTGATGAATCCTGGTCGACCCAGAAGAGCTGCCACCAGTTGAGTTCCACCGGGGCCAACTGTTGTATACATTACCTGAAACTTATCAATAGTTCCATGTCCACGTGACCAAGTAAGTTACTTCAGTAACGCCCGACTCGATCCCGTGTTCCTGACAGCCTCAGCCACTAATTCTGTTGCAGGTTTCTCACCATGACACCCTTCACCCCAAGTGCCAGAAATCTTTTTAAGAGGCAACTGTATAAAACACCATTCTTTACCAAAACAACCTTGTCAAATGGAAGCACGTCAATCAAGAAAGACCACATTCAAGTAAAACAGACTATGTGAGTTAAATGGGTATCTCACATATCATACACAGGGATTGATGCTGAGTCTGAAAGAACATGTAGGCTTGGTGTACCGTGCTCTTCACATGAGTAGATCCATGTATTGTACAGTAGATGTATAGGATACTCGCTTAGAGAGTTCGTTACAAACCAAGTAAAAAACATAAACGAAGTAGCTCGGGAGTACAGTAAGTACTGTATGCCGCGAGGCCACCTGGAGACTTGGAAAAGTCTATATCCGAGGCTTACAATCACTCGTCTAGACTTTCTTATTCAATTTAGGGGATACAGTAAGTTTATTGACTACTCCGTAAACTGCGGTTGGATACTGGGTAGTCCTCAAAAACTTTTCAAATCCTCGGCGTTCTTGATCCTGAAAGTCCTGACTGTATACTCTTACTTAGTACCCGGTGCCCACAGACATCGTTTTTCGCCACTTCTCAGCTACGTAGTAGTTACGAAGAATAAGAATAGAATAGCCAATGATACGGGTTTCACAGCCAATCCTGTACCAGGATTACCACACGGGCTTTTCCTATCTAGGACTGACTTTAATTCCGGGAATTGATCCACCACGTACTTCCTACTTTGCGCGCGAAGAGAGGCGGTGGAGGGATTTGGTGCTATTTCCGATATCTACAGTAAGTCCCTCTCTATGTAGCAGAAATATAGTAAAAGCCAAGGCTAGTTGAAATTAGTTGTTGAGAGGTTAATCAGGGCTTCTATATTACTGTTTGATTGCCTAATTGCCAGCAGAAAAATGCTTCTAGCAGAATCTTAGAGTAATAAGTTGTAAGAAACCTGTTTCAAAGTGAATTCTTGCTGTTTTGATATCTTATCTAAGATAGCTTATATATAAGTTTTTTACTGAAGCTGTCGCATTATTCTAAGTCTTGGTCTACTTTACAAGTTTCCAGTAAAGATTGTTTACAGAGTTTGGCTGCTAGCTTCCTTCCCTCGTAAGGCGCACCGTAGGGCGTGAACAGGCCGGGCTTTGCCAGGCATTTCCTAAAAGAGCTCCGTGTACATACAGGTCGTCATCGAAGCCCGAGTTTTATCATCATCAGCCTTTCCCAAAAGAAAATCCCCAAAGCTTTGAAATCACACTTGTTTTGGTATCCTGTAATACACACAGGCGGTATATATAGTGCCCAAATCCTACACCCAGACGGCACCGTAACCCACTATCCATCAAGCAAGCCACAGTAACAAACACTCACCCACAGCATGTCCTCGTGAGAAACACCCCCTTCCTTTTGCCCCGCCACTGCGTCCATATACTCCCCGGAATCCAACACTGACACTGACACAATCACAATGCTTCCCCAGCGCGTCCGAAAGGTACCTCGCCCTCACGCAAACCAAGGGCAAAATCTCCCCGCAGACAGCCCGCGATCTTTTCGACCAACTCCCGCCCATCAAACCCTCGCAACTCCTCGGCAGCTGGAGCGGAGGGTTCCTCAACACCGGCCACTCCATGGAACCCAAGATGGAGGAGATCCAGTGGGTGGGCAAGGAGTTTTATTCGGTGGATGACGTCGACCCCGTGATTGTCTCCCGGGACGGCCAGCGAGCCAGCTGGGGGCAATGGGGGCCTGCGACCGTATGTTTCCGATTCTCCTTGGATTTGAATCAGATCGGCCAATGCTGACATTCGAGTCTTGATGCTGAACTAGTTGCGAGAGATGGTGTATCGCGGGGTTCTGTCGACGGTGATGATCTACGACGACCGCCCCGTGTTTGATCACTTCCGGTACGTGGAGGAGAATCTGGTGGCCGGGATTATGGAGGGGAAGGCGGTTGAGGGCGGGGATTTCCATTTCTATCTGCGGCGGTAGGATCGGGGTGTGTGTATCTTTTGAAAATTGGATTAGAGAAGCAAAAATGAGCTAGCTTGTCATTTCCAGCGATAGGAACCCTGCTCAGTGGCATGTTTGCATCGGGAGAATGCAGCAGAGGAGTAAAGGTGCAGACACGTGGCGAGAAATCACAGACTAAGCCCTATCTCGGGTCTTGTAGCGGCATGGCAATCAATTCAGATTTTTGTAGGGAAAACAAAAAGAAGAAGAAGAAGAAGAAGAAGAAGAAGAAGAAGAAGAAAAAAGTGAGGAGAAATAAGGACAAAAGAGAAAAGAAAGGAGAAGGGAAACTGAATCGTTCAAGCCGAGTATATGACAAGGAATTGCGCATGCAGGTCAAACCCCCGAGTGAAAGTTACAGACTGCTCAATATTCAGAATCAAACATGTATTCAAACCAAAATCACAACCTCTATAGTCTATCACGGTCTATAATACACACACTCCAAGCAAATTCAATCCCATGCACTACTTACATACCAGCTTAATCGAATATCGACGCCTTCATCGAGTTAGGCTGGATGTACTCCGACGCATTGCGGAAGCTGGTGAACCCCCAGCGGATCTGCGCGGCCATGGCGATCTCCACGTCCAAGTCCTTGGCAAAGTGCCACGCCAGCCCGGTGTCGCGCTGGAACGCTCGTCCGACCAGGATAACGTCCAAATTATCCTCGTTCAGGATCTTCTCGGCCAGAACCCCGTTGTTGATCATCCCGACCGCCGCGACGAGCAGCCGATCGCCAACCGCCTTCTTAACCGCCGCGGCGAAGGGGACCTGGAACCCGGGGCCCCCCTTGATCTTCTGGGCGCTCGAAATGCCCCCGCTGCTGATGTCGATCAAATCCACGGCGCCTTGCGCTGCCAGCGCCTCCGCGAAGCGGACGGTATCGTCCCCCTTCCACCCGGCCTCGCTCTCATCCCAATCGGTCGCCGACACCCGCAGGAAGACCGGGACATCGGCACCCACCGTCTCGCGCGTGAGCTGCGCGATCTCCAGCGGTAGACGGACGCGATTCTCCCAGCTGCCACCATAGCGATCGCTGCGCTGGTTCGAGGCGGGGCTGAGGAAGCTCGAGAGCAGGTAGCCGTGGGCGGCGTGGACCTCGATGAAGTCGGCGCCGGCGGCCAGGGCGCGCCGGGTGGCCGCCACCCAGGCCAGCTTGAGCTCCTCGATCTCGGCCAAAGTCATCGCCTGGGGCACGATCCCGTCAGCCGAGAAGGGAATCGCGCTGGGGGCCTTGACGTTGTCTGTCCAGCCGCCGACGGCGTTGGTGGCCACCCCGCCGCCCAGCCAGGGGGGCAGCGTGGAGGCCTTGCGGCCGGCGTGCGCCAGCTGGATGCCGATCTTCTGGCCCTGGCTGTGCGCGAACTCGATCACCTGCCGGATCGGCTCGATCTGCGAGTCCTTCCACAGGCCGACGCAGCCGGGCGTGATGCGGCCCTCCGGCACGACCCCCGTGGCCTCGATGATCATCATCCCCGGGCCGCGCTGCGCGATCCCTCCGTAGTGCGTCGTGTGCCACGGGGTCATGTGGCCGTCGTCGGCGCTGTATTGGCACATGGGTGCCAGCTGCGGGAGGCTTAGCTTGCTATCCGCATGAGATGTTCAGAGATCTGCGACCGAGGAAAGATACTCACTCCTAGTCGGTTCTGGAAGGTTTGACCGCGGATGGTCAAGGGCTGGAAGAGTTTCGGGATGGGCTTTCCACTGCTTTGAGGGTTGCGCGCCGTGCCCGCGGGGGCAGTCTGCGCCGGCGTGTAGAAGGAGACGCCCGGGGCGGGCTGGACGGGAACATCGGGCCAGTTCGTCATTGTGTCGATGTTGTCGTTGATGTTGATGGTAGATTGCTTGTGATGGGTAATAGAATGCGAATCCAATGCGTCATCTGGCCGGGCTGTAGGATCCAACTTTTATAGTCCCCCCGGGAGGACCATCGAGTAGTATAGCCATGCTCGAACATTCGGCTCAGCATTGCCTTTCAAAATGATTTCTAAGCTGCGAGGCGTGGAAAATGATTTCCTGGCTCAAAGCTATTTTCGGCGGCCTTAGTAATACTCACAGTTCAGGGGTTGCGCGGTTCTAAGGTGGGAAAGCTCTGATTCGGGGGAGAAGGGTATGGGTACAGGGCGTGAAGGGCGCAGCAAACCCCGGGATCCACAAGTCCAGCACAGTAACTAACTACTGTACATCAAGTGTTCTTGGCGCTGACATGAGCATGTTCCATGGCTTGGAGGTGTCTGATGGCAGTTGACTTTTCTTTGCTCCGAATGCCCCGAACCCATCAAGTGTCACTCTAATCCTGGCACATGTGGCGGATGGCATGGGCTAATTCCGCCAACGGTGATGTTCCTCCCTGCGGGGAAGCCAACCCCGAACCTTGTGGGCGATGAGAGTCTTCCTACGTCATACTACCAGACCCTTCACAATTACTCGTATTTAGACCACTAGCAACCATAGTAGCACAAAAGGTCCTCTTGCATTACAATTCATCACAACTAGCACCTGAAATCTTGCAGACTTAATCAAAATTCCCCCATGTAAAGATGCCCTCAGCAATCGTGACCGGAGCCACCGGTATGCACCCCGTGTCTCCGCCCGGCCACCTAACCCTAACTAACCATCAACCCCAGGAATCACCGGCAGCGCCATCGTGCACCACCTCTGTAAAGACGACCAGTACGACAAGATCTACTCCCTCTCGCGCAGCAACCCGGGGTATGCCAGCCCGAAGGTGCAGCACGCAACGCTGGACCTGCAGAGCTCGGCCGAGGATATGGCCAAGGACCTGCAGGGGGTGCGCGCCGACTACGTCTTCTTCTGCGCCTACCTGGCGCGCGACGACCCCACCGACCTCACGCGCATCAACGCGACCATGCTGCGCAATTTCCTCCGAGCGCTCGAGCTCACCGGCGCGATCAGGCACCTAAAGCGCTTCATCTTGACCTGCGGCTTCAAGCACTACGGCGTGCACCTGGGCCACTGTAAGCAGCCGCTGCAGGAGGATGACCCGTTGCTTGAGAGCAGCAGCGGCACTTCCTGGCCCCCGATCTTCTACTATGAACAGGAGCGCATCCTCACCGAGGCGGCCGCCCAGGGCGGCTGGGAGTGGGTGGTGACCCTCCCGGAGGACGTCCTAGGGTACGCGCGGGGCAACTTCATGAACGAGGCGACCGCGCTGGGGCTGTACTGCGCCGTCAGCAAGGTGCTCCGGGGCTCCCTGCTGCCCTATCCGGGCTGCCGGGCGAACTACTTCGCCTTCAACACCTGGACCTCGGCGAACCTACACGCCAAATTCTGTCTCTGGGCGGCGACGGCCCCCGACGCGGGCAACAACATCTTCAACGTGATGAATGGCGACACCGAGAGCTTCCAGAACCTCTGGCCGCGGCTGGCCCGGCGGTTCGGCTGCACACTCCCCAACCCCATGTTTCCCGGCGGTGGCGGGCCCGATTCCGCGGGGTTCGGGGATTATGAGGCGACTTTGGTGCGGATGGAGAATCTGCACCCGCTGACGGAGCATGAGCAGGCGATCGGGGTCCGGGCGGAGGGTCCGCCCACCTTGTTCCTGCAGGTCGATCCGGAGAAGTGGGCGCGACGGGAGGATGTCAATGCGGCGTGGGGTAGGCTGCGGGATACGTATGGCCTCGACCAGAAGGCGTGGGAGAAGGCGACCTGGGACTTTTTGACGTTCGTGCTGGGAAGGGATTGGAGTTGTGTGGGGACGATGAGCAAGGCGCGGAAGCTGGGGTGGACGGGCTATGCGGACACGTGGGAGGAACTGGAGGAGACGCTAGAGGTGCTGGAGAAGGAAGGCGTGCTGCCTCCGGTGGATAAGTTGAAGAAGGATTTCTAGGCACAGTCTAACACGGTCGGTTACAGTGCGAATGAGTACATAATAGCTTTTCAAATTGGTTATATGATTCTTCAGGTTGTAGCAGGGCCCGCTACGCATCCTTGCCTGTCAATGCTTTTGCATTCTGATGTATCAAGAGAGACAACGCCGCGATGCTGGCCGACTGATGAAAGAGTGAGTCTTGTGGCACGGGTCTTCAAGCCTCACTGTATATACAGTGAAGCTTTAAGCCCCCTGATTCTGGGCGCGAAACCATCTTTGAGAAGGTGAACGCGCTGAGAATCCATGATTGTACTGTACTGTAGTGTACGTACGTCCCAACCCCGCCTCCTCGCGATGTCAGGTACGGTACAGTACAGTATTACACATGCTCTTCGTACATACTAGCACGACCGATGGGACAATGATCAAGCTAAGTAGCAAGTATTCGAGAACCTTTATTTTCTACCAAGCACGATGCAATATAGTTCTCGAGGTGTGAGAGTGTGATAAAGGATATATATGCCAGAAATAACATCCAGTAAATACGAGATCAGTTGGTCTTCTCAGCTGCTGCTACAGCCTTCAGCCCCGAACAAACGGCGCGTCTCCACAATCAGATCCTCGACTTGTAGGCGAGTATATGTAAATGACCATCGATGAATTCTATGATTCGGCTTAAGATGATGGTACGAGTTCCCCAACAATCGCAGAGGCTTGCTAAGGAGTTGTCGATGGTAGGTGTGTCCGTGGCGGAGGCCAATGCGATGCGCGCCCTAGGGCGTGCCCCGCCGCGCCCTAATTGATCCTGCCGCGCCGTCAGAATTTTTCACCATCCCATAGTTTGGACAGACTATCAATTCCTTGCATTGCGTGCTCGGTTCCTCTCTGATCGGAACAGTCTGCATGAAAGGACAGTACCAACACACAGCAACCCTGTTCCCCAAACCCGACCTACACAGTCCACCTGAACCATCTACATCCCCACCCCTACCGAATTAAAGAACATATTTGTAGTATTGGCTACGTGCTGAAAGAAAAGAAGCAGAATATCTATACTAATGTCCCCAAACCTCATTCCCGGTCGAGGAAGAAGACTTCCCGGGGGAGAACCCCCGGACCCCCCTTTCTTTCAGCTCCCCAGCAACACACAATCCTAAGTCCTAGAATACACACTTTCCGGGGGTTCTCCCCCGGGACGCCCGCCTCCCCCCCTCTCCATAACAGCGCGCATCAGCCCCTCATTCACACCCACATCAACGCCCACCTCCCTCCCCCGCCGCACCCAATACCCATTAATAAACCTTACCTCCGTCTCGCGCCCGGCCCGCAAGTCCACCACCATCGAGCACGTCGTCTCCCGCGTGCGCTCCAGCACCGTGTTAACTGTGTCCTCCAGCCGGTCGAGCGCGAACCGCGCCGCCACGCCCTCGACACCGCGCAGCTCGGGGAGTCGCGGCACGATGGCGGAGACCTCGGTCAGCACGGCGCGGCGCAGGGCTGGCTGGGTGAAGAGGAATTTGTTCGGGGCGTTGTGCAGCGCGCAGACGGGGTTGCAGAAGGCGTTGACGGCGAGTTTTTCGAGTTGGAGTTGCAGGATTTCCGCGTAGGTGGTGTAGGTTCTTGCTGTGAGGAGGGGGGAGCGGGGGAGGGACTGGAGGAGGTAGTTTTCTTCGTTTTGAGGGTCTGTCGAGGGTTGGGTGGGCTGGGCGAGTTGGCGAGGCACTTTCCCCAGTGAGATGGCGGAGGCGCCGGTGTGCGTGATTTCGAATGGAGCGTTCAATGTGACGCCGTGGGAGATTACGCCTACGATGTAGTTTGGTCGGGTGCCGGGGTCTGGGAACAGGTGCTCGTTCACCTCGTCGATCGTGCCGCAGCCGTTCTGGAGGAAGAGGATCGTCGAGGATGGGGTCAGGCGCGGCTGTAACGGGCGGAGAGCGGCGACGGTCTGTGTGGCTTTCACGGTCACGATTAGGTGGTCGATGGGGTTGGTTGCTGGTTCCTTCAAGGGGGGTGGCGGGTGCCAGGTGCGAGTGGTCTGGTTGTAGATCTCGAGGTCGTAGCCGCGGTGGTGGGTGGTCCGGCCGGTGACGGTGTGCAGGGTGGTTTGGCTGCTGTTGCGTAGGTATTCGTCGTATAAAGTCTCGCGGTGCAGGAGGAGGGTCACTGCTGGTGGCGTCGGGACAATCTCGTTCAGCCCGTGGGCTGTGAAGGTGCCGATGCTCCCGAGGCCGAGGACATGGACTCGTGGCTGTCGGGATGGAAGGAGTTTCGAGGGCATGGTTGCGGAATGCGAGTAGCTCCGACTCATAGGTCTGCAGGTTGAAACCAGATGTCGAGGGAGTACTCGTAACATGATGTGCGTTGGCGTCGTCGACTGCACTGCGTTATCTATCGGAGAGTTACGGTGCTTATGTCTGTTCAATCACGCCCTACGCCCTACGCCCTACGCCTTGTCAGGGCCTTTTTTTCATGCGCCCTATGTCAAACCCACGCCCTTAAGAAGCCCATGAGATCCGGTCATATCTCAACAGCGTGAAGATTAGAAATGCTAGAATGTTCAAGCAGGTCCAATCCTCCTGTCAATCCCTCCGCCCTGAAACCGACCCCATGAGTCAATCAGTAACGGGCCCCTTTAATGCAACACAACAGCTGTACAGTACACAAACATGCCTGGTAGATACGACTTGCTTCTATCCCCAGATTTCCCCCTTCCCCTCCCCCTCCCCTTCCCCATTCTTCTCACAATGCAACCCCCGAAACGCCGCCAACCACTCGGGATTATCCGCCACCGTCTGATTCCACGTGTCCTCCGAATCGTACAGCACGCGCCGGGACTCCTGCTGAAACATCTCATCCGTGGGCACGACCCCCTTCCGCATCTGCTCGCGGGCAAACCGGCTGAGATGCAGGGTGAGCACCTGGGTGAACGAGCTCAGCTGATCCGGCGCGACCCCAGGAGCCATCGCCTGCAGCGGCGGGGCGACACTCGGCACGGCGGGGGCGACGATCTCGCGCGCCGCCTGCTGATCAGCCTCGCTCCACTGCGCCCGGGACGAGATCTGCGCGAAGTGATCCTGGACGTCGCAGTTGGTCGCGGAGAACGGGATGACGCTGAGCGACTCGGACCCCAGTAGGTACGGCGGCAGGGCGTTGGCGACCAGCGCCGCGAAGTCCGCGGGGAACTCGTGCTCGCCGCGCCAGTCGGCCATGGTCTGGCCCGACCGGAAATGCTCCGCCAGGTGCTCGACGCGCTCCTCCCAGCTGCGTAACCGGGTGTCGCAGAACCCGCAGCGCGAGGTGATGGCTGACTGCCCGATCTTCCAGCTCTCGAGGCCCAGGGGCCCACCCCCCTTGGTGGGGAGGATGTGGTGGACGAGGCGCAGGTGCTGCATCAGGTGGTCCTTGCGGCGGAAGGAGCGGCGCGTGCCGGGTTTGGTTTCGCAGGCGGTGGCATCGTGGTCGTTTAAATGGGCGATGTCCGGGTCGAGGGCCCCGCAGAAGGCGCATAGGGTGGTTTCTGGGGCGGTGGAGGAGAGGACGGTCGTGCCGAACGGGGCGCAGTACCACGCTTCCAGGGTGACATGCAAGGATTTCTCGTGGCGCGCCCAGTCGTACTTGCTCTTGAAGCGGTCGCAACAGAAGGTGCAGCAGTAGCGGCGCAGCGCCTGGGTAGAGCTGGTGGTTTTGGCGGTGGTCTGTCTCTTACGAGATAGGGCTTTGCCCTTGCGAACCCGGCTGCCCCGTCCTTGGACTGCCAGCGGATCTTCTGCGGATGAGGTCGAGCGGCCGGATTGCTGGGAGTCTCGCGACGAGGCGCTGGATTCGCCGCTGGTGGTCGATGCGGCTCGTCTATACTGACGGAATGCATGGCTACTGCCTCCCAATGCACCCTGGCTGATGCTGTCTGGTAGACTGGGGGCCGTCTTCAGCGCATCGATGATATCTGGAATCAGGGCTGGCTCCTCTTCTGGCGGTGAGTTCCGCCACCTTTCCATCGGGTTCAAATCGCCGCTGGCATTGGGGATTACAATGGGGCCCGCTTGTGCTCCTAACTGCCGGGTAAGGTAGCGGCTTCGACGTCGAGGGAGCTGTCGACCATGGCTTGTGGTAAAGGGATCGGTGATGGGATGCGTTGCTCTGGCTGAGCGCAACCGGTCAGAAGAGGACGCGCTTAGCCCGTCCTGCTGTTGGGAGTTCGGAGCGACAGTGGCCATTTGGGACGGACCTGATAGTGAATGGCTGCCTGATCGCCCACTTGGCCACACTGCATTGTGCGAGCAGTGGAGGTCCAGCTCTGCTTCAATGGCAGGAGGCAGCTCGGAAGAAGGGCTCAACAGCTGGGGTGAGATCCAGTCATATGTTCCGGAGCTCGAATGGTCGACACTGAGCAAAGCTGGATCGATCACGTTAGAGTCATCTTGTGCGGTGGTGACTAGAGCTCCATCAGCACGATTATCCCTCGAAGTTGCGCTATAGTACATACGCAGCTGAGCAGCCTGGTGATTCATGCGGGGCAATTTTCCAACGTAGGGTTGCTGAGACCGAGACCGTCCGGCGTACAGTCCTCACGGAAGTAGGGTTGTCTAGTAATTGTCAACAACTGCACAGGTGCCTGCCTGGAGTTCCTTCTTCGGTTCCTGGCTCACCTTCGACGTGGTTGCAGGAATAGGTTTTCTCTGGATGTACCAGCAGGAGAGGTTGACAAATCAAAAGCATGTCGAAACGGTCTTGCCTGGGGTGGCGCTTCTCTGCCCACTCATTACATAATTCCCGCCTCAGGCAGCTGCAGAAACTTGGCTGCTAACTTAGGTAGGTAGTAGTTAACGTTATCTTAACCTTGAACCCAAATGACAAAGGTTGCTAGCGCAAAGCCTGTGTATGTGCACTTTGAATAAATTGACAAGTTAAAATCCTACTATGGCGATAGGCAACGACCCTTGCTCTTATCTGTGTTGGCTTGCGTCCACAGGTCTGAACGAGCTGACAGCCCAATGTTGTTATTTTTTCACCCGTGACCTGGGTGAGGCATTGAAATATATCTCATGTATGGAGTATGTCGGAAAGCCAAGAAACCCCAAATCAATCACCGTGACACAATATTTACCGGTGGTCTTGGCACAACATACCCAAGGCAGCAGTGAATAACCCTTGAGGGACACAGCAAGCCCTGTAGAACAATCTGATCTGGTGAATGGCTGTCGGATTGATGACAAAATTTGATGTTGCTATTGCTGTTTTACTAGACTATATTGTATTAAATCCAGCTCCCATACATCAACCCAAGCATGTTAGCTCAGGGGAAGAGCGCCGGGCTCATAACCCGGAGGACCCTGGATCGAAACCAGGACATGCTATAATTTCTTTTTTCTTTCTTTTTTCTTTTTTCTTTTTTCTTTCTTTTTTCTTTTTTTCAACTTCCACTTTCACGTTCACCCGCGCCATACAGGTACAGTACAAGAGTCTAGAATTCAATTTTATGTTACGCGATATTGCAGTGGGTGACTCCTGTTAATTTGCAATAATCCTCAACACAATCTACTTTTATTCTATTCTCGCCAACATTATACCTATTGATGGATAGTACTCGTACATTCAGATCATTCGTCAAGGCATGGGCCGATAGCGCAGGGAGTCAGCTGGCAGGCAGGTAGCAATCATAATATAGCATGAAGTTTGGAGATGAGCCTTTGATCTCTGACAAGCAATCTACAGAAGCTTAAGGAAAATACTTGATGTTATATCAACTACCAAGTAAATGCCAAAACAACAGCAGACAAGAAGAAACTCGATTGATGGTTCTGGGCCGGATCTTATCTCCCTTACGTTACCTCGGACAGGGGATGGACGTAGGGCACTTACAAATCACTGAGTAGTTTCTGCTGCTCTTCGACCTGAGTCACGGTGCTAGTGGCAGTGGCGGTCGAAGTCTTTATTCCAATCACCGTAAATCAGAACCGTCCTGACATCTCGCCAAAATTAAGCAGAGGTCAAAAACAAACACGTAGGGCGTAGAGCCGACTGAACGTCCATGGCGCCATCATATTCGCCTAGATTACTTGGGAATGACAATGGCTCTAAGCTTGCAAATATTAAAACTTATCTACTTCCAAAGTTGGAACTGTATGATCTTTAAACATAGACTTCGAATCTAGACAAAAATTCTATTCAGGATTAGACTCCGAAAGAGACTAATAACAGAGTTTAAGCTCAGTAGTAGAATGGAAAATGAATGAATAATGTATCATCTGATCTCTGGTATATATTAAAAAGAATTCAAGAATGATTAGTTATTCAACTTCTCCTTCTATAAATTAAGTTATATACAGACTCATAAATGGATATAGCAAAAGAGCCATGAGAAATTTCAGAGACGAATATATCCCTAAGTAGTTGTAGATCAATGTTTAAGATAGTCCGGGCTGACAGGGCTAGGTTTTCCTGCAGAAGACTTCTGTGGTAAGCTCTCAGGCCTGGACGGTGATAGTAATAGTATAAAGATTGTGTGTGTCTGTAGCGAAGGCAGTATGTCTGTATCTCAAGAACTACTTGATACAATAGGAATGTATGTTAGACAAAATGATGTTACTGTCATTCTGATTGTAAGGCCAATTCCTGCGAATTGTCGCTCCCAAAGGTCAAAGGGGACGTGTTACAAAGATTCAAAGTACACAACCGGATTGTATGCTCCACGAATCAGTATCAAGGCAGAAGCGGGTAGTATATGCTGTTGTACAACACCGTAGCCAGGTCAGTGTGTCCATGGCAAAGCCGGTGTGGATATGCGGGTCCCCAGACATGATCAGTCAGCTCTTATGACACATATGTTGTATCTTCCGGATATCTCTCGCCTATGCTTTAATTCGTCACCACGCCGGGGTCTGGATTCTTGATACATGATATTGACATAGTTTCGGTCCCTTGCAGAGTATCATTGTTTATTGTGCTTACCAGGAAGCAAGGGATGGCAGTAACTCTCTTTCGACGCACGGTGTCCTTTGTTCCTTTGGTAGACCCAAATAGTGGCATTGAGTATTGCTACTATAGCAACGAGTTGCTCGGCACGGGTTTGTCAGGAATGAGATATGTCTTGCGCGCCTCTGTCTTTGCACGAGTCATGCGAAGTCGGTGTCCAAATAATAGTTATGAATGCTATGGAAGGAAAGGAGAGGAATGCACCTAAGACCGTCTCAACTATATGCACAGCCTCTTCAAAAAGCCCCCCGCCAGCCACCCGCACGCGCAGCCTCTGGTATTTCTGTGGTGCAGTAAATTGATATCAAACAATTGCTTTCTTGTATCGGCGGTCACCTCCGCAAAATCGTTGTACTAGGTCGTTTGATCTACCTGTTATAATGCTGGAAACCTTTTTTTCCGGGCTGGCATCCATCTCAACAGCCAACCTCGTCTCCTCAGCGGTAATATGTACAGCGCTGTACCTCGCCGGTGTGGCCGTTTACCGTCTCTACCTCTCACCGATATCGCACTTCCCGGGCCCGAGGCTGGCCGCGTTGACATGGGCCTACGAGTTCTACTACGACTGGGTTCTCCCCGGGAAGTACTACGAGCGAGTAGCCGAGATGCACAGGCAATATGGTAGCTCTCCTGACATTGACTCGGTACCAGCAATCGGACTAACGAGACCTCCAGGGTCAATCGTGCGAGTCACCCCGGATGAACTCCATATCCTCGACCCCTTATATTACGACGGGGTTTATGTAACTGCAGCCACACGGCGGACGGATGTTCCCTATGACTTTGGACTTGGCACAGGATTCCACGGTATACTTGCCGTTGCTCCGTGTTGTGTGCTTTCCGGTCACTGACTGCTTCAGATATTGCACGAAATGCTCAGAGCCACGACGACCATCGTGGGAACTATCGATTCCTGAAAGCCTTCTTCTCGCGAGCTTCCATCACGCGGCTCGAAGGCCTGACGACGGAGCGGTTGGATCGGCTTGATGCGCGGTTGCGAGAATGGGTGGATGCCGCGGAGCCGGTGAACCTCACCTATGCGATGTACTCGTATGTGACTGGTGAGTCTGTGGGATGTTTCGGCCCACTGATGCAGATCTAATCTCCCCCGGCGCAGACATCATATCTTCGATGCTCTTTGAAGAGCCATGCGACTTCTTGAGTGACCCGGGGTTCAATGGGTCCTGGTTCGAAAAGCTGAAACACGGGATGGTCAATGTTCCTCTGTTTGCGTTCATGCCTTGGCTTCCAAGGTTTGTCACCCCCTCCAGCTGGTTTTCTGCCTATGTGTAACCGCGAGGTAGAATCATCGCCCTGCCACTGGTGAGCTACTTGTTCGACAGAGAAAAGAGGTGGGCTGTTTTTGATGAAGTATGCATCCCTCACCTTATTGCAGCTTGATATATCCCCAAACCGCTGACGTCTGGCCCGGTCCTCAGCGCACACAACGCCAGCAAATGACTCGCCGAGATCGGCCGAGCGACGCGACCTCAACTCGCTCGGGGAAGACCCTGTTCGACGAGCTTGTCCGACAGAACCAGACCAAGGTCCCGTTCGACGCGGACGTATGTAGGGAGGTGGCCCAGGTGCGTTTGGATGGATCTCCATTCAACCAAAAAAATAAGAAAAGAAAGAATGAAAGAAAGAATGAGAGAAAGAAATCCTCAAAGAAGGTTCAATCCTGATGATTTAAATCCTTTGCAGTCCTTCCAGCAAGCCGCCGGCCATAATCTGAACCGCACCCTCGAGGCTACCATTACCCTGCTCGCCATGGACAAAGAGCGGCAAGAGAAGTTACGCACCTCGCTGAAGCCAGTCTTTGCGAATGCGCAGCGCCCATCCTGGGTGGAGCTTGAGAAGATCCCGTACCTCACGGCTTGCGTACAGGAGGGGATTAGGTCAGTCCAAACTACTAATTGACATATATCCAATCCCGATCTAATTGATATTGGTAGACTGGGAGGCGGCAATCTCCGCCGGGCGGCCCGAATCTCGCCGGATGAAGATCTGGTCTACAAGGGGTGGAGGATTCCCAAAAAGGTATGTCGAGGAGAGTCTCACTATGCAATACCCCGGTCTAATCACAAGGCCTCCTTCCGCTCCTCAGACTCCGGTAGGGATGACGATCTACTGGATGCTCATGGATCCGGCTGTGTTCCCATCGCCGAGAACGTTTAACCCTGAACGCTGGCTGGAATGCTCCGATGAACACCTTGCGGAGATGCACTGCCACTTCGTTGCATTCACCAAGGGATCCAGGAGCTGTATTGGTAACCAGTATGTATAATTCCCTTTCCCGCCCCAACGATGTCTTGTGTGACCAGAAGGAAGCTGAAAACCGGCGACAGCTTAACGTACATGGTCATGTATCACACGATCGCCTGGTTGTTCCGGCCCGGGGCACCGCGGATCCAGTTGTACGAGACAGATGAGAGCCACGTCCTGTCGAGTTACGGATTATTTTTTAGTTTGCCCAGGGTTGATATACCGGGGGTGAGGGCATACTTGACAAACAAGTATGAGGGGTAATGTCCCCCCTGGATCAATCAGAAAGTTGCGCGTGAGCTTTATTTGGTCAATAACTGTAAATGATTTTAATACAGTAAATTAGAAAATGGAATAGCTTTCCTAGTCGGCAGTAAGTTGCTCTTTGGTATACAATAACCTCCGTGTTGGGCCTTCACCACGTCAGGTAGCCAACAATGTTTTCGAAATATAGAAAAAAAACACCTTAAGATAGTATACTTGTCCGGCAGAGTCGCGATTCATATGATGGGCAGTCTATACGGTTTCTTGAATCCAATCCTTGTCTGGGTATTCGCTCGAGACTAAATGGAATGGAGTTGAAGCGAGACACGAGTGGCCACGAAAACCAACCCATACACTCGTACTTGGATACATTGTGCGTAAGAAAGTCCGATTATAAGCCGCGAACACTTACCACCATGTATGATTTTGTGGAATTGGATGGTTATGTTACCCTTAACAAACGAAGTGTCCAGGCCTTGTTATATTTAAACGTTTGGCAGGAGGATCTAACGCTTGGCTATCGCATCAGTCGATAGAGAATGCAGGTGGAAAGCGGCGAAGTAGGGCCCGGAAAAGCTTAAAATCATGAAGAAAAAAGAGTAATCCGAGGAGCTCATGCCGCATGAGTGTATGGAAAGGTTGACACGCTGCTTGGAGACGAGCAGTCTTGGTCAGAGTAGCAAAGTCAGAGATGAAATAGTTATAAAGTCCCCGCTGCGAAGTAGACCATGCGCCATCGCCACACAGACCGAAAGCCAGTCGCGCCACTAATCCTTCTCAATTGATATACCTATACTTTTACAGTGGTCTCAATCCAACTTTGGTAGCCGCAGGGCAGGCACTCGACTTTTCTACTGACAACCCAGCAAAAGGGACTCGGAAGCAGAAAAAGGGGCCCGACTGGTCGGCACCTCAAAGAACCCGACACACTGGCGGGGGCTGAGACAACCCCGCTATTTCCGAGCCGAACAACCACTCAAACGAGCTGTACTAATTTAAGCCCGTGTGACTAGCCCCGGAGCGGTAAGATGTTATGATCGCCGCGGTCGCCCCGCGGCCGGATTATTACCTTTCAGACTAGTTTACTCGGCACCCGCGTACTGTACCATACCCAATCTGAAACCCGATCCCGCCGATCATCTTCTCTTCTCCTTCCACGGGTTTCCACGTAACTTTATCCGAGACCCTAATTCTGGGTTCGGTACCGATCGTCCCCTGACCGTATCGTACCGTACCGTACCCGTTGCTCCAGACTTCACCGCTACTTGGGATGGCCTTGAATACGGAGGAAAATTGAAAACAAAAACAATGCTAATATTCAGATTTCATCGAGTTGATAACGCTAAGATCTACCGGAACTCGAAGTGACCGTCGATGTTGAACAGGCGCTCGGCGAGGTTGATGTCGCGAACGTGCCAGTTGCCGTGCTCGTCGCGGAGCTCACCGCGGACGACGGGGACGTGGGCGCCGCCCTCGATGTCGAAGTGCACCCCGCGGGCGGACTCGAAGAAGTTGTGGCCGCCCCATTGGAAGTGGCCTATCCCGTACCATCAGTACCTGGGTTTATAATTTAGACAGAGGAGAAGGGTGCATACCGTCGATGTTGCCAATGAAGTGGTTTAGGTCAATGTGGGCGGGGCGCTCGTGGCCGTGCGCATCGCGGAGGAGAGCGTGGAGGAAGGGGCCCTCGAGGCGGATGGAACCGTGGACGGCGGACTCGTGGAAGCTCATTGTGGAGGTTTGGCTGGTAGATGGTAGGAGTAAATTGAGAGTGGCTGGATGAGGAGGAATTGAGATGAGGAATGGATGTCAATCCCGGAGGGCGTGCAGCTCCCTTTTATAAGCTGCTTGTCGCTCTCCTTTACCCACGGAGGAGGCGGGCTATCACCCCATCTCGGTCTGTATTGCCCGCATTGACTGCTTGGCTGGTGGGGGTCCGTATTCGTCTACGTACGTAGCTGAGTTGCGACGGTGAAGGCCGAATGGGCCATTTCTGGCGAGACAGCCACAGTGTCTGGGTGGTTTTGGCGGGGAGGGGCATTGAGGGGCTGTGAGGCTGAGCAGAACAATTGTGAGGCGTGGCTGAGAGGCGCACACAGAAGGACAGCTGAAGAGAGAGGTGATATCCACTTTTCATCAGATCGGGTAAGGCGAACCGGTGTCGGCGGTGGGTCAGGGGAGGTGGCGATTACCTAATGGGTATTGACCGTCTCATCTTTGAGGGACTGGAAGTTGAGCTTGTCGGCGTAGTATGGGGTATACCTGCACCTGATCCTTGCCGATCTGGAAAGCTTGGGGTCATGTCGTGATCAGGTGGCGAGGATCGACGGGCTATGATGGATGGTGTGCCGACAAGTCAATTTATGACAAGTCCAACGTTTACAAATGACTTACCGGTACAACATAACTATCCGTCTGACGCAAGTGAGCATCTTGCGGCATTAATTGACACTGTGACTAGCTGTTCACATGTGAACAAACGAAGAAAATCAAATTGCATAGATCATTCAGCCACAGCAGGAAATACGGCAATCAACCGCCAATCACAGCCCTCCACCGCCTGCTAATTCGTCAAATCTTCATGGGAATGAGTCGAATAAGGCATCATAGCTGAGCAAGTTGCCTCTTCTAGTCGCCTCTTGTATTGTTCAACGCTGCCTAGTTGATACCCGTGACCTCACACCGACATGCGGGCCTCATTGCCACCTGTAGGTATCACTCGGCTACGCCTCATCGTTGACGACTCCCACCCACCAGATACCGATACTTGCTTCGTGTAGGTATGTTCACTCCGGGATATTGAAGACCACCCGAGTCCCAATATATCCACTTCGCAATACACAAATCAAACACGGTACACTTAAGCCCACATCTTCTTAAACTTAGCATTGAACTCCGTCCGCAACAGTTGAAACATCTCGAGAACTCGTTGCAATCCATCTTGGTCGAACACGGATTCCATTTGCTGGCATACTTCCCCTTGGCCCTGCTGGTCGTGGTCGATGGGCAATGTCTCGTCGAGACCAGCTGGAACAGTATCCGCATTGCTCTTGGTTTCATCGTCCATCATATCCTCCCAACTGTCCGGTACTTCTTCCTCTGAATCAGCGGCGAAAACAGTCTTGCCTCCTGTCTCATCCACCGAGTTCTTCTCCCTCCTGGGCAGCACAGTCTGGGCCATACTGTCAACCTCATCCTCCTCCTCCTGCGCATCCCCGCACCCCATAACTCCCAAATCATCCGGCTCCCCCACTGATGACTTCGCATCCGACTTTAGAAAATTCTCGAGACTCGTGACAATCGTCGCTAGTATCAGAGAGAAGTCATTCAACAGGAACCACAGATCACCGCGCCGAATCATGTTCTCCTTATCTAGCGCCGACTTGTTGCCATGCTTAAAGAAGTCATACAAATACGCATTCAGCGGGCCTGCCTCTCCGTCTGACTCAACTGGCACATGCGGAATAACGGACTGTTCGAGCCACACTCCCTGACGCACTGATTTACAGAGGTGTGCGATGGTCTTGGGGGGGTCAGGACAGGATAGGGCGACGAAGGCTGATGTGATCGCCGCCTGGGTCGGGCACATGACTGCTGGTCTTGTGCGGTTGTCACGGGCGGTGAATTGAGAGATTGAATTCGTGCCGCCTTGTTTCAGCTTGGTCAATGGAAGCACATCATCTGGGTTGTGGAGGTGCTGGTCAACGAAGGTAGCGACGTAAGTGGAGTAGATGTCCAAGGTCTCGCGATTGTGGTGCCGCAGGATTCGCTCAGCTGGACGGGGAAGGGGTGGAAGGACTACCACCGAGGTTGACTGTTTGTGGCGTTTAAGGTGGCGCTTGATGACGAAGGGATGAAGGGGCCGGCGGCCAAATAGGTGCGACATGACTACCATCAGGGTGCGGAGGGTTCGTTCAGGATTCTCATCGAGATGCTTGCTCAAGCGGTGGAAATATCCCGCTTTGAGGAGAGAGTGAAGAGCGAAACTGGAGTTCTCGGTGTAATAAAGATGGGAAATCGCGCCGGCGAAGTTGAGTGGCACTCCAGTCTCATCGAGGAGTTGGTTGCGCCGGAGGTAATCGATCGAGAAGCGTAGATGGTGAAGTACCGTCTGTCTGGACTCTGGCCCGCCAAGGTAAATGCGCGGACTTGACAGGATCGAGTCAACAACTTTCTTTGCGAGGATAGCCTGGTCCGATTCATGAAGTAGAATACAAAGACGAAGAACTAGACTGGTGGTGATGGGAAAGTGTCCGTTGAGGTCAGGCAGCTTGGAGCTCATGAGGCGACGGACTTTCAAACCAGAGATGTCCTGAAAGACGATATTACCTAAGTAGTCAAAGCCACGGCGACCTGCCCGTCCCGCAGATTGTCGAAAGTTGAGCGCTGTCAGAAACACCGAATCACCTGCAAATACGACTGTTTTGCAGGGCATGTTGATACCTAGCGCCAGCGTGCCAGTGGCAATAACGACGCGCAGAAACCCCTTCCGAAACAATATCTCACACACATTGCGGTATTTGCGATTCATACCTGCATGGTGAACTCCTACTCCGCGTCTCAGCGCGTCGATGAATCTATCAGGTACATCAAAGGATTCTAGCTCCGCGGCATATGTTTCAAAGTCCGATTTCGATATCGCCCTTCCATTGGCCAGAGAGAATCTATTAAGCGGCTCGTCGGGGTCAAAAGACGCGTACCAGTCGGGTTCCTCTGAAGCAGCTTCTCGCAGTCGGTCTGCCCGTGATACCTTGTCGGCATTGTGGCTTGTGGCCTTTTTGGCACGAGTCGAGCTGGACTTTTTCCATGCCTGAAAACGGGCCAGTTTGCTTTTCCATTCTGCATCAGACTCTTTCCAAGATCTTTCGGCATTCTGCAGCTCGCTACAAATGCGATGGCAGATTTTCTCGCACCAGCTCCTGTCATAGTTGAAAAACAGGGCCGGAAGGGCACCTTGCTCGGAGAGGGCGTAGATGAGCGGTAGAGTCGTATTCAGCAGGGCTTCTAGGCCGACCAATGTCGTGTGATGACTGTTCGCAGTCGATGAAGAATGAACATCAGTTTTCTTGTTGCTGAGAGCGTTCTCGGATAACTCCTGCACCACGGCGTCAAATGGCGATTTCCGGTCTCTCATCCATGATGCAAGAACTGCTTTCAATCTAGCCTCGAATGGGAAAACATCAGCTTTGGTCATGATTTCCGGCATCATGGCTGAAGGAGATAGAGAGGCATCAAGGGCAAATTCCTTTGTTTGATTTGTGACCATTGCTTGCCAGAGCTTCAAGCAGTCGCGGGGCTCAAGTGAAAGATCGTCTGGTATGCCCCTTGAACGGTCGATCAAACTTGTTACGGGGTGTATGAACTCCATGTCAGCACACCCATCTAGACCGAGGACCGGAAGCACTGCGGGCCCCGGGAGGCCATCAAAGTTAAAACTGGCTGGTGGACGATAGATGTACTTCCTGAGATCCGACCAGCGGACTTTGTGCTCCACTGTTTTTAGCTCAAAGCCATTTGCCCGTTGTGTCAGGCTCAGCCAATCGCTGAACTCTTTGGGATTGCCGACGGTTGCAGAGAGTGCAACAATAGGACATGGTGCCAGAAGAAGTAGCTGTTCCCAGACTACGCCGTCGTCGGCTTGACCAATGCAATGCACCTCATCAAAGATAATTCGCTTTATGCGGGAGGACCATGACTTTGCGTTGCCTGGCGCAAGAAGCATGATTTGAAGAATGTGTGGCACTGTGATGAGTACCTGGCACTTGGTTGGATTGTTGACTCGAGTATCACGGGTGTGAATGGCCCAAACAGACTTTCCAGCGTGCTTGTAGGTTTTGGTGAATCGAGCCTCGATCTCTGCGGCGACTTGGTTGACAAGGGCTTTGGTGGGTGCGACATACACTAGGACTCCGTCATCACTGTCTTGGAGAACTTGTTTGATCGCATAGAACCTGCACATATGTTAGGTAAGTTTGCAGATAAGGCCTAATCACTCACGATATGAATGTTTTCCCAGCACTGGTAGGAGCCACCACAAAAAGACTTGCCTTGGCATCTATCTGATCTAGGATCTCTCGTTGCCATCTGTCAGGCGCAAAACCCCTGACCCGGGAATCTAGCGCTGACTCCATGTTGCGATCGAGAAAAGGACCTGCATGGAGAAGCTGAAACTCACGAAATGACAATCCTATGTGTAAGCCCTCAGTATCGGCTCCCGGGAACGCGAACTCGAATGTCAGGGATTGATTGCCATGAGGGACTAGGTTGACTTCCGGAAGGCCTAGTGCTATCGAAGTTTTCGAGATGCACTGGATGATATCTTTAGTTACTCCCACTGGTACCTTGGTGATTTGAAGAATTGTATGCCAAATGAGGGCCACTATATGCATTGACTGGCTTTTCTTGGAGGCGAAGCATCGCTTGCGCCAAAGACCAACCAGGGTGCTTATCAAGTATGTTAGAACTTCAGCTTCTAAATGACATCGCTTCTCTTCTGGCAAGCCCTCAAGGTAGGACTTGGCGTTCACGTATCGCTGGGCGAGACTTGGCTCTTTATCGAAACAGCGGCGCTGGTCCTGCCACACTTCCGTCTGCTTCTTGATAAAAATCAATTGCTTGTCCTGAATCTCGGATGATGGATTGGGTCCTGTGGGACGACGGGTATTCTCCTGGTTTCTTGTAAGTCTGCGATCCGCAATTCCTTTCGATTCTCGAAACACTTTTTCGGGCTGCAAGATGCCTCCGGTCGCATCTGTGAGACTAAGAGCATACTGCCTGATATCTCTCATCAAGCGCTGATAACGACTTTGAATCTTCTGAGGCGGTGCGGCGGGCTGCTTCACGTCCAAGGGACGGCGGGCATTATGCCAATGGGTTCGCTCCGTGAACGGTTTCGAACGTGCAGAACTCGAAATCCCCACAGCAGAGGGTACAATGTCCAATGAAATGGGACCCAGGTGCTTGTCCAGAATGGGGTTACTGAAAGGCATGACAGAGCCCAAGATATTCGAGTGGCTCTTGCATCTCGAGTGGGCTATGTCTAGCGTGTGTTCCTGGTACTGACGGTCTGCTGACATGACACCGTCTCCTGTCATGATGGTTCCGGCAATCTTTTGTGCGCAGATCTTGTTGAGTGTTGATACGAGAAGATTGTATCTCTCCACTACCGTAGGGCTGACAAGCATTGCCAAACTCAAGTTCTGATCCCTGTTCAGAGTTCCGAGAAAGATCCTTCCGTCAATCATATCGATTAAGTCGCTGGGCACATGGTCATCCGCAGTGAATTCTTGCCAGGAGGGAGACTGCAAGACGGCAAGCGCCATATCGTTGTACTGTCTCAGGAAATCCGCCCCGGGCCCAGACGCATCGGGTTGACATGGGCGGTCACACAGTCGACACTCGGACAGAACTGCCGTGTGTAGCAACATAGCTTCCATGCATCTGCCAGCCTTCTTACGTTGTTTGCCAGTTTCTCCCAAAGCACTAAGAGTGAATACAACGGCCCATTCCCGCTGAGATAGGCTCGGACGTGGGACAGTTTCGTAAATTCTCCTGAAAATCTTCTTGATTCGTTCACTTGGTTGACCTACTGGGAAACTGACCGTGGAGCTGAACACTGCGCCAGGATGGCACATGTTAGCCGCATACTTTTCCCCATTTGAGCTCAGTTGAGAGATCATATCATGTACAGACTTCGAGTCCACATCCTGATCTTCGGACGACTGCTGTCCAGACAAGTCCAAGCCCTCGAGGATCGTAGAAATGACCTGTACAGGTCAGTATGTGCTAATGTCTCAGACTGATAAGTTTGACTTACCTTAGTATCCCGAAACTCGAGACTATTGATGAGCGAGACTGTATAGCCGCGAGACAGGGACCAAGAAATAAAACTTCGGAACGTAGCGGAGTTGCTCACGGCGGCTTCATTAGGCTTCGTACCGGTTTCAGGTCGTACCTTGCCCGAGGGATTCTCGTCGTCTAGTCCCGAGATGTTATGCTTTTCCTCATCATCCATATAGAGGGCATCAGAATTTTCTGCTTTCTCGGCGCAAGGCTGGTGGTGGATCGCTGGATCTTCCCCATCATGACACATGATGAAGTACGCACGGGTTGCCACAAGGTAGTCGTCGAAATCCTTGCAGTCGTACCCCTCGAAACAGCGGATGTGCATGGACGGGATAGTCTCTGGTAAGTGGCGACTCATATGTTGCAGGATGACTTCACGAGCTAGGCGATACTTCGACCAGTTATCCGCGCTGCTGTGCTGTGGGATGCATGCCTCTGAATGGGATGAGAAGAAGACGATGTGAAAGTGACACTTCCTCTGGTGGAGTTGTGCGAGGAATCTCTCAACGATGTAAGTGGCATGAAGGAGCTGAAATCCGAGGTCAAAGTCTAGCAGATCGTCGGAAAAGCAATGGCGTAGGAGCGAGTCGCCCTCCAGGATGAACAGTTCGTCCCCGGCATAATCTCCGATGAGATCGATAGTTCGTGGGCTAGAAAGGCTTTTCCTGGTCCAAGCAGGATACGTTAGCTGAGGCGGGAATAGGAGTCAGGCCACCGCAGGAAAGAACACACCCCTTGAAAAGGAATGCCCAGTTGGGATCGTCCGGCGGGCTTGAGGCAGTCGACATGTTGAGTGGACACTATCTGCTTCGTGTGTCAAGGTCAGAGCTTAGGGAATAGGAAAAATCGAGGAGACGATGCTGTGTGATGAAAAGAGGGGAAAGGACCGGGATGTGGAAGGAGATTGTTGATGGTTGGGTGGCCTTTATCAGTCAGAGGCCTTAGCGGGAAACTGCCTGCTAGAATCTGATAGTTCCACCATTCACCGTGGCGAACTTTCGCCCAGCGAGTTCCACAACATCTAGCTCGACCGTCTTACTTGATAATCTTCCGATTACACAGCCCAGCAACAGTCTAACCCTATACATATTCAGGCAGACCAGTACATATAATCGAGATGAGTAGCACAACTCTGTTGCTGACAACCAAAAGAGTCTGAGGATTCCTCTCCCAGACACTTTGACGGCTCTTCGGATGCTGATCATGGAAAGATCAACTGTATACGGTATGCAGCTGAGTAGTGTAGTCTAACCGATGGCCGATGGATCCGATAACCGTGAACCGATAACTGGATACCAATTTGGGATAAGAATGTGCCTTATCGAGAAGGCTGACTCCACTTGTGCCTGACAGCCTGTCCAAACCCCAATCCGGTCTGGACCACCGCAGCCCCGCCCCACGTGATCTCAAATTTCCCTCTTCCCACTTTCCCATCCACCGATCAAACAACTTCCCCCTCCACTCATCCCACGCACCAACAGAACTTCGAACGGAGTCTACACATCCACCCAGACAATGCCACGAATACCTCTCGCCCCGCTCGCCTCCCTCACGCAAACCCGCTATGTCATCCACCTGACCACCGGCAAACGCCTCGTGCTGTTCCGCCTTCCCACCATCGAGCCATCCATCACCTCCCCCACACCCAAGAACGAAGCCAACGGATGGTCCTACTACGCCATGGAAGCGGAGTGTCCGCACGCCGGCGGCCCGATGCAGGACTCGTCGATCGACATCGAAGATTCCGCCTACGTGGCTTCCTGCCCGTGGCACGCGTACGACTTCAACGTGGAGACCGGGGAGTCAAGTGTCGGGATCAAGGCGTGCACGTTCGCCGTGGATGTGCGGGGCGCGGTGGAGTTCGGGGATCAGGTGGTGCTGGAATACCCGGAGGATGGGGTGGGATTGGTCAAAATGGAGGCTGTTAGTGAGAAGATCAAGCTGAAGACGGAGGTATCGGGTAAACGTGATGACGCCAGCATTAAGACAAACGGGAACAACAAGACGGCTGCCTCTCCTCAACAAACCACAGAAAATGACGCTACTTCCTCTGGCCCGGCGGTCTACCTCGACGACAAGGCGACCGTGTGTGACTGGTGCGCGCACATCTTGAACACCTCGAACCCGGAGCACAAGATCGAGCTGACGGCGCACCTGTTCTCCATCTTCACGGCGCGCGAAGGCACAACCGACCAGATGGAGATCGGCGACGGCAGCGGTGTGACGCTCCCGGCGATCCCGCCCCGCGATGGCCTCGTCGACATCAAGCCGGGCCAGATGCCCCGCGCGGGACGCGGCGGCACGCAGAAGAGTCGCATCATGATGCTGCACGCGCTGGCGAACATCGAGCAGTGGGCGATCGATCTGGCGGTGGACATCTGCGTGCGGTTCGCGGCGTTCCGCACGACGGCCACGGAACCGCGGGGTCTGCCGCGCGCGTTCTTCCACGACTGGTTGAAGGTCGCCAACGACGAGGCGAAGCATTTCTCGCTGCTGCGGACGCGGCTGGAGGAGATGGGCTCGTACTTCGGGGCGATTCCGGTGCATCATGGGCTATGGGAGTCAGCGACGCTGACGGGGCATGATCTGCGCGCACGGATCAGCATCATCGCGTTGGTGCATGAGGCGCGGGGGCTGGATGTGAACCCGATGACGATCGACAAGTTCCGCAAGGCAGGCGATGAAGAGAGCGTGCAGTCCCTTGAGATCATCCACAATGACGAGATCACCCATGTGACGACGGGCCATCGGTGGTTGACGTGGATCTGCGGGCAGGAGCAGACGGATCCAGTGCAGGTGTTCCGATCGAATGTGCAGCAATACTGGGTGGGGGCGCTGCGGGAGCCGTTCAACACCGAGGCGCGCATGCAGGCCGGGCTGGACGAGCGGTATTACGGCAATCTCGTGGGATATGGTCGGGCGTGAGCGTGGCAGGTTGACGCCACCGTCACCTATATCATCGAGTCACCCTCATCGAGCGCTCGCTCGAACTCATCTGTCTGCGCCGCAGGCCTTAGCAGACAACGACCCAGCGTCAAGCCCCCATTCCCACCCGCGGGGCCGCCCTCGTGGCAAAATTACCGAGATACAAGCAGAAAGCGAAACAGCACTGCAATTTGTCCTGTGCGCCCAAGCACCATTCACAACGAAACCTGTACCACAACCTGCATCTTGTACATAGCATACCCATTAGCGTTAAACGAGTAACCCAACAAGCCAGCAACTTAACCACGAGCACATCCTCCACTCCTCACCTAGCATGCATACCATATGTATGCCACCATCAACGCTGCCCCCACTCATACACCGACTCCGAATGCGGCAACAACCTGCCTGCCCCAGCAGCAGCAGCAGCAGCAGGATCACGACCATCACCCCCATCACCCTCCCCGGTATCCTCCGCCTCAAAATTCCCAACACTCCCCCCCTCCTCAACCTCCCGATCCAAGATCCGCTGATACTCCTCCCGTCTCCGCCGGATCCCCTCACCACCACCCTCACCGTCCCCTTTAAAAACCCAACCCCCCATCCCCCTTACCCGAAGAACCCAAAACGCAATCTACCACAAACAACACATTAGCCCTGCTCACGAATAATCCCGGTCCAAAAACATCCACAACCCCCCACCCCCCAAAAGAAAAAAAAAAGTAGAAGAAAACATACCCTCAACCCCCCGACAACCCCCAACCCCACCACCAAAAACCACAGCACCTTGACCTCCTCGCCCCTCCACACCCCGGCACAAGCCCGCGTATACCCCAACTGCAACACACAGGCATCATCCCCGTGACTCCGATCCTTGAACGGCCACGCGCGGTCCCGCACACTGCGCAGCCCGCAGCACTGCAATCGATCCTGGATCGTCCGGATGGTCGCCGCGTCGCGGGCGTGGAAATACGTCTGCCAGGTTCGGTCGAGGGTGCAGGTGCTAACCCCTGTGGTGTTGTTTAGGTAGGCGAGGACGAGGGTGAGGAGGATGGCTGTTAGGGCTGTGTGGAGGGTGTTGAGGATCGGGATGATCAGGGTTAGTTTGGGGGAGGCGGTGCATTTGAGGAGGGTCGTTGCGGTTAGGGTTGCGAGGGTGTAGGGGGTTAGGAGGGTGGTGAGGATTGGGAGGGCTGGGGGGAGGGGGAGGGAGAGGGTCTTTGTGCGGGTCCAGGCGAGGCTTTTTTGTTGTTAGTTGGGTGTTAGTGGGTTTGGTGGGGGTGGGGGACGGACATTGATAGGATGAAGGAGAGGATGGAGAGCTTTGTTTCGCGTGGTTAGTGTTTCTGTTTGATTTAGTTGGGATGGTGGGGCACGTACGAGGGTGACGAGGAGGTGGATGAGGAAGACGGAGTTGGGTCTGAGGGGCATGGTGGTGGTTGTTTCTGATGGACAGGCTGAGGTTGGTGTTGAGGGTGGTTGATGAGGTTGAGGTTGATGGAGGTGATGGAGTGATGGAGGAAGAGGGGAGGATGCGGGGTTGGGTTGAGTGACACATGCAGTGGAAGTAATTCACCAGCCACAGCTGGGGTGTTACTTGCACCTACCTGTCTTTACATGTACTGCACATTTGGAAGCATTCACTGCCGAAACATTTACGCAACTGTGGAAGACCATACCTTATCTTACATAGATTGGTTGGATAGAGTAGAAGGAGAGTGTACTACTATCGGGATAAACGCAGCCAGTATATGATGCAATCAAAAGACATAGAAGACGTAGACATATATCATGGCCTCATATTCAATCTACCGTTCCATCAATCTAGTAACTCCTCATCCGTCCAATGCTTTTATAGATCCATATTACCAGTACCTGATACCAACCTCACCCCCATTCAATGCCCCTTGTACTATAACCCCCTCAGTCCCCCCCCCCCCCCCCCCCACATCCCTACACTCTCCCCCGCAAAAACAACTTCTCCAGGGCAACCCACCTCCCAAACCCCGGAAACTCCCCCACGCCGCCATCCCGCTCCACCACCCCCTTCCGCTCGATCTCGTAGAACCGCCACGCCCGCAACACCGCCAACGCCACCGCGCCCACGGCAAACAGGCCGCCCACATACACCTTCGCGCCCAGGTACCCTCCGCCAGCCAGATCCACCAACCGCAGCGCAATCACCTCCGCCACCGTCGTGGGCGCCACGAGCATGAAGCAGACCAGCCCGAACGTCGCCGGAAGCCGCTTCAATCCAACCACGTCCGTCAGCACGGGGGCGACCGTACCCCAAAAAGTGCCGCAGACGGAGCCGGCCAGGAGGGCGAAGAGGAGCAGCAGCGGGTACGAGGACAGAAAGACCCAGAGGGTGAGGCAGAGCACCGCGCAGACGAGGGTCGTGAGCATCGACACGGTGATGCGGCCGTGTCGGTCGGAGAGGTACCCCATCAACGGCCGGCCGAGGGCGAGACCCAGGTTGAGGCAGGCGCTGGCGATGGAGCCCTGGCTTGGGGTCAGGGCGATGGAGGTCGCGTAGTTCGGGAGCGAGTAGAGGAGGGCGATAAACCCCAGGTCCGTGGAGGTGCCCCAGATGATGATGAGGAGGACCTCGAGGTGGGTGAGTTCTGTGGGGCTACAGAAGAGAGTGGTTGTGGCGGTGGTGGCTGCGGGGTGAGAGCGATGGCGGCGGGATCGTAGGACAGAGGGCGCGGGATGAGGGCTTGGGCGGTCGCGGAGGAGCAGCGAGCACAGGAGGTTGGCGCCCAGAGCGCACGCGGCGAGGACCCGGTAGGTGCCTTGGATGCCGATGGTCTCGATGCTGCGGCCCGCGATCAGACTGTATGCCAGCCCGCCGAGTCCGGTGCCGGAGGAGGCAAGCCCGGAGGAGAAGCTGCGTTTGCTGCTGAACCACTTGGGCAGGATGGCAGTGGCGGTCAGGTACAGAAAGCCCATCCCGGAGCCAAAGCAGATGCCCTGCGTCAGGAGGAGATGCCAGAACTGGGTGGCATACGAGGCGCTGAAGAGAGCGGCGGAGACGAGCACAGTCCCCAACAGCAGCGTGGGCATTGTGCCAACCGTCTGATGGGTTTGTGTGACCAGAGGACCGATGAGCAGACACTGCCCAATCGAGACGCCGCCGATCAGAGCGAAGCCCAGGTGGCTGGCGTTGGGGAAGGTCGAATGCGACAGGAAGTAGTTCAGAATCACTCCCCATGCGCTGCTGACCCCCCAGGTGTGCACATTGATCATGAACACACAGAAGGTGCACACCCAGGCATACCCTCCGTCGGGAGGGATGTCCTCAAATGAGGTCACGTTGAGGGCATTTTCGGCGATGTTGTCGAAGTCTTGCAGTTCCAGATTGCTTGGAGCAGCAAGTCGTTCCCGACTTGATTCGTTCATTTTGGGTGTCCTTTTGATTGTATTGTTTGGATGAGTGAGACTGAAATGCACCAAAGACGAAGATTGTGTTTGTGCGAGCAGGGCTTTATATGCACATGATGCAACTCACCCCGCAGCCACGATGAGTCAAGTAGACCGCGGTCGAGACACCACACCAACGCAGGCCAGCTCAGTCGCACATAGACCTAACTCGTTCTGATCAGCTGCAGCATAATAATGGTAAATTATGCTGTCTCAAAATTTCCAAGGGAGAAGTAGGATGGCGCCAAGAAAGATGAATGGTGGGAATTATGTACGTCGGCTCACGGCCTTGCTAACTAGCAATAAATTAAATGACATAACCATTTTGTACACATCACTGAGAAACACTAGACTCGGTCTTTCCATTCTTCTACACAAGAGATTGATTAGCATAATTTGAGATAGCAATTTGAGATAGCGTAGGCACGAGACTCACCAGCTTGCGGCTGTAAGAAACACCAAGGTTGTTGTTGCTCCGCGAGTCGTAAGGGAAAGGAGCAGTGTAGTTGAAGGTAGCGGTTAGTCCCTTCCAGGTCTTCTTGACTTGAGACAAGATACCATGGCCGGCCGAGCAAGTACCCGTGGTGAGAGGAACAGGCCATCCGGCAGTGTAGGTGCTGTAGTCGTCATCAGAGAGCGGACCGGGGTGGGTTTCGTTCATGTAGAGGTTGGTGGTGTCAACTTCATAGTTGACATAGCCGGTCTTCTCAGCCACCCACTTGAAGAGGTTGGCACCACAGTCCCAGCGACCCAGAGACGGGAGACCCCAGTTGGCGGACATGGAGGCAATGACGGAATAGTGGGTATAGAAGGTATCATCGGTGGTACCACGGAGGTTCTCCGGGACGGCACCACCCAGCAAGAAGGTATAGACATTGTTGCCAATCTCGTAGGTGCTGGTCTCGTCGAAGGTCAGCATAACGAGAGTATCCTTGGTGAAGTACTCGTTCTCGAGAAGCTTAGTCAGAAAGTCGTAGGTCCAGGCCCCGGAGGTCTCGATGTTGGAGTCGTGGCCGTCATTGGTCATGTTGGGGGTGATGAACATGTACTGAGGGAGACGCTCGTGCTCCAAATCCTCGTAGAAGGTAGTGAAGTTCTTGATCTGTCGTAGACGAAGGGAATCTTCCGTCACGGAATCGAACAAGATCAGAGGGTTGTGCTTCCGCACGTACACGTTGGCACCGCTCTCCGGGTAGCGGTACCCCTGGTAACCAGGGTAGGGCAGAGCCTCCTGGTACTCTCCCCACGCGATGTTCTTGGTATCAAACAAGTCCGCGATGGTGGACACGTTGCTAGGGATTTGGTGGAAGTCATCGTTGTCCATGCCAAAGGTGTCACCGGCGGCCGAGGCACAGTAGTTAGGCTCCGAGGGGTGGGTAATGGCCCAGAAGTTGCTGAGCAAAAGACCCTTCTTGGCCAACTCGGCCAGGTGAGTGTTCCCAGCGGCAGTATCGTAGTCCTAATCTGATCAGTATGGTCCATCGACTTGTATACATAACCAGAAATCGACTTACGGTGTTCTCCAACCAAATGTTCACGAAGCGGTTGAATGAGAGACCCTTGACGTTGGACACTGGTGAGTATGGCTGGACCGAGGCCTTGGCTGCGGCAATCTCCGCGGCAGAAGGGTATTCCTCCGTGGTGGTCTGCGCGAGAGCAAGCGACAGTCCTCCAAGGAGGGTCAAGACGGATTGCTTGGTGAACATGATGCCCGATGGATGAAACGGAGGCCAGGTGAGTGATTAGAACCGGATGGCTTGCGGGCTGGAGGCACAAAGAAGGAAAGAGGACATGAGAGCATTGCGATTCTGGAGCGCCTTTATATATGTTTCCTTTTCTCAAATTTGCGATGTCTTGCGATGTCGGACGAGGTGGCTGACAGCCTGGAGCCCATGGGGGGGCATGTGTCTACATCTCCGCTGCCGATAGGAAGCTTCGTGAACCGTGTAATTGCCGTCAAGCGATTGGCCATGTACATTTAAGCGATGGCATCTAGCCCCTCCTGCATGCACTTGATTGCGCAGCGAGATATCTAATCTCCGACGGGGGAGCTGGAGAAAGCCGGTTATGCGTGGATGTTGAGAATGACTGGCAGTTCTGGAGGGGAAAAGTAGATGGATGGACGATGGAGGAATCATGCACGTTGCGATTCACTCGGCGCTGACTGGCCAGCGGGACAGCGGGAAGCAAAGTGGGTGGAAAGTGGGCCTGAGGCCAGGCGACGGGCACGTGCCCCAACCAGCGGCAGCGACGCGGTCGGCAAGACTGCTGCAGCATACCTTAAAACCTGGGGGGACAATGAGAAGGGGAATGGGGAAAAGAAAAAGATAAACAAGATAGAAAAGGTAGAAAAGGTGGAGCAAAAAACACTTCAATATCGACAAAATCACGCGGTGTAGAACAAATACAGAAATGCATCAACCATGCTATCATTGCTACTCATTATTTGCAAAGCGACTGGAAATCTATCATCTATAATATATCATGACTAGCGATGAAAGACCCCTCCCTCTATCACATCAAATCGTCTAAGCAAAGAACTTGGCCTCTCCCTCCTTGAGCTTGCCAGCGCCGACCAGTCTCTGCACCTCCTCGGTGTACACAGTCTTGACGGCAGCCGCGTCCTTGCCAGCAGCAGTAAGGCGACCAGCCAGACCAGCCAGCTCCTCCGCATCGATCTTGCTGAGGATAAGATCGACGTCTCCCAAGACGGAGTCGACCTGGGCGGCCGAAGGAGCCTCATCGAAGTAGTTGACATCCTTGACGGATCCCTTGACAACACGCTTGTTCTTCTTGGTGGCGTTCTTAGCGGCCTCCTTGGCCTTCTTGTTGGCCTCACGCTCGGCCTTGGCGGCCTCCTCGGCATCCTTCTTGCGCTGCTCCTCCTCCAGGCGAGCCTTCTCCTTCTCCTCGACGAGACGCTTGGCCTCGGCCTCTCTCTCGAGACGCTTCTTGTCCTTGTCGGCACGGGCGGCCTTGCGGAACTTCTTGATTCTCTCGTCACCGGCGGCGCAGTCGTCGACCAGGTGGCGGAGACGGGCCGTGTCCTCGGTCTTGCGCTTGCGGCGGGCGTTGGCGTTCTTCTTCTCGACGTGACGCTTCTGGTCACGGCTCTCGTTGTCGTCGGGGACATCCTCGTCCAGGTACTCAAAGGTACGCCAGCTGTCGAAGTTGTACCAGAAGTTGTAGAACTCCTCGACGACCTCCTGGCTGCTGTTCTCGTCACCGAGCTCGGGGACGGGCTGGATGTTGGAGAAGCGGCCCTCGGAGATGAAGACCTTGCGCCAGAGCTTGTAGAAGTTCTTGGAAGCCTCCTTCTTGGTGGGGGGCTCGACGTCGGCGGCCTCGTCGACGGAGTCGAACTGGCGGCGCTTGACGGGGTCGGAGAGCACCTCGTGGGCCTTCTGGATACACTTGAAGAACTGGTCGTTCTCGTCACGGTCGCCCAGAGCGGCCTTCTTGTCGGGGTGGTGGCGAAGGACCTTCTTGCGGTGAGCACGCTTGATCTGCTCGGGGGTGGCGCGCCAGCGGTACTTGGTCAGACCGAGAACCTGGTAGTGATCTTGGCTCTGCAAGGGATTAGCATCGAACAGTAGCAGTATTTTGGTTACTGGTAAACCGTACCTTCCAGTCCTTAGCCTCTCTGGCGAGGAGCATGTTGTCCTCGGGCTCGGAGATCTCGCCAAGGTCGTCCTCCTCGGTCTTCTTGACATTCTGCTGGGCCTGGATTCTCTCATCCTCGGAGAAGGTACGTCCGTGACGCTTCTGTAGGAATTGTAAGCATCTTACCCAGAAGTCAACTTCAAGCAGGATGGAAAAATGAGACATACTCTGCGGGCGTGGGCCAGGAAGAAGGGACCGACGGCCTCGAGGTTTCTCTGGGTGGCGCCAGAGAGAGTGCCAACGGCCTTGAAGTCCTTCTCGGCGCTCCAGCCGGAAGGCAGGGCGGGGAGAGCAAGGTTGAAAGTCTGAGTGGAAGTCATGATGAACTTTTTAGATGCCTCGATGAAGATGGGAAGAGACAACGGAAGACCCCAACAAGAACGTTGTGTGAGCGGGAGAAAACTTGGAAGGCTTCAAGGCTAACTTTCTCCCCCTCTGCTTTTTTATTTTTTCTGCCCCGACTTGCCGCTTGGCCCGGAGCCAATCATGAGTGGCTTGTTTCGGAGGTTCTTCGAAAGCCTCGATTCCGCTGCGAAGATCACTTGCTTGTCAACAGAATAAGGTACCTACTTGTTTCTCTCAACTACGATCGGTCTGCTTTACGGTCTTGTCTTTCATTATCCTTCTAGCGGATAAGTAGAGGGTCTACTACAACTCAACCGCTCTCAGAACAACTCCCGCCGCTCGCTCTTCCCAGCCACCGATCCGCAAACCGTCATCTGGAGACTCATACTCAAGTACAAGCCCAGACCATTCACTCCCGACGCACGCAACACACAAGCCACTCATCGTCTTCCACAAAACTCACACATTTCGATATGGCTTCTCAAGGCGTCGTCTCCGCACGCAGTGCCTACCGACAACTTCTCCGCGCGACCCGCGTGGCCTTCCACAGTCCGTCCACCCGATCTCTTCCCTCAACCGCCTCTCCAAGAACACCGCTGACTTCTACTCCTTCCCCACAGACGACCTCCGCGTCATGGTCGCAGCGCGTCAAGAAGCGCGTCGCAACTTCGACAACCACCCTCGCCAGGGCATCGACACCCCCATGCAGATCAACCACGCCATCGAGGTGGCCAACATCCTGCGGCACAACATCGTGCAGGGCGTGCGCGACGACGGCGACGAGAATGCCAAGTGGGGTGCGCTTTTAGCCTCCGGTCCGTCTCTTTTCCAGAACAAGACGATGCTAACAACGATCATAGAACTCCGGATCCACGACGAGATCGAGCGCGGCGACAACGATTCCATCAAGATCGCCGGGAAGAAGGTCAAGGTGGACAAGCCCTGCTCTGCCTGATCACAACGATTCGATTTTCGACGATTCGATTGTACAGGGACAGACTACAGTCTAAACGGGCGGGGGGTGTGGTGGTGGATTGCAAAGATATGCATTGCGGATTGTATTATAGTATACCCGAAGTTTCCTTTTGTTTTCTCTCTTCTCTCCTTTCTGGCGTCTCTTTGGGGTATTTCATGGTTTGTAGAACTACTGGTAGACAAATGCATGCACAAAATATGTAACAAATCAAAAGAAAGCCAAAACGCCCGCTCTCAAACATACATCATATGAAGCTCCCTCCGTCCTTGAGAAAATCAGTGTCAAAATAAAAAGAGTTTAATCGCCGTTCAAACTGGAATACTGGATTTCGCCAGCACCCGGGGGTGGTGCCACCGCATAGTTCTGGGGTCTTTGTTCCTTAGCCAGGTCCTCTCCGGCCGCCGTGATGGCTCGCTTGCCGCCATCGCCGGAGGGGCGCGTGCCCACGGCTTGTCGACCCTCGCGGGCGTTCTTCATCCGCTCCTCCCGGTCCATGTTGTCCAGCGGCTTGGGCTTGCCCCACCGGACGCGCAGGGGACAACCCTGGAGGACGGCCTTGCCCTGGCAGTGCTTGGCGGCCGCCTCGGCGCCCTCGCGGGTGGCGAAGTTGATGAACGCCGAGTGGGCGCGGTGGGAGCAGATCAAGGAGCGGAGCGAGCCGAACTGGGTGAAGAAGGTGCGCAGTTCGTGCTCGGGCAGGTCGTCCTCGACGCCCGTCACGAACAACGAGGTGATGTTGGGGTCGGCGGGCGGGTTGATGTCGTCGGCGGAGGGCGGCACCTGCGCCGCACTGGGGAAGGGACGCCCGCCGCGTCCCCCGCGCATTCCTCCTCCCGCTCCGCGTCCGCCCCGGCCGGGCAGCGGTGTTCCCCTCCGGCTCTCGCTGGTGCGAATCGGACCCGGCCCGTTACCGTACCGACTGTGGACGACGGGCGCCTCGCTGGACCCTGTGGCGGGACCCTCCCCGTCTTCGGGGGCCGCCTCGATCCGGCGCTGTTTGCGGTAGTAGGGCTCGCTGTTGGCGAGTCTGCGGAGCAGCTCGCGCGCTTTCTCGTCGGTCTTCTCGTACTCCTCGACCGCGCCGCGGCCTTCCTCGATCTCCTTCTCGTGGCCCTGGGCGTAGTATTCGCGGTTGATGGTGCTTTCCGGGCCCGGGGCGACCATCTTCAGGGCGGCATCACGGACGACGATGGGCAAGCCGAAGGACAGATCCAGCATGCAGCACTGGCAGCAGTTCTTGAGACGGGCGCAGGTGAGGCAGATGGTGGTGCGCTTGGTGCGGGCAGTGCGGTCGGCCTTCCAGCGGAAGATGGTGAACGGACGCGTACACTGTGACAGTGTTAGTATCGGTGGCTAGAATGGGTGCGCAGAGCGACGGGAGGGCTCCCTACAAGTTTGCATTCTGCGCCATAGTCCTCTTTCAGCATCTGAACGTAAGGATTGTCCGGGAGACAGCTCTCACAAACTGACGGGAAGTCGGTGGTTTCCCATCCGGATCGGTTGAGATCCTGCTTGATCTGGGCAGGAGGCATGGTGGTGAGGTAGTTTGAAGCTCTCTGTGTGACTTCAGCGGCGAAGCTCAGAGGTGAACTGGAGGAGTTGACAGCGGCAGCAAGAACTTGGATTATCGATAGTCATCGTGGCTGAATGTGGCTAGTGGAGAGCGTTGTGGCGAATGCATGACATAAGCACCCGCAGCTAGTTTTCACGTGACTGCATGGGATCTATGTGGCTGATGGGCTATGGAGGGCATTGTCAATCACGAAATTCGTTTAATGCTGAGGAGGCAGGCTACGTACTCTGGTGATACAGGGGTTGTGTAGAGATGAATTTAGCACGTGAATATTCAAACAGCATTGCATCCTCGTCCGCACCCCTGCCAGCCCCAAGATGCATTGGAATTGATGATGCCTGCCACCTGCCACTGGAATCCGCGCAGATACGCGAATACGCAATACGCAATACGCAGAGCAAGCAACCAGGAACGAGAGTTGGCGGGCGAAGATCAAGGCTTGGAGGCGCGGAAGATGCCTGGCACTAAGCCATATGGAGAAAGGCGTGGTTCCATCGTCCCGTCCGGCCACACTTTTTTCCCGGCCACCAGAATCCCGGAAGGCCCGATCAGGTCTAGTGCTGCGTCGAATTGAGTCTCTGGTTGGCTGGCCAGCGCTGCAAAAGTGATTGGCTGGGGAAATGTCAAAGTCGATTCGATGCCCGTCGGTCGAGGTCGTCGGTCGCAATTCCGCCTCCCCTTTCTTTCCCCGTTCTTCGTGTTTGCGTGTTCCCTCAGACATTACCTTACGGTGGCCCTTCCCCTTCCATCTCGCTTCATTTCATTCCACTTCACCTCCTCTTCTCCCCCTCTTCCTGCCTTTCTTTGCTGCCTGTTCGGCTTCAATTATTTTCCCATTCAATTCCCTTCCATTCAACTGGGTCGTGGATATATAATTGCCTTCTCTTCTCTTCTTCTTCTCCCTTTCTTCTTTCGCACAACCCACTTTTCTTCAACCCGGCTTTACCCCCTTTTAATCCTTTTAATCCCCACTACCACTTTCAACACTCAAAATGGCTCCCACAGCTTTGGAACAGGAGAACCATGTGCGCGATGCTGAGTTCAACCGTGTCCTGCACGGAAAGTCCGCTCAGTCCCAGGGTGGTATTGCTGCCATGCGTGGCAAGGACGCCGCTGCCCAGAAGGCCGCCATCGACGAGTACTTCAAGCACTGGGACAACAAGAGCGCTGAGGACGAGACCGAGGAGATTCGCGCGGTAAGCACTGTGCAACCGGCGCCCGTTGCTGCTGGGCCAAGCTAATCAATTGCAAACCCCTAGGCCCGCCGAGCGGAGTATGCGACCTTGACCCGACAGTATGTCTTCCATCGCCGCTATGGCCTCAATTGCCCATCTAACTTGGCTCTCCAGCTACTACAACCTGGCCACCGACTTCTATGAATATGGCTGGGGTACTTCCTTCCACTTCTGCCGCTTCGCTCCTGGCGAGCCCTTCCGCCAAGCCATCGCGCGTCACGAACACTACCTGGCCCACACGATGGGCATCAAGGCCAACATGAAGGTTCTCGATGTTGGCTGCGGTGTCGGCGGCCCTGCCCGCGAGATTGTCAAGTTCTCCGACGCCAACGTCACCGGCCTGAACAACAACGACTACCAGATCGAGCGCGCGACCCGCTACGCCGAGCGGGAGGGATTGAGCCACAAGCTCAACTTCGTCAAGGGCGACTTCATGCAGATGAAGTTCGAGGACAACACCTTCGACGCCGTCTACGCCATCGAGGCCACCTGCCACGCCCCCGAGCTGGTGGGTGTCTACAAGGAGATCTTCCGCGTGCTCAAGCCCGGCGGTGTCTTCGGTGTGTACGAATGGTTGATGACTGACGAATACGACAACGACAACGCCGAGCACCGCAAGATCCGTCTGGGTATCGAGCAGGGTGACGGTATCTCCAACATGGTCAAGGTGTCGGAGGGTCTCCAGGCCGTCAAGGACGCTGGCTTCGAGCTCCTCCACAACGAGGACTTGGCCGACCGCCCCGACGCGATCCCCTGGTACTATCCCCTGGCCGGGTCCTTCAAGCACATGGGTACCATCTGGGACTTCTTCACCATTGCGCGCATGACCTGGTGGGGCCGTGGCATCGCCCACCGCTTCGTTGGCGCCTTGGAGAAGATCGGATTCGCCCCCGCGGGCTCTCAGAAGACCGCGGACAGTCTGGCTCTGGCCGGTGACTGTCTGGTGGCCGGTGGTGAGAAGAAGCTGTTCACGCCGATGTACCTGATGGTTGCTCGCAAGCCCGAGTAGACGGATTGGTTACTATGATATCACGCCTGTACAAAATTGCGTTTCTTTGCGACAGCATCCCACACGAGCATGCATAGAGGGTGATGGCGGTCTATGTTCTTTAATATCCCCGGTTTTGTTTCTTGTGTTTCCTTCTCTACATGTTATATTATTGCATACCGCCGTGGGATGTCTGTCTTTATGAGCTGTCCGGTTGGGGGCAGTGGGTATCATTGCTGAGTATGTGCTCATGGATGATGATTTAGGTTATTGTTAATATCAAGACACGACATATGCTTGTAGCTGCAGTTCTTCGTATCATTCCTGCCGGTGTCTGCTCTGGGGTAGAACACCTGACGACCTCTGTCCTTCTCTTTCTCATCCAAACATTCCACAGATTGAAGACTTGATCGGTCCTACAACGAATCCACCTCAACTCAACATATATCAACTCAACCCTTCCAAACCAAACGTCAGCACCACGACCTCCCTCCCCCCCTCTCCATCGACCCTCAACCCAAAGACCGACAAAACCCCCACCTCCAGCAACGCCCGCTCATCCACCACCGGCTCCCCCGTGAACCCATACCCCCTCCACACAACCTCCAACCCCTCCTCCCGCCCCCACCGCGCCAGCACCCACTCCTCCCTCTCATTCTCCGGCAAGATAAACCATACCCGGGAACGCCAGCAAACCACCTTGCCCCTCAACCCCGTCTCCGTCGGCCACACGCCCTCCAACGCCCAACTCTCCCACCCCTTCCCATCCAACCCACGCACATAATACACCCACTCCTCCCGCCCCGCCCGCGTATTCTCGCGGTTCAACACATGCAGGGTACCGTCTGCATCGACAAACTGGCCCTCCTGATTCATAATCCCACTCCCGCGGGGGATCCGCCGAACCCGGAGCCGGGGGTCCTGGGAGTCTAGAGGCGTTGTCGCTTCCTCTTCAGCTTCATCCGGAGGATTCGCGCCGAATGCACCGGTCGCAAGGACCTCGTGCGCGGTACGGCTACCGCGCCATCGTACGCTTACGCCCACCTTTCGGTCTGCGTGCGAGGGGTCGGGGTCCACCTCGGCGAAAGCATGGTACAGCCCCTCGTTGTTCTCGGGCCCGTTCGGCCCCGTCTGCGCTTTGTGCGCCGTGGAGGTCGGGTCCTCTGCTCCTTCGTAGGGTACGAAGTGGCGGTTCGTCCAGGTGATGTGGAGTCTGTTGGTGGGGGTGTGGAAGGAGAGGCCGTTTGGGTAGGGGTTGCAGGCTTGGCCGTGGAGGTAGAGGGCTTGGGGCGTGGGGTGGGGGGTGTATTTTCCTGTTACTGTTGCTGGATTTGGGGGCGTAGTTGTGGGTGGGGATGTGTCTGTGGGTGTATCTGTGGGTGTATCTGTGGGTGTATCTGTGGATGTGGTGTTTGGCGCTGGGGTGTATAGGTATAGTGCTTCTGAGCCGGCGCCTGCTCTGTTTATTCGGTTAGTTAGGGGGGTGCTTGGGGGTGAGGACTGGGCATGGGCAAAGGGGTAAGGGCAGGGACAGGGACGTACCGTCCGATGCGACACTCAAAGAACAGGTTCTCTCCTGCGGGGATGAAGCGGGGGTAGGTCACGTCGCTTAAGGGGCTGCACCCCGGGAGATGGGATTGCACCGCCCCGAAACTGGCAGATGTCCAGCTGGACTTGCGGGTGTCGTAGGCCAGCCCCGGCTGGGAGAGGCGGTAGTGCAGCGTGTCGCAGTGGTGGTCGAAGGCCAGGTGGATCGTGCCGTCGCCGGCGCAGATGCCCACGGAGATGGTGTTGTGGCCGTCGTCGGTGCGCTGGGGGTAATCCGTGAAGGTGAGGTGGTGCCATTCGCTGGTTTGGTCGGAGAGATCGCGGCGCGCGAGGGTGAGGAAGCGCGTGGTTGGGTCGGGCGTCGGGGTGTAGAAGGCGGCGTATTGCGTGTGGGCGACGGTGGTGAGGGCGCTTTGTTGGTAGGCGCACGCGTTGAGGCGGTGGGTGGTCGGGGAGTCTGGCGTGAGGATGGAGACTTGAGGATGGAGGTCGGGTGTGGTCATGATGGCCGCCGGCGTATTGTTTGTGTTTGAGGGTTGAGGTGAGGTTGTTGATGTTAACTTCTTAGTGGTGTGGTGGTTGAGGTGGTTGGTTATCTTGTATGGGAGGGGTCAACCACCTTCGTCGGTTTTCGGCTGGTAATGATGCCCTGCGCAACTCTTTTTCCTTGAATCTTCTGAATACCTCGCAAGATAAGTTGTATCCAGAGAAATGGATGATGCATGATGTTTGGTGGAAGAACTCGCTCGTTGCTCACCCCGGCTTCTCCGCGTTTTCCTCCTCACCTGCATTTTCCCCGCACTTCAGCGTCACTGGAGTCGATCTTCTCCCAATCCATCTGCAGCGTTCCCCTGCTCGCTCATCAATTCTCCGAGACACCTGCATATGGGTTGATGAACTGGTCTCAATTTATCCGAGGGAGCTGCTGCTGGCCAGCCAATGGACCAGATAAATAACCGAGCTCCATATATGGCTCTAGGGCCCCCAGGTCAACCCGGTCAACTACAACTCCAGCGATCTCCATTTGTGTACTTCCATGATGACGTCAAGGAAACTACGTGTGTCTGCCATAGTCAGCGGTGTTCTGGCTACTGCGCGCGTGGTCAACGGCTTGAGCTTCGAGATCCCTTCTTCTGTGCCTGCCAATGCGAGTACGCAGATCGATGCTGCGCCGGTGGGCTTGTCGTGAGTCTCCTGGATCTCACTCGGTTCCTGGTATGAGAGCTCACAATCCAGATTCGAGTTCTTTGCTTTCCCCGAGTACTTCGAACAGCTGTCCTTGACCGACGGTTGTCTGGGAGTGCTGGCCGATGCATATGGAACAAGTCCGCCTATCCGGATCGGAGGAACCACGCAGTGAGTTCTGCTCCTCAGGTCCAGGTTACTTCACCACCTGACTGACTAGGGACCGCGCGACATACAACGCCTCATTGTCGTCTGCTGTATCCTACACCGTCGCCTCGCCAGATGACGCCCCCGAGACTCTGACTTTCGGAGACTCGTTCATGGATATAGCAGCCAGCTATAGTGGATCCGTTACCATCGGTCTGAAGCCACCAAGCAACTTTGCTCAAGACCACGGTCCTAACCGTCTACAGGCTTCAACAGACGCCTAGACAACATCAACAATACCATCGCAGCCGCCAAAGTCGCCACTTCCACAATCAACAACCTATACGCCATCGAGCTCGGCAACGAGCCAAACTGTATGCCCCCTGACCCCGTCAACTCAGCAGGTCTAACCTCAGCAGTCTTCACATCCAGCGACCCCATCGCCGACGGCAAATCCTGGACCGCAGCCGCCGACGCTGTGTCGCAGGTTGCATGGCAGAGCTCGGTCGGAACCGCACTCGACAAGACCGCCATCATCCAAGCGGGCGTCTTCTTCGGACTGGGGTCCTACGAGGTGACCAACCTCGTAGGCGAGGAGGAAGACACGGATGCCACCCAATACGTGCGCTCCTTCTGCCACCACTACTACCCCTACTCCGCCTCCACCGCGGATCTCGATGGGCTGATGAGCCACGAGGCGATCGTGGAGGGCGTGACGGCGTTTCAGTCGCAGGTGTCTGCGGCGCATGATCTCGACAAGGACTTCGTGATGGGAGAAACCAACTCCGGTGCGTTCCCCTCCCTCCTGAAAATGGTAACCCAACTAACTGCAGGGTAGCGACCGGGGGAGGCGGGGGGATTAGTCCCACCTTTGGCGCGGGCTTGTGGATCCTGGACTACGCGATGCAGGCTGTTATCCTGGGGATCAAGGTGAGTAAACAACTCGTCCACGTGGATGCTGATCTTCCAAGACTGACACGGTCGGCAGCAACTGTATTTCCATCAGGGAACTATCGGGAACTGTAAGCGGTCGATCAAGTGTAGTACGAGGGCAACACTGACACTGAAACATCTAGGTCCATACTGCTGGTGGGACGAGACCGTCAACGCCCCGTTCTTTGGCGCCTATACCGCGGCGCTGGCACTCGGGGGAGCGGCGCGGGTCGCGCAGTTGGACAGCGGCGACAGCCGGGTGGCCGCGTATGCGATCTACGACAGCAGCGGAGCGCCGACGCGGGTGCTGCTGTACAACTCGGAGTACTACACCTCGGGGACACGGAGCAGCGTCAACATCAGCTTGAGCGGCCTGCCCTCGACCACCGTATCAGCCAAGCGACTGACAGGCGATGCAGCGACAACGACGGTGGGAGCGGGGGCCATCACCATCGGGGGACAGACATTTGCCAACGGGACGTGTGCATTGCAAGGCACGGCGGAGGCGGAGACAACAACCGTGCAGAGCGGCCAGGCGACCTTCACTGTGCAAGAGTCCGAGGCGTTGCTTATTTATTTGTAGTAGGATGGAGGGGTCAATCAGATAAGATGCGGTAGTTAGCGCAAGGGATGGATGGATTGCGGGTGAATGTAACTTATAAGATACGCAACTTTCCGAGATCCGGCAATCCGGCACAAACTGAGCCATGGATTCAGTCCCCTGATCTCAGACCCCCGATAATCTAGATCACTAAGCAAATCTTCTCACGTCCCTTCGGGCCCCGATCGAAGCCGAAGGCCCGACCAATGAGAGCCATGGATCTGCATCTGTGCCGGAGATAAAGAGTTCGATTACTGGAAGGAGTTAATAGCCCGGATTTACGCAGTCAGCGTCGAGCAAGAATGATGCATACAGCGATCCCGCCGTACTTAGGGTTAAAAGTCGCCCGCCCGCCTGCCCTGCGTTGGTTACATCCTAGATCCTCATCCATCTCTGCGCCTCGTGATCCTTCTGTTCCTTCAGGATGAGCAGCGCCGAGGAGTCCATTGACAAGGCCGAGACGGGAGTCAAGCCTTCTGCGCCACCCGCCAGCGTCTCGTTTTTCGATCCTGCCTTATCGCAAGTCCGACGTCATGTGTTCCTCCAATGGGGGAAGACCGGTGAGTTTGCCCAACTGGCGGTAACGAGTGCACCTCAAAGCTGACTTTCGCAGTATTAATTCTCTGCACCTTCATCCTGGGTATCCTGTCGCTATTCTGGGCCGTGCAATACAAGCTCGAGACGCGGTTCGAGAACCTCACCGTCTGGGTGGTCGACTTCGACGGCCAAGTGGAGCCCTATCGCAACACCACGCCCATCGTGGGCCCCGCCATCACGCACGTGGTCGAGGAGACCGTCCGCACCAACCCGGAGGCACTGGGGTATACGATCCGCTCGCCGGCGGACTTCGACCACGACCCGTGGGCGGTGCGGCAGAGCGTGTACGACGAGCACGCCTACGCGGCCATCATCATCAACGCCAACGCGACCGCCCTGCTCCAGGGGGCCGTCACCGGCGGCAACACCTCGTACGACCCCTACGGCGCCGCCGAATTCGTCATCATCAGCGCGCGCGACGAGTCCACCTACTACAACTACATCCTGCCGGAATTCTGGGGGCTGGAGCAAGCGGTGCGCAGCTACTTCGGGCCGCGCTGGATCCAGAACCTCACCAGCAGCACCACCACCAACCTGACGCAAACCCCGGCGCAGGCGCTCAACCCAGCCATCGGCTTCACGCAGGTCGACCTGCGCTTCTTCGGCCCGGCCGTCATCTCGCCGGCCACCAGCATCGGGCTGATCTACCTGATCATCCTGGCCTTCTTCAACACCCCGTTCATGATGCCGGTGCACCTGCGCTTCCTCAAGACGCCCAACAGCCCCGCGCTCAAGATTCCGCAGTGGCTGCTGTGGCGCATCGCCTCGAACATCGGGACCTACTTCTGCCTCTCGCTGTTCTACAGCTTCGTCTCGCTCGCCTTCCAGATCCCCTTCACCAACCCGCCGGCCTCGCCCGTCCAGCCGGCCGACAACCCCAACGCTTACGGCCACGGCTCGTTCGTCGTGTACTGGATGCTGAACTGGGTCGGCATGTGCGCCCTGGGCTTCCCCTGCGAGAACATGGCCATGATCATCGGGTTCCCCTGGAGTTCGCTGTTTTTGATCTTCTGGGTCATCACCAACGTCGCCACGGGGTTTTATGCCCTCGATCTGGCGCCGGGGTTCTTCCGCTGGGGGTACGCGTGGCCTCTGCATCGGAGTACGTTCCTTTTCTCCCTTCCCTTATCCCGATATTTTGCACTCGTTTCCCGTGGAAGGACGATACTAACACCCAAGAAATAAAAACAGTCGTCGAAGCCCTCCGCACCATCCTCTTCGACACGCACTCGCGCATCGGCCTCGACTTCGCGGTGCTCTTCATCTGGATCGCCCTCTCCATCCTGCTGTTCCCCTTCGCCGCCAAGTTCATGCAGTGGAAGCAGAAGCGCGGGTGGGCTTAGTTGCCTGGCTTGGATCAGGATCGTCCTGTCTTTTGTAATAGAACAATAGAAGCTAGATTTTTCAACATGATATTATTTTTTTCTTCGGGTTGGGTTGTTGATAAGTGTAATTGTAAACCAATCACCTGTCGTTGTGAATAGCGAGGTCAATCGGGGTACGGACCCTTGTGAACAGGAGGCGAGTTAGGGTACGATTCTCTGAGGGGAACAAAAAAGAATGGATGAGCCCAGCCCGGCTCGATCAGGCAACCTTACGATCTGGAGTCGTACGCGCTACCAATTGCGCCATAGGCCCATTCGGATGACTACTTACATTTCCAAGCTATCATGTTAGGAGTTGAATTTGGGGGTGCAAGCATGCTTGGGACTCATTAGGGAATTGCACCGGGGATGAGTTCGTGGGTTGATGGTTCTGCTTTTCTGTATCTGTATACAGGGCTTGGGGTGCGCGAGGGCTGAGTGCGACGGTTCTCCCGGGTGGTTATCTCCCCGGCCTGTAAATGGGGTGAGTCTGCATCGTCATGCTGCGGTAAGGCCAAACTCGCGTGTGTACCACCGTACCGTCGTCCTCTGAAGGTTTCGGCTGCCCAACCGATCCGGGGATCAAGTATGTTTCCAGTAGTGATGACACAACAACCAACCCTATTTTTGTGGAACGCCAAAAAAAATCCATATCACACAATCACGACCATGACAACGAATCCACCCCTGGAGGAGGAAATTGGGGCAAAGCAAAAAAGAAATGTCCCGAGGGAGGTTCGAACTCCCGGCCTTGGGATCGCCCAGAAGTTGCGCTTCCGAGTCATATGCGAGATATGAGACCCACGTGATAACCAACTACACCATCGAGACAAGTTGTTGGAGTTGCTCTTCTTTTTGGGAAACTTGACCAGGGCGTGTTAATGGATTGGCTGGGGATGCCTCCGGTTTGCGATATGTTGATTTTTGAGTGTCGTTAGTTTATGCGTGGCACTGGGGTTTTGTTGGGTTAAATTGTGGCTGATGGAGAGAGTGTGTTTTTTAATGGGGCTTGGAATTTGTGATTTGATGTTTTGTTGGGGATGATGAGGCTGTGGTATTGTGCTGGGTTTGAGGGAGTAATATATATCGGAAGAGCATGGCTTAAGCATGATCCACTGCGGAGGTGCCAATTACTTCCGCCACCATACTACAATTTACCACAAGAACTATAAGTTATCTTTCTCTTTTTATCTCTTTTTTTTTGCCCTCTTATTCCTTTCCCCTTTCTTCTATTTATTATTTTTTTTTTATCTATGGAGATACAACATACAATCCCCAAAAGTATCCCAGAAATTAACCGAGATAAATGATAAATGTTCAGACACAATAAACACAGCGCTGATTCACACCCCACAAGACCCGCACAGCCCAGCAACCAGGTCACTAAAACCAGAAAACAAGCCAGAGCACTACAGTAAAACATATCATTACCACAACAGCAGAGAATCATTATACTAAACTGAACCGCACACTCACCTCGTACCTCACAACATGGTCCCCGAACCATACATGAACCGAACCCCGATGCAGTCGAATTGGGGTCTACCCCTGCCTTACGAACGGATACAGCTCAGTTTCGGGCATGTACATTCTTATGCCGACTTATATCATGTCATCGCTCGTGATGCGACTGTCAGGATACCGGCAAGAGTTGAAAACACGTGGATGGAACTGTGTGGATGTGGGTCCAGGGCGATTGAGATTGCGACTGGGCTTGGTTGGGATGGTGAGTTGGGGTACTACCCCATTCCTTTCCCTTTCCTCTTGGATTTTCAATCAGGGCAGATACCCGAGTTTGAACAAAGATAGGAGGTATGCAGTGAAGAAGACGCAGAACGCTATCGAGATAATAGCAAACAGTTATCAAAGTATCCACTAGCAAGTGAACCCTCCACCCCCCTCCCCTTTACGAGCACAGCAACACCCGCAACCCCCTTTTATCATCCTGACCCTACCACTCCCCTTCCATTGGGGGCTGCTAATCCTTCCGAATAACCGTAAACTCCCTCGTCGGCCGCACCACCGTCCACAGAAACGTCGCCGCCTGCACCAAATCCACCACCGGCGCCAGCACAACCGTCAGCACCACATGCACCGGGATATCCAGCAGCGCCGTGGCACGGCAGTCCAGATCCTCCAGCAGACACGCGACGACGCGGCCGTGCAGCAGCACGGCCAGGTTGAAGGTGGTCCAGACGAAGAAGCCGTAGGAAACGGAGATGGCCCAGCCGCCGTAGATCATGGTCATCATTCTGTCCCACACCGGAGTAAGCATCAGTAACCGCCTCCAATTGAAAAGCGAAGGCTGCACGCCTAGCGAAGGCTGCACGCCTAGCGAAGGCTGCACGTCTGGCCAATACAGATTCTCAAGGGGGGGGGGGGACGTACAAGCAGAAATGCGCCACAAACTCCAACATATTAAACGCCACCATCACGCGCAGCGCCCAGCTGGGGATCATCAGCTCCCCGCTGTACCACCGACGCCGCTGGCGGAGCAGATCGCCCAGCGTGGAGGGGGCCTGCTCGCGCGCGATCGCGTTCAGCCATCCGAATTTGAAGCCTTGCTTCGCGGCCTACCCCTCCGGAGTTTAGTCGCTTGGTTCTGCTGGGTTGGGTTTGTGCTGAGAGCGGATGACAGTAGGGAAAGCGGCACCTACATAGAAAGCAAACCAATGATCCTCCGTCATACATTCCGTGTCCCAGGTCACCGCGTTCTCGACCGTGCCGTTCAGCAGTAGGAAGCTCCCGCGCATGAACCCGAGCAGCGGCTGCCGGAAGAACCGCACGGGGAGCTGGTACCGCCCGAAGTTCTCGGCGATGCGCAGGATCTCCGCGACGGTGGTGAGGGGGTGTTTCCAGTGCGAGGAGGCGTTGTAGTAGATTGTTCCCTTTCGGTTGATTAGCTTTGCTCGAGCATGGGAAGAGAGGATGGAAGGGAGGATGAGAAAGACGGAAGGGGGGTTAATGCTAATGGCACAGGGTAAGTGTGGCTTACCATCCCGATATCATCGCTCCCCCGCTCGATGAAATCCAAACACGCCTGCATCAGGTAGTCGTCGATCTCCGTCTCCTCGTCCAGGTGCAGCACCCAGTCCCGGTCGGTGAGGCTGCTGTGCCGCCGGTACCACTCCAACACGCGGGCTTTGTGGGTGGCGCGCGCGGCCTGGAAGGAGGGCGGGCACTGCAGCTGCTCGACCCAGCTGGGGAGGAGGGTAGTGAAGGGGTTGTGGGCTGAGTCGATGACGACGACGAAGCTGATGCGGAAGACTTGGCTGAGGGGTTTCCAGAGCTCGACGGTGTTGAGGACGGTCTTTTTGTTTCGGTCAGCATTGGGCAGGATGTTACAGAGGCTGAGAAGGGGATAATACTTCCCTGAATGTTGGTCGCTTTGGTGACAAGAACGACGCGCAGGCTGCGGAAGGACCGTTGTTTCGGGGCCTGGGCGTATGAGAACGGTCGTATGGGGAGACACATCCCCCAGAGGATGTGGTAGGGGGGGAACTGGGCGAGGAGGAAAGGGGTGATGATGAGGGTGATGATCGTGCAGTCGCGCGTCCAGAGCACCCCCGGTTGCACGATCGCCTCAGGAACTCCCGCCCACACCATCAGAGAATATACTCCTATAGCGGAACCAGTAAGCATGGAATAATCACAGAGAATTCTTGGATGTACCTAGGAACGACAAAAAGGCTGTGCTTGGGAAGATCGCCCAGTTGTAGTTCAGGATCTGGAAGAGCTTCCGCGAGCGTCGGTCGAGCAAGGGTTTCTGTTCCAGATCGACTTCATCTTGAGAACGCATGCTGGAGCCCTTTCGAGACGAGGCTGGAGAGGGCAGAGGGGGGTAGTCAGAGGTTTCAGCCTGTCGCGTTACCACGACGGAAATGTATAAAGCCCGTGACTAAATCCCAGGACAGTCGATGTTGGAGTGAGACATGAACCACTGTGCTGGAACATCTGAGACAAAACTCATATATGTATGCAATGAGCAGCCTTTCCACAGAAAGTCACAACCCCGAAGATTGGGTCTGCAGAGATCCCTGCAAACCATCACTCCTGCCCCGAAAAAGCAACGTGGAGCTGACTGCGACTGCATCCGCGAGAACCATCGCTGACAATGTTTGAACCCACTGATCAGCTTTCAGCCCGCTTGCAAAACCATCATACCCAGCTTGGTGGCCCACTGCGATGATCATAGTCATGATCGCAATCGATCGGCAAATGATTTGGGTGCTTTTATGCCAATCTGGTGAGAGTAGGCGATTCGCAACGACGGCAGCCACGAAGTCCGCACCAGCCGTGACGATGTAGACTGGTTGACTTCATTGAGAGTTGTTTGAGATAAAGTCGACGTAGATCGTCCCTCGAGTACAGTGGATACATGAACCATCTGCAGTGCGACAGCAGCCACGCAGGTTCCAGAGCTGAGAATCGTACAGTATTAATCAAACATGCCGGCCGCACAGGATAAGCGACTGAGAAGTCGTGCAACGTTTTCCTTGGAAAGCCTTGATTTATCTGCAGTGTGACGTATAATAGACACCAGAGGCTGGTCATACCGAGAACACATTAAACAAATAGGGTCCCCCGTCTGATTAGAAGAAAGAGAGATAGCTGCGCAGTCTGGCCTTCGTGCTCACAGCTCTTACATCTTAGAGGGGGAGCACTATGTGGCGGTAGCACTGGTAATGTTGAGCAATGAGAATAGAAAGGGCAAGAAGGACTTATATACCTCGCCGCCCCAGCTGAGTCCAGGTGATCTAGCTCCCTAGCCCGGACCGTGCTTCCTGCCACCCTAGGCTGCAAAACAATTTAGCACAGCTCAACCAGCCTACTTTGTTAGGTTTATCATGGAAACACCCGGGCGTCACGCGCATAGTCAATTGGGACTACCCACTAACTCTGGATGTCGGAAATCCGGTTACAAGAAGATTCACAGGGATGATTCAGCCGGGATGAACCATAGATTCATGCACCATGACACATGAGCGCAGCGCAGTGAATGAACATCTGCAAGATTGATTTTTCCATCACGCCAAGGGCACGCGCCAGGGGCACCCTTCGAATATGTACACATATGTTGGCCCGAAATCCTAGCGAGGTTGTGGCCGAAACACGCTCAACCCTCACAGGTAACTTCTCCGCTCCAGCAACCCCAACGCGCGCGAACACACCCAGTCCTGGGAGTTGTCGATGGCCCGCAGCTCCGCCACGAGAGACTCATCCCTCTCGAGGACCATGGAGCGCCGCTTCTCGACCCCATCCGCGCGGTACGCCAGGTGGGCTGTGACCTGGCAGCCCGTCGCGTCCGTGGAGAAGGTCACACCGTCCGGCAAGGGGGCGGCGCTGCGCCACATTTGGGACAGGTACAGCTTGAGCGACTCGTCCAGAATCTTGGCGTTCCTGGTGGAGCTCATGAAGCCCTCCTCGGCGCTCCAAGAGTGCAGCAGGTCGCTGGCGAGGCAGTAGAAGGCGTGGTCCGGGCAGACGTGGGCGGCGATGTACACGGCGGCGACGACGGTGCTGCTGGGCGCGAAGGCGGGGCGGCGGTCCGGGCCGTCGAACTTGCGCATGACGGTCTGCGCCGCGGCCAGCAGGCTCCGCCGCTCGCAGAGGTGCCGGTCGGGCATCGGTGGCTGCTGCTTGCTGTACGTCGCGGTCTTCAGCCCCAGGAGCAGCGCGAGGCAGGTGAGCCGCGTCAGCTCGACCTCGCGGAAGTCCTTGCGGCGCGCGGCGTCCCGGCTCGCGGCCATGACGGGGCAGGTGAAGGAGGTGGTTCCGAAGGTGCGGAGGCAGAAATCGTCCAGCGCCTGCAGGTACCGTGTCAGCAGGGCGATCAGTCGGTGCTGCTGCAAGTGGATCGTGGCGTAATTGCTCGCGATGTCGGCTTCGGATGCCGACATGCACGTCGCGATCAGCTCGAAGCCGGTGTGCTGGAGGGGCCGGAAGGCCCTGCGCGCGTAGGAGAGGCTCTGGAAGGGCTGGAGGTAGGCCTCGTAGGGTCGATCATAGACGAACTCGCTGTCGAAACGCAGGGGCTCCTTCAGACCATGGTAGATTGACCCTTCCTGAAAGTTCATGAAGGACTCCACGACACACTCGTCCACTCCCCCGCAGCTGAGTTCCAACCCCGATGAGCCGCGCTCGATATTCATCGAATGCAGGATACGCAGACCTCCTTGCAGGTGGCAGGTGGCCTCGGTGACGTTTCCACGCAGTAACTCGCAAATAATAAAAAGCAAACAGCAAACCAGAATGACTTCTTGAAGCTGCGGGTCGTGTGACGTGCGTCTCTTATGGATGAGGGCAAATGAACGGGAGGACTGTTCCAGCGCGAAGCCGTACCAGGCATTCCGCAGAAGGTGCTGCTGCTGTCCGGGCCTTGGAGTCCGACCTGCCATCTCATTGGCCTGGTTCACTGCCCCGAGTGCAACGACCGCATGGTACACTGCAGGTTCGGTGCAGGACAACCGCAGAATCAGTTCCCGCCACAGAGGCGAGTCGAAGTAGCCCACGAGTTGCGGGACAGACCGGTGCTGGAAGAAGGAGAGACAGCGGCTCTCATCAGAGGTCACCGTCCACTGGAACTTGGCTGCGATAGCGGCGCGGATGGTGGCCGATGCGCTGTTAGGAGCCGACAATATGACGATTTTGGTTGTATTTCTCTTACGCCCACCTCCTGGGGGAAGCCGTTGCATGTCATATGCGCAAGTGCGACCGGTGCTTGTGCAGTTGCTGCATGCACCAGGAGATTCGTCGCATTTGACACGGCGAGCTCTGTGCATTCAAGATCCTTTAGCCAATCCCAGCCAGTCTGTCAAGTCCAAGGCAGACCACTAGGCAATAGGTACTCACCGACAGGTCCGACACCCAGTGCGGGATCTCTTCGAGAACGTCCTTTTCTGGGATTTCGATGGGCTCTTTGTCTCGATCTGTGACTCCATGCTCAGAGTTGGGATTTGACAAGGGGTCGATTGATGGATGATTGCGCGAGATCTGGTTCTTTTAAATATGACAGCCAAGCACTTGGCCTTGCAAGCTGGCGTGACAGGGGTCTTTCCCCCCAGATCCAATCACTGTGGTTGGTTTCGATTGGGCTCATAAAGCGGGTTTTAGTGCCCGTGGCCATGCACGCGAGGCACTGGCTTGGGTGCAGATCGTGCAGGCTGGCACATTTCGGCTACATACAAGATTCCTAGATCCAGAAAAGCCGTACAGTGCTTTGAGCCTCGAGGGGACCTTCAGTAAAGGGGCAGGGACGGATCAAACGGGGACCATGTCGATCAAATTAAGTAGAAGATGAAGTAAGTGAAGTGCAGTCGGATCATCCATGATGTGTGTTTGTACTCTGAAAGGAAGGAAGGAGTGGAGACAGCTCACATAAGCAGGGCATTAATCAGCAGAGGTCACCACGAATCAGAGCAGTGGAAACCAGCAAATGTAGACGAGATAGCCAATTATAACGGGTACTATGTAGAAAGTGGGACTCGGGCCCTTTGGCGTCATTCTCCGGTCGAAGTACTTTTACTGTATATCACCAGCTATAAGTAGCCTGTATAAACCCTAAAAGCTTGATACTAAAAAAGCCAAGCTCTACAGATAGTGAGACCGGCGATCCAGCAGGTCTACTTAATGGGGCCTAGGTTCCCGCTATTTTTGGGAGGTCCTCCATTCTTGTACCCAGTACCGATATCAAGTCTGCTGCCTGTAGAAGACCTGCCTGGCTGAAGAAGTTACTAGATTTACTTGCATAATGGGGGTCCTGAGCCTAGAATGGGAAATCCAAAGTTAGCGCTAATAATGCAGCTGTTAGAAGAGCTGGTATTGACCTCACACCGATAATATTACCCCTTTAGTATATAATCCCTTTCTGATATCTATCTTATACTTCCCATTATTATTTGCTTCTGGGATCCTACTAGAGATAGACCGTGCTATGATAAAGCATTTAGACAGTTTTGATGGAGTTCCAACCTATGCTTATTCTCCTTACACCTGGAATAATTAGTAGTGACAGGACCTTGGCACCAGTGCTTATCCATAGCCGAACGGCGCTTCAGTATCAAGTGCGAAAGTATAACTTAATTCTTCCTGCTTTTAATTGCACACCCAGTGTCTCTGTGCTCTATTTGATGTGGTGATTCTATCTATCTATAGTGTGTTACGCGTACAAAGCCCAATGGTGGAAGGACTAGCTGGAGGAGGGGGCATGCCCGATAGCTAAGAGTACCAGCAATCCGCATTGCTTGTCGGAACGCGTCAGTCCACGTGTCCGCGGTGCCCAAGAGCAGCCGTCAGGGCGATAAGCATCGCTACGGTCTACTCGACCTATAGTCCACCGAAGAACAGCGCCAGAGCGAATTAGTTGAGCCATCTTCGTTTGCTACCTGTCTCGCGGCCACAAAGGCTACCTCGATTCCCCGGCCGAGGCCCCGAAAAGGCCATAAACATTGTCCTATACCCCCCCCCCCCCCCCCCGGAGTCAACTCTAGAGCTTCCATACCCACGAACGACGCCCACGAACCCGATCGAATTCTTGCTCCACTCGCACCCAGGCGACAGCCAGGGTGGATGCCACCATCAGAGCGCCGACAAAGATCGCCATATCCAAGTAGCTGCGCGGGGTGGTGGTCTCACCGTGGGACGTGCGGACCAGGAGCCCCGCCACGGGGGTGCCGACCAACCCGGCGGCGCCCTGCACCATGTACATGATGCCGGTGATGCGGGGCATTTCCTCGAGGCCGAAGAGTTCCACCAGGGCCGGGGAGAACAGCCCAATGTAGGCACTCGCAAACAGGCCGTAGAGCACGGTGAACACGATGAAGCAGGCCCGCGCCGCCGGCAGCTCGTGCGGCGAGGACCCTCCCAGCAACGTACTCGGGATCCAGAGACCCACCGCGCCCACCGCGCTCAGCAGCGTGACCCCGAAAAAGGAGTTCAGACGCCCCAGGTAGTCGGCCAGATATCCCACGGCGACCTTGCCGATCGCATTGCACGCGTTGCTCAGCGAGGTCCAGTTGGCGCCCTCGGACTCGCTGTAGCCCAACGTCTGTCTGTACGAGGAGATATAGTACACCGGGGTGTAATAGGCCGCGCTCTGGAACGCCGCGTTGAGCAGCTGCGCGACGAACTTGCGCGATCGGACCAGGGCCCAGGGCGGCAGGGGCACCCGGCACAGTCGAGTCAGCAGCGACTTCGATGCGGCTTCCTCCCGCAGACGGCCTGCTGTCCGGGGCTCCCAGTACAGTACGGCGCCCGAGGCACAGATCAGTAAGGTCGACAGGCAGCCGACCAGGCGGAGGGTATTCCGGAAGCCGAGGGCGGAGATACAGGCCTGAATCACGGGGGCGAACACCAGGCCCCCGATGCCGGTGCCGGCGGAGATGATGCCCAGGGCGAGGCCGCGGCGTTCGGAGAACCATGTCGGTGGAACAATCATTGAAGGCATGTACGAGAGACAGCTGCCGATGCCAAGAAGAAGCCCCTGCGAGAGCTGAAAGTGTCAGGACGCGGTCCCAAAGCTGGCGAGAATGTTCGCCACCCCGAAGACGAGCCCCCCCACGTATACGACGATGCGGGGACTGAAACACTTGCACCATGCGACGACAAAGGGCGCACTGAGTTTCATCATGGCCGAGGACAGGCTGCCGATCAAGGTGATCTCGGCGGAGGAGGCTCCGGTGAACGGAGTGCCTGGGCGAGTAGCCATGGCCTCATACTCGGCCTGGTACACACCGTAGGCGAAGACAACCCCACACGCGGTGAAGTTGAGCATAAATCCGGACAATACAATCAAAATGTAGTGGCTAACGAGGATTAGTCCAATGCCAAGCTGGGGGTCCCTGGCTGGAGGGCGTGACGTACCGACGGGAGTAGTTCCTCTTAGGGCTCTCGATGGACGGAGGCTGTACCTGTCCATTTTCCGACAAGTCGGTCATATTCTTGAGGTAGTACAGCCGCGGACGAATCTAAATTGGAATTAACACAATCTTCTGCAACAGTCTGTGCTTTATTCTGCAATCTTGCTGTTCTGGCCAGATCCAGCTGAATACTCCAACGGAAGAGACGAGGATTTATACATCATGTCAATTGACCCGTCTCCGGAATTCGACCCTTGCTCCCCGACGGTCATCGGCCTGTACTGTGCTGTACTGTACCGGGCGGGTGATGGCCATGGTTCACTCCACCCAGCGACACATGTTATAGATTTCAAAGGGAAAAAGACTCTTGCATTGGGCATGACGAGGGCGATACTATTTTTCCTTTACCGTTACCTGAATTGCGAAGAGTCAGATACGTACTGTAAGATGGTCGGTGTCCACGGTAGGGCTGGCTTGGCATTTTGGAGAAGCGCTTTCTTGATATCGCGGAACCCCAATTCGCTCTCGATCATTAGAGGCAGCCCGGAGTCTGTACAGTACACATAAAGCCCATGCAATTAACGCACCAACATAGTGGTCCACCTGATGAAATGACACGAAAACAAGCTCAATAGATTTTTGCACCGAAGTTCCAATCATCTGGTACCATCAATTCCTCCGTCTCTAACCCTCTCCCTTTTCTCTGCTCCTTACGCATCGCATCGTCAGTCATTCCCTTCTGTGCCACGACATGTCCGTTCGACCTAGTACCACCAGTGCCCTGGGCGCGATTGGTAACACGCCATGTGTTGAACTGACGCACGTGGTCCCTCCCGACAGCGCCCGGGTCTTCGTGAAGCTGGAGAGCCTGAATCCCACGGGGTCGTACAAGGATCGCATGGCGCTGTCGGTGATCGAGGAAGCGGAGCGGCGCGGGGATCTGCGGCGCGGGATGACCGTCGTAGAAGCGACGGGTGGTAGCACGGGATCCTCGCTGGCGTTTGTCTGTGCCGTCAAGGGCTACGCCTTCCGGGTGGTCTCGTCGGATGCATTTGCGCCGGAGAAGCTCAACACCATGACCGCGTTCGGGGCGGATCTCGACCTCGTGCCCAGCGGGACCGGCAAGATCACCCCGCGGCTGATCCCCGCCATGCGCGAGCGAGCGCGGCAGATCGCTGCCCAGGGCGACGGGCACGACTACTACTATGCTGATCAGTTCAGCAATCCCGACGTCTTCCCGGGCTACGAGGCGCTGGGGCGCGAGGTGCTGGCGCAGATTCCGGGGCCGATTGACGCCTTCTGCGGGGCGATCGGCGGGGCCGGCATGGTGATGGGGGTCGGAAGGACGCTGAAGCAGCGGTGGCCGGGGTGTCGTGTCGCGGTCCTGGAGCCGGCCTCGGCACCGGCGTTGACCCAGGGTCATGGCGGGGAACATTCGGTGGAGGGGATCGGTATTGGCTTCCCCCCGCCTCTGCTCAACCGGGATTGGTATGATGAGGCCCGGGCCATCGACGAAGCCGAGGGACGTGCCATGTGTCGACGGCTGGCGAGGGAGGAAGGTCTTCTCCTGGGTACCTCTTCTGGGCTGAACGTGGTCGCCGCGCTGCAGCTGGCCAAGGAATTAGGGCCGGGAAAACGGTGGTGACTGTGGGCTGCGATACGGGTCTCAAGTATGTGCGAGGAGATCTGTATACGCAGAGCTAAAGGGTGGATTGGGGACTTCGATGCTTCCTTGTCACACGCTGGCAATGCGATGACCCTGTAATGCAACGGGGTCAGCGATCGGTTGTTGATCGATTCTGGATGCAATGTAGCACTGCCTGCACCGATGGCCAAGCATGTCTATATCTTGCCAATGCAAACCATGAAAAATCTCGATTCTTTCACTATTTGAGTGAAAGGGGTATGATGAGAGCCCATCCAGATGGGTAAATGATCATCGCCTCCTCTACTCAGTATACATGCGCAGACTGACGAGCCATCCTCGGACTACGGACAGGTGCTCCCTCGGAACCCCACCCCCGATGCTGGGTACTAGGTAGTCTCTCCCTCCAGAATCCTCCAATAGGCCTCCAACACTCGTCCAATCAAGCGGACTACATCCCACACCGCGTCTCCACTCAACAGCTTGTGCCAGATTTTGAGGACGTGAATGCAGAGATCCACCTGCGGGGAACTGCTGCGACCCCCACTCGCCGCCATTTCGCCGGTGGGATCCGCTTCCGCCACCATGTCCTTGATGTACGCCAGTAACCGCTCCTCCTCCTCCCTCTCCTGATGATTATTATTGCCTCGATCTCTCGGAACCTGCTCATCACGCTCCTCATCGGCCAAATTGAGCGTCGGGTTGGAATCCCGTCGCCGCCGCCGCGTCTCCATCGCCATCAACCACTGACTCATGACAAAAGCGCACTCGAGCGCGCAGAGCGCATGCTGGAGCGACCACGCGAACGCCTGGTTCCGCGCCACGATGTTCACGCCGATCTTGACGGGAATGCTGAGGGCGTGGGCGGAGTAGAGGACCGTGCGGGTGAGCCGGTGGTGGACGGCGCGGTGGTAGTGCCCGCGGTAATAAGCGTACATCGACGCCGCAATCTCACGGGGATCGTGGGCGGTAAGGGCGCGCCACGGCCCCACGTCGATGCTCAACCGGATGTACGCCATGCGGAGGAGCGCGGTCGCGTTGAAGGAGATCGGCCCGCTGGGTCCGCCGGGCCCCAGGAACGATTCCGGGTCGCGGGACCAGCCCAGCTGCCAGTTTTTGAGGGCCTGCTCGACGGCCGCAATGGCTGGCGGGGGTATCGTTGTTGTCCTGCTGGGGCTGAGGCAGCCTTCGCTCTGCTGCCGGTGGTGATTGGTGGCGCGAAGGAAGTAGATGTGTTGGATTATGGCGAGGATTAGTGTGTATCCGCCGAGCGAGTAGTAAGGCGTTAAGCTGGAGGTGGGCTGCTGCTCGGTGAAGAGGCGGGAGAATGCGGATTGGAAGGTGGGCTCTGCAGATAGGCTCTTGCGGGCTTCGATCCAGTCTGCCTGGGTGGGGGCTTCCCACGCAGACTCACGGCAGGGGAGACGGGTTTGGAGTTCGCAGTTCAGGATCGCGGGCGGGGTGTCATACACAATGGTGTGGAAGACAAAGAAGCAGAAGATTATGGTGATGGTGCGATTCATGCCTTCGGCTTGGACCCAGGAAGCCCACGATGGGTCTTGTGGAGGCGGGGGCGCCAATAGCTTTTCATCGCGGATGTAGTTGGCGAGAGTATTTTGCAATCCGACAGCTTCGTTGAAGATGGCGTGAGAGTTGCCCCAGGTTGCCATCGCCATGAGTATGAGTAGCGTTTGTGCAGGAGGTAGCGGGTCGATTGGACTCGTTTGTGGCTCAGTAGGCTGACTTGCTGGCGCAGGAAAACACTGATCCCGTCGCTGGGTCTTTCTACGGTGCAGCCGCTCCTGGACGATGGCCAGGGAGGTCCGATAAAACATGATGGCGTTGGCGTGATCGAAGGCTGACTGCGCGCCAATAGTCGCCATGGCTAACACCAGCTCCACTGGGCACTTGATGGGCGAGAACGACGGGATATGGACAAAGGGTAGGTGTCGGTGAAAGCCGGTGAAGTAAGTGGTGATATAGCGGGTCATCGTGTGGCGGGATGGAAGAAAGAATTGCGGAGGAAGTAGCGCCGCAAAGCTCTGGATCTGCGTGAGAAAATGATCCCAGACTTCCTGAGTGACTTTCCATGGCTCCGCACTGGACTTAGGAGGAGGGTCGAAGGAGGGGAGCGTGGAGGTGAAGTCATCAAACAAACGCGGCGCTGGTGGATCGGCCTCCACAGGCTGGGGCATATCGGCGTTCGGCTGCGACGATTGAGTCTGGGGGACATCGGAGAAGAGCGAAGTTGATGAGAAGGACAAGATAGGTTGCTCTATCGATAGCGCTGGGTTCATGTTTCCGTACGGCATCGCCATACTGTCGATGAAGAAAGCAAAGTCCCCGAAATTGCTGGTTGGTTCTGGCCATGCTGTATGCAGCGTGCTGAGTGGTGTCCCCGTCGTCGTTATTAGGAGGGGATCGATCAACGAAGAATTGGAGGTAAGGGGGGGCTCTAGCATTCCTCGGGGTAGCGTAGAACCGCTGTCTGGAGTTGTGAAGGCTGGGGAAGAGCCATCCAGCACAGGAGCCCTGCTGTCTACATTGGCCACCGGTCCCGATGGGTTAGTATCACGCGTAGTGGCAGGCGTGACAAGGCTATCTGAAGTCTGAGCATTGCCACCATTTGGGGAGACGTTATGGGACATTCGAGTATGACGGGCCAGCAGGTCGCTGTGGCGTTATCTCAGTGTTGATTGTCCTGACGTGGAAGACGAGCACATACCGGCGGGTGAATGCCTCAGTACAGCTGATGCAGCGAAACGGTTTTTCTTTAGTATCTGTTGACCTGTGAGTCAGTTCTAAAATGCTGGGGTAAAGAGATAGATCCCATACGGAGTCGTTCGTGTCTCCGTAAGTGCTCGTTGCGGAGAAAATCCTTGGCACAGAACCGACATCGAAACGCTCTTTTCTGTTCTTGTTCTCGTCGATCCGCCGACTCTTCCCTGGCCTCACCAGGGTCTGGTCTATGCCCAGCGGATCTAAGCCTGAGCTTCTTCGCCGCTGACATTGGGAGAGATCGTCAAGTGATGAAGTTCAACCGCAGCGACAATTTAATTCTCTCCAGTAGGAATTTAGACATGCCGCCCGCCTTACTAAGCCGCCTTCTCTGAATATTACTCCGTGTCGTACAATGTTACAATACGATAACTTATAGTCAACTGTTCAGAAGCTGTATTGTCGTTACTCAGCCCTGAGGTTCTACAGTTATAGTAAATACACCCTGGACAACGACAGCTCCAATTACGGTAAGTAAACACTCATCTCAAAGCCATTGGAGAACGGCAGCGTCATATTCTGGAAGCCATTTTCAGAGGACCGCAAGAATGCCAGCAGATCGGCATATCCTTTGGCTCCCGAGATGGTGTTATCGGTGAGCACCACTGCACCGCGACGCAGACGAGGCAAGACCGTTTGCAGCGTTGGCAAGGCCAGCGCAGACCAGACTTTGAGGAGTCCCATGTCAGCGAACCTGTTCCCTAGGGTTTGATACAGATGAACTTACTATCAAGAAGCAATAGATCGATCTCCTCCGGCAATCCGTCCTTCAATGTTTCCAACAGGTCCCCCTCGCGCAAATCGATGTGCCGCTCCACCTCGGGGCCACACTGCGCCCAGTACCCCCGTGCAGCCGCCGCTTTGGATGCCTCCTTCTCGGTAGCGATCACTATGCCGGGTTTTCCAGTCCGGGAAGTAGTCTTAGCAACTGCCAGGGCCAGATAGATCGTGCTGACGCCGAAGCTGGTCCCGGCTTCGACGATGTTCGTGGCGCCCATTGCAGTGACCAGTTGGTAGGTGAATTGACATTTATCTTGGTCCAGAGCGATGAATTTGTCGAGCATGAGGCGGTCAAACTGCTCTTTGGGGTTCGCTGGGGTGGTGGTGATGGTAGGGTCCTGATCTTGGAGCTCGCTCAGGATGCTCGAGGAAAAGACCTTGCCGGTTTTGGAGAGGAGAGCCTCTTGGTCCAGGGACCTCTGGTGGAGGTCGGCGAGGAGTTCGAGGATGTGAAGTGGTGCGTCGACGGGACTGGGCGCTGTCATGATTGTATGTGGTTGAGCAACTGATGCCCTGGTAGATTGAAGCGGTTTTGTCTGCAATCACTTTGGCCGGAGGCCGTTGACATGATTGAAATACCGAGTGCTGCGGAGGGAAATGAGGGGTATCCCGTGGCTTGGCACTTTGGAGAATTACTCGGATCAAACTAGATAGGGTGCCAAAAAGTCCGGAATCGCCACTTTAGAGAAATTCGAGAATACATGCAAGTATTAAGCACGCATTGACAGCTGTGGCCCTCAAGGGACACAAGTTAACCAAGCAGTGCGCGGGACTGTCTAGAGACCACGGGCGACGAGACTAGCTTTGAAGTTCAACAACTGCAGCAGGAGCAGGCCTACCGAAACTGAACGTTCAAGGTGCCGCAATACCTCAACGGAGCTCCTAATCGTTCAGTGTGGAACCGGCTCAATCCATATCAATGAAGATTTACGAGCACGAGGGGTGTATGAGTTGTATGTATGAGCATAATCTTGTACGAAATAAGTGGATGATTACATATGGGCGAGATTCGGTCAATACCTTTAGTTTCGGACAGCCTTGGCATATTGGAGAATTTGCACGTTCTGGAATTGGACTCCCCATCCGGTGGGGTTCGGGGTTAAGGGAAAAGGGTTGGTTTTCTCGACCAGAGATCCTATGTTACTTACATGTGCCCGAGCTTCCAGTTTGACGCGGAGGTACAGCACAACTCCTGCCCGAAGACTTTGCACTCTACTGGGCTCTGTACATTTTCCTAGCCTGCGACACAGTAAACACTAATCCTCCATAAGCAACAAAACCTGTTTGTTCGAGTTCCTCAGCTGGCGATCCGCAAGCCAACATTTCTCACCTCGTCCTGCAACGCGATTCTGATATGAAAACAGGCTGTGGTCGACGTCAGCAGAGTGTCTGCATTTAACAGCCAGCGGTACTAGGTCGCAGATCTCTGGTCAAGGGGACATCTTACGCCCAACGATTTGACGCAACAGAATTGACAGACCGCAATCATCTGATACTTCCCTTCTTGCGAGTATTCCCGCCCTGCAAGCATTACTTTGCGGGGTGCCACAATCACACGCGTGCCCATGAGCATGCTGTTATGCATAATCATTTATCGTGAAAGACGCACCTGCGCAGGCAGCCTCGTGGTCTGGTCCGCGGCCAGATGCCTAGAGAGTAACCGCTGGATATTTTAAGCGACCAGCCCGCTTGCTGAGTCTTGGGCACAGTCGCAGCATGCCTGTAGGCGACAGCATGTTGATGTTTATTACCATGTCCGTCCACAGCCCCCTCCGCTCACAGCGGGTCCGAACCGTGAACTCAAAGATAGACCTGTAGTGATTGATTCTGGACTGGTGTAAAATTACAGAATTTTGGATCAATCTCCCCATTAACGGTCACCTCTGACCTTGTTCATATCTAGTTGTACAAATAAGCAATCGAGTCGGTAAAATAAGCTTCTATATGTAAATTGGGTTGACTTTGATAGAATAGATATCAGATAATCTTCTCATAGAAATACCACCTAGATCTGTGGCAAAGATGCGAATACGTGTCTTTGTATGTACTAGATAAAGAGATTTACTTTCTAAAGGGGCTTTCTGCCCCGCCACGGTCCGGCCTCAGGATCACGCTCGCAATCCGCGTTTTGTCCACTAGTCTCGCTAACACCCCGCAAAATATGTACATGTTCATATCCTGCTTAATATTAAACGTCCCCGTCAGCCATGTTCCGAAGCACTCCTGTTACAATACTAAGCAGTAGTTGAGAAGAATAGCAGAAGTAAATATATTGAGGAACATCTAATCAGTATAAACAGTCTGATTAGCTTGAAAAATACCCTAAATGGCTGCTCTAAGATGTCAAACGCAGTATTCATCATGATGAGTTTGCTGATGTGCCAATAGAACAGCTGAATATACAAAGCTTGAAGACTGGGGATACTGGTAGGAGAGCACAAAGAAGATAATTCGAGTACAATTAGTAAGACAACTCACACAGGTGAACGGTTAGAAGTGGACAAAGGCCCGGTAGCAGACCATGGTCAACATAGACTAAACCTAAAATCAAAGATAATAATGTACACATAGTAGATTAACAGCCGACGATGAAATCCTAATCCAACTGAACCGAGTGACTTAACCGCACCCCTCAAGAATAAAAACAAAAAAGGCCAACACAATGGTGAGACACCAGCAGAGTCGATCCGGGGTCACACAGATAGTTGTTCCAAGGTTGTGGCCGCGGGACCCCGAAAATAGCAGGGATTGACGTGGCCCGGGCCCAATGACGGCAGGTTGTGGATAAATATAGGGTCAGCGGGTGGGGCGCAGTAGTGAATGGTGGGGAGATCAAGTTTTATGGGGTGATTGATCACTGCTGTAAGGATAAGGGTATTTAATCCGCTGTCTTTCTTCCCTGCCTGCGGATTTCAACTCTCCTGTTTCCTGCACCTTATTTCTCCTTACTCGTTCATCCGTCGGCTTGAACACACGGTCGTTGATCTACCATACCGATTACGTTACAGCAGTAGTGACAACAATCAGTCGTTACAAACACGAACACACGCACTCGCTTACCTTGCCAATACCTTGAAACCAAAATAAATAGCCTCACCCCCAGAAAAACCGCAACCAAAATGTCCACCTCCACCGCAACCACCACCGCAACCACCACCGGCTCCGCCGCGGCCGCCACCTGCACGGGCAACCTCTACGTCCTCCCCGTCCAAGACGCAGCCTGCGCCCTCCCCAACTCCGGTAATTTCTCCTCCGTTATGGACAAATGCTGCTCCCCCGCGACCGTCACCAAATACGACAACGACTGCGGCCTGTACTGCCTGGCGCAGGACCAGACCGTCAAGACCCTTCTGAGCTGTCTCCAGGACAACGGCGCCGTGACCGAGGCCTTCTGCAGCGGGAACCTCACAGCCAGCGCGACAGCGAAGGTCTCGTCCACCGAAACCGGCAAAGCAGGGAAGACAGGCTCCAGCACGGGCAGTGCGGCGAGTAGCACGAGTACCTCTGATAAGAGTGCGGCGGTGGTCGGACACAAGGTTTCGATGGGCGGGTGGGTCGTGCTGGGGATGGTGGTGTCTTCGTGCTTGTTTGGGGTTATGGGTTAGCTTTCTATGGTGATGCAGATGGGATTATGGGGGTTGGGTCAGTCTGTGGTGGTTCATTGGGGATAATATCTGCCATGGGGTGGGGAGGTGGCTATCTGGGGGAGAACTTCCAGACCCCCCTTTCTTTCAGCTTCCTGGCAACCTCAATCCAAGTCCTACCTTAGTTATGATAATATGGTGGGCTGTATTATAGGTTAGTGTTAATCGATCTCTATCGTTCTAATGTGCACGAACAGTCATTTCATCGTATTATACCGAGTATCTCACAAACTACACCCTCCACCCCCTATCACTACCTCTCATCTCCCACCTTACCCAAAAACACGCCGCAGCCGCCGCCATCAGCAACGCGCCCACTGTCCCTGCCGCCCGCCGATACGCCCCGGCCTCGACCAGCGCCGTGCGCTCGGGGATCAACAGCCCCACCAACGGCGTGCCCACCAGCGCCCCCATCCCCCGGATCAGATACAGCACCCCGTTCACGCTCGTGAACTTCTCCACCCCGAACACCTCCACCAACGACGCCGGGAACAGCGAGATGTACGCGCTCGCAAACGCCCCGTACAGCACTGTGAACACGATGAAGCAGCCGCGCGCAGCTGCTTCAGAGACCCCGTCATCTGGAGAAAACGTGGCAGGTAGCCAGAAGGCGAAGACCGCCACGGCGCTGACGAGCGTGGTCGCGGCGAGGGCGTTGATCCGGCCGAATTTATCGGCGAGGTAGCCGAGCACGATCCGCGAGACGAAGTTCGAGGCGTTGCTCACCGTCAGGAAGGTGGCGGCCGTGGTGGTGCTGTAGCCCAGGGTCTGGGCGAAGGCGACGTAGAAGAAGAGCGGGGTCGTGTAGCCGGCGGATTGCAGGAAGCAGCCGGATGCTTGCGCGAGAAAACGTGCAGAAAACGCGGTGGTGCGGTCGACGAGGGGGACGGTGAGGAGCTGCTTCCACTGCGTTCTGGAAGAGGTGCTGCTGGGGTTGGATGTGAGTTGCTCCTGCTGCCGGGCTCTCAGGTTGGCGTGGAACCGTGGTTCCCAGCGTAGGACGGCACCAGCGCCCGTTACGATGGTCGTGGCAATACAGCCAGACACACGGAGGGCATTGCGGAAACCGATGTGCGAGATCATCGCCCGCAGGACCGGTGGCCACATCATGCCGCCTATCCCCGTGCCGGAGATGATCACTCCCATGGCCAGGCCGCGGCGGGCGCTGAACCAGGTCGGGGCCACGGACATGGTGGGCACGTAGGCAAGACAGCATCCAACCCCGAGAAGAAGACCTTGCGTTAGGGCGAAATGCCATAGGGCTCGGCTGAAGCTGGCCAGGATGTAGGCCACCCCAAAAACCCAGCCACCGGCGATGATGACGGCTTGCGGCGAGTATTGCTTCGACCAGGCGGTAGCGTAGGGTCCGGCCATGGACATGAGCGCGATGGCTAGAGTGCCGATGAGATCGATGAGCGCCGTCGAAGCGCCCGTGAAGGGGGTGTTGGGCTGCGCTGCCATCTCCTCGTACAGGGATTGGTAGACTCCGAAGGCGAAGACGAAGGAGCAGGTGGTCATCATGATGAGGCAGCTGGCTGCCACAATGGCGACGTAGTGCCTGACCTGTCAGAATAGTAAACTTGGAACGAAGTGGTGGGTGGTCTGCTCACCATTTCGGATAGGCAGGCTCTGTGGTCGCTTCATTTTTAGGTGGCTGCGTGCTGCCGGGTTCAATCTGCTGTGACTGCGAGATTGGTTCGCTCTTGGCATCAACAGACCCAGTGGTCAGCGTTACTTTCTCTTTTGAGTCCGCCATCATAGATCCCGCGAGAAATTCCAGGGTTGAACCGGACCAAGGAGGGGATAAGCCTTTTAGGGCGATCTGATAAGGGGGTCACGGCCATTCCACTGCCGAGTTGGGTGCCGCGGCTGAAACTTTACCCGCCACACTCGGCAGCCCCAGCATTCCATCTCCCGGTCCCCCCTGGGGGTTGGTAACTGGCCCTACAGGGTCTCCAGGTGGAGATTGCCCCCGTCTCCTACAACCCTAAAAGAACGTGCGTGTGATGCAGGTTCGGCTAGTGCCGCGCGCCGCCTGAACCGAATCGGCAGCGAGGGTGCCGACTCGACCGCCAAAATTTCAGTATTCCATCAGGAAAGCCAGCAGAGCGGGCGGCGGATGCATTGATTGCGGATTCTGGACGCCGTACGCCTGCTAGTCGGATGATCTTGTCTTCTTCCAATGCTGCAAGTTGATAGAGGAGATCTAGAACTCATCCAGAGCTGTGCTTAAGCTGGAATGGGTATGGAGTTGCATGATTGCACTGGGATGGCGGAGATTAAAGAAGAAGAGAAGGAGAAACAGAAAGAGAGAACAAAAGAAGAAGAAAAGATTATATTGAAGTGATGGTGATTTCTTTAGTTTGAGGGGGTTGCGTAATATCGGCGTTTCTGGGCAATCCGGGCCACGTGATCGCACCAAGCGAGTTGCCCACCTTGAGAGCTTAGCTAGTTCATCGAATAATCAACCACCAAGGAATCGAGAAATCGTTCCACATGGTCCATTCTCGAGCTTCAAAAAGCCGCTTACAGGCAATATAGACCAAAGAAGCAACACGGGCGGTCAACTGGGCGGTTTTGAACACATTTATACACATTGCATTGAAAGTAATAGTGAACACAAAAAAGTAAAATGAATGGCACAGATCCCGAGTAATTCACTGTTAGTCATATCTAGTATTATTTGATTTTAACATTGAAGAGTGCGATGTCCCAATCATCCAGCCAGGGCGTGGCGCAGTCAACCCTTCCTCGACGCTCAGCCATCTGATTGGTTGCCTGTATGTGTGTGCTGGTCAGCATGATCCCTGCTGTGGCTGTGACCACCGCCAGGCGTGGTGCGTCAGACAGCGGTTGAGCTGAAAACGAACCTGCATTTTACTAAAGCCAGATCTGGCCCCTACTTCCTACAGTTCGACTCAACATTTCCCCAGACTACGTGGAGCAGGTCGCAAAACGGAGATTTCGAGAGCTGTCGAGGATAGTGCCGATGGCTTTGTCGCGACCAGCAAGCAAGCGCCTATTGCCTGACGATGACGATGATAACGATGGGAGCAGCATAAGTAGCAAGCGGGCTTGCTCCGAGACGCCCGCAGAGAGTCTCACTCATGCTATCACTACTCCAAATGGCGACTGTTTCGGAGAGCAGCCGTTTGATGACCTTCCAGACCCTTTCGGGTGTAACGTGGGCGGCTCGATTTGGCCACAACAGGGTTATCCGGAGATACGGGTGGAGGATCCGTATGGGGCACTAATCCGGGACTCAGGCTTGGCATCTCATCCGTCGCACGAGGTGGATATCAATATGTTGGACAGCAATTGGAATGCATGGCGGGGGGATAATCTGGGGTTGGACGTGGAAGATCGCCAGGGCGCTCTTGATGCTCCAGCTTTGCAGGACTTGGGTCAGAGTGGTAAGTCTCTCGAGTGGGAGAAACGAATTGTCTCTAGCACTTCCTGCGCTCAGGCTAACATCATATCGGTCGGTAAGGACAACAAGGCGTTTCTTACCCTATAACGGACATGCGATTGGCCCACCAGTTGCCGGGGTGCGAACAAGGCCCAGCAGATTTTCAGAATTTTAGCCCCGATCTGGAATTCACGGGAAATTCTGACGTCCAGGATCTATCGATCAAACCTGACTTTAACTGGAACGCAACTAAAATGGAGTTATCCGGTACCAGTCCGGGTACAGATGAGCTTCAACCCAAGATCATGGGCAAGTCAAAGAAACCAACGAGTGATGCAGACGAGGAACAGTACCGGCCGTGTCTCAATAAATGTCAAAGCGAGCCCGTCATAAGCGTTCAATCAGCGGACGCAGTGACATGGGACACTTGCTTTGGAGAGGTACACACAGAAAAACGCCTGTCTCCATCTATTTCCTGTCGCAAGCTGACCGTTCCCTAGCTCATCCTCGAACCCACCTCCACATTCAAGGACGACGGAAAGACAAAAAGTCGAAACCGAAAGTCAGCCCGCGTCGATTTGACAACCCTTGGCGGGGTCGTCAAATTGTCCTTCACGGATACGAAGAAGTATGCAGGCATCGTCGTTATGCCTGCGCTAGTGGACCTGCTGAAACAAAATCGTGTCAGATTGGTCGGCACACTGTTCGCCGCTCTAATCGATAAAGAAGCTGGGACTAGGGAATGTCAGAAACCAGAGCTGAGAGTTATTGTCTACGGAAGTAACAATGACAAAGATTCGGTCGGGACCTGCTTATCGGACGCAGGCATGTACCTGCAACATCCCACAAGCGTGGAGTATGACCCCAGATTGCTATATGTGAACCCACAGTATCTTCTGCGACCTGGGGGTGAGATGCCTCGAATCGATGAACTCAGGATTTCCGACGATGAGCAGGGCTCGCAGGTTTTGGAGAGGTTGAATGAAGGGGTCAAGAGTGAGCTATTCCGGATCCTCGACACGGCTAGCACCTATGATGGGTTCTATGAAGCTTGCTCCAGTCCAAGGTTGGCGTCGATTCTGAAACCGTAAGTGAGATATTCGTGTTGGTAGCCGAGCTGAACACTGATTCCTCGATTGCAGTCACCAGGAAGTGGCAATAGCAATGATGATGGAAAGGGAGTCCGGAAAACTGGACGGTCTGAAGTTCCCTTCCATCTGGGAAGGAATTGAGGGCCACAAGTACGTCAATAGCCGCACTAGGGGGTCAGGATCGCTGATAGCCGCTGACTGGTGGCAGATACCGGCATAGAATCACGGGGACTATCGACACAGACCCTAGACCGATGCGTGGCGGAATCCTTGCGGATGTGAGTTAGTGGTTTGTACCCTGCAATGGGACTGTGTCTGACCTATGTACAGGACATGGGCTTGGGAAAAACACTGAGTCTTCTATCATTACTTTGCTGCTCCCTCGATGCCATAGATTGTCTACAATCACCTCTCGACAGCCCTCGGGCGACTCTGATCATTACACCGAAGAGCAGTAAGTTGAAATACTTCATGGCTTACAATGAGTCGGGACTGACACTCAAAGCTATTCCGGGCTGGGAGAAACAGATCAAAACGTAGGCGCTCACTTGGCATGTTGTTGTTTCACAGCTGACCTTGGGCCCAGACACATCAAACATAACCAACTTCGGTACTTCATATACCATGGCGCAAACCGAGGCAAAGTCAAACCTTCCCTGATACGCGAGTACGATTTTGTCATTACAACGTATGATACCATACGCCAGGATTGGCGGACAAAGGATGGTTTAAGCACAGAGACTCTATCGCATAGTTCTAGATGAAGGTAAGCGTATGATGAAGTGGCTGAGATGAAGATATGATATAGGGCTTGTTGTGATCTGACTTCAGCCTAGCACATCGTATCCGAAGCCGGTCCTCACAGGTGTTCAAGGCAGTGAGCTCCCTGAAAGCGCACGTTCGATGGTGTCTCACCGGCACACCAATCCAAAGCTCTATCGACGATTATGGTGCCCTCTTGAGCTTCATGCAGATGCCGGTCCTGGAGACCAAGTCCGCATTTGATTATTGGATTGCATCGCCGGTGAAGCGCCAGCAACCGGGCTATATCCTGACACTCCAAGCGCTCGTGGCTGCCACAGCTTTCCGGCGGACCAAGAAGACGCTCGATTCCGCCCTTCAGCTGCCGAAAAAGGTTGAAAAAACCGAATTGGTTCACTTGACGGCCGCAGATCGGGAAATATATGACTATTTCAAAGCGAAAGCATCCAAGACGGCAGCGAAGCTCTCTGGTGAGGCTCAGGATCCTGGAAAACAAGCCGGTGCAGATACGACCCTTGCACTGATTAACATCCTGCGGCTAATATGCGGTTATGGTGAGCGCTTGCTACCTAAACCCGCGCTCGAGCTATGGCGCAATCGATACAGAGATGCAGATGCGGTTATTACCAAATCTTGTGAAAGTGTAGGCTTGAATGAGGAAGACTTTGCCTCCGACAATCGAAGCTCACCGGCTCGTGTTAAAGCTGTTGGTGGCAGTGCCAAGCCTGGGGGCGTGTATGATGCTGCGGAATGTACAGCTGACACTCCTGCTCAAATGCCGATGGAGGAATGTCACGAGTCTTCTTTTGACTTATCCCCGAAGACGATAGCATTACTCAAGAACTTGGAAAGGGAACAACGAGACACATCGCAATCAGGTCTGAGGCCTGTAAAAAGGTAGGCCGCGAAAATTCCGCGCTTACAAACGAGAATTGCAAATTCACTAAGTGATCAACAGTGTGGTTTTCAGTCAGTGGACCAAGATGCTAGATCTGATAGCTACGGTTCTCCACTCCAATAACTACAACTATGTTCGTCTCGATGGAGGGTCGACTTTAACGGATCGCCGGCTAGCGCTTGAGCGACTCACGAGGGACGAGAGCTGCACGGTGATGCTGGCCAGTATTGGCAGTGCCGGAGAAGGGTGAGGAAACGTGTATACGATTTCCGTGCTTATTCGGCTGACGGAGGATTCACAGCATCAACCTGACAGCAGCCAACTCCGTCCACATTATGGAGCCTCATTGGAACCCAATGCTAGAGGCACAGGCAGTTGACAGAGTTCATCGAATAGGCCAGTCTCGCGAAGTTTCGGTCACAAGATATCTCGTTGCCAACTCCATTGAGGATGTATGTATAGACTGTACCTTTCCTTCTTCAAACCGCGCTGATGGGGTTTCAGTACGTTCGTTGGGTCCAGGAAGACAAGCTAGCAGTCATCCACCAGTCGTTGGCTTCCGTTCCAACGTCAGGCAGATCTTGACCATAGGCGGTGGAAGGTATGTGGGGTATCGTTTTAGAGTGCTTCCTTGATACATATGACTGAATCTGTTTCAGAAGCTACAGGATCTTCTGGGCATGGCACCATCAGCAGACCCGATGAGCGATTGATGAGAATGTTATTCGATGAGAAACTTATCTTGCACTCTGTGCTGCCTGCCTGGCTATTCAATATTGGATTTGTGACCATCCCCTCATTTATGATACTTGCAAGACCATGGACTAGTGTGAAACTCGTATTCAAACGTTGCTCCTCGTTGAAAATTCGTGCTTGTGGCATATTCAAAAAGCGGGTAGGTTCCCATCTATATGGGCTTTGGCCTGTTTCACCAATTCGTCCCACGAGGTCCCAAGCCAACGAGATATCTCCTTCGCCCCGATCTGGTTGGATATAATAACTGAGGTTGAAGTGGGCTGTGCATCAGCACCATGAAACAGAAGAAACTTGACAAATTCGGCATTTTTCGCTGTAGATCTTCGGGTTGCATATTCGAGTGCCAAAATCTTGCTACCTTTGACAATCCCATTAACATTGGCTCCATGTTGAATCAGGATCTGCCCGAGTCTTAGAGAGCAAGTTGTCTTGGCAACGTTCTTCAACGCCTGTGAAATCCAACTTTGACTGAAATATGACCAAACCGAATCCCACAGTGAGACTAAAAAGTCCTCTCTGCCCGGTTTGCTTGCTGTAGCACCGATCACATCTTGACTCATGACTGCATCGTACAGTTTGAGAGGGGCTTGGCATTCTGCATTTCGAGACATTGCAAACCATCTGCGGCCAATATCGTGCATCTCTGCCGAATCGCACCGTGCGAATTCTCTGCAAACAAATCGTAAATGTGCATAATATTTGTCTTTTATTTTTGCATCAATTAGCCAGTTGAGAACGTCAGTATTCGAAGCCAGTATAGCTTCCAAATAAATGTACTGTGATTCGGCATATGGCAAAAGTACTCCCACGATTGATGCAGACCCAATTCTTCCCAGTATCTTTCCGAGTTTGTAAGAGCTGCTGGATACATACCCAAGTTTCGCCCCCAATTCAGTAGGGGCGAGGGAATTGATAGCCTCAACATCGTTAGACCTGACTAGATCTAGGATAAATTCAAACTCGTCTTCGGGTGACATATGGCTGTCGTGAAGAATGTCAATCGAATCATTTGGCTTTCGGTGAGCTTTGATTGCATGCTGATCTCTCATGTTCGCAGACAAGAATCCAATTCTTGCATACTCACAACCTGAAACAGGACATTTCCAAACACGAGTATGTTCGGCTTCATGCCGCTTTTGTATGGCGTTGGACTCAAACCCACGGCGTTGGAGAGGACAATTTAAATACCCGCATTTGTAGGGCTGTAAACCGAAAACACGGTCGAGGAGTCCGAATTGGCATCCGGCATTGTTAGAGCTGGAAGTACACCGCACTTTGCCGATGTATTGATAAAGCCGAATTGATACTTGGGATGATACCAGTGGATCGAAATCAACCCATTTCGTTTCTAGACATATTATCATCTGCACATCGGGCCAACAGCTGTGCGATAAGGGGCATACCTTCATTGAGATGATACGATTCTTGTGAGCACATATAACGGAATCGATAGATGTTGTACAGAAACTGGTAAAGTTCTGGGTGATCTGCTTCAAAGTTATGTAGAAATGAAGCTTCTATAAGGCGTCCGTCATCCGCCGCGAGCGCGAATTGATCATTCCTGAGCGTAGCCATCAACATATTGAGGCAATTAAAAAGGCTCGAGGGGGGCTTCGCATTATTCGACCAGCGTAGGTAGATCTGAAGGACTTCAAAACATCTCTCTTGCGCATAATAGTGCAGCCTATAACTACCTTCAATGAGATGCTGGGTGAATTGATCGTCATCGCTGACGACATCAGGATTGTGAGATCCCTGACAGAAATACGTAATGCAGGTTGTGGCTAAGTCGAAAGTTCCATCGATCAAACTGATATGGTCGGTTACGTCTGTGCTAAAGAAATATCTTGAGTCGGTTAGCTATGTGTTCAGCGCCACCATTGCAGTGTGCTTACTCTTTTACCGTAAAGTGAACAAACTGTACGTATTCGCCAGTAACCTCAACTATTGGTCCACATAGCTTGTTGAGATTTGGAGCTGCGCTCAATGTTCTTCCTGCATTGAAATTGCCGGGCTGAATACTCAGGGCTTGCTCCATCTCCCGCAAAGTCAACGGCGTGGGTGAGCAGCCCACCCAGGCTAGAATTCTTCTGGCTTTTGCCTTGACAGATGGCGGTCGTAGATTATTAATCCGAAGTAGAATTCGAGCATAGCTGTTTGTTTCACATGTGAGCCTTGAGCATTAGTTATTCGCAGCATCGTGTACGAGACTCACGCGCTGTCCAAATCTTCTGGTAGAAGGCTCAGCTCTTCGCAAATCTCCGCGACGTCGTCTAGCAGCTCAATACTGCTCAAGACAACCTTGGCATATAAGAACATTCCTAAGGTCGGGTCAATCCCATATTAATACCTTTCTGATACATCAGGTCGATTATCTGTCTTACCATTGGCTTTTGAAGCTAGCGGCTCCATGGATTGGCGAATTTGCGTCTGGACGTCGGGTGGAAATTCACGACTTTCAAACATCTGTCTCAGCTGCTGACTTATAAATGCCTGAATACCTTCCTCGTTTCTTTTGTCAATTCGAATTGACTCCGATATCTTTTCCAAAATGGCAGCAATGTCGCTCTCTCGCCGACTGCTGATGAAGACCCGCGTTTCGGGGCACTTTTCCGACAAGACTAGAAGCTGCTTGAGGAGAATCCCACGCTCAGGCTCTTCGATCTCATCCACACCATCGACAACCAAAAATGCGGGACCTGCACAATTCAATAAGTCTCTGAGAAGCCCAATAGCAACAGTAACATCACTCCGGATGCGGTCGTGGGTGGAATGGCAGAGCACATCCTGCATATCCTCATTTCGTCCTGCGAGCTGGAATATTAAAGAGTGCAGCACGCTCAGAGCTGAGGTACTGCTACTGTATGTGTGACTCAGGAAAGCGAAGGCCGTGTGGGCTACTGTGCGTGTCTTATCGATAGCTAAGCTGGCAAGAAATGTTTTGCCTTCACAAAATCTCTGGGTGTCAGTCTCTTCGGCAGACAATGGGGCCTTCGAAGTTCACATACCGGCACCTGGAATGCCTTGAAGCCAGAGAACGGGCGGCGTCCCAGCCGAGAAATTCAGCCAACGGGTGAAAGCCTTGTCCCTAAGCAGCCATGCGCCCGATCCGTCGCAAATGCGACCATGACACCAGTTCAGCTTGTCATCGTACATCCTCGGATTGACATCGGTTTTGATCACATGAAACTGCTGTAGTCGCTGAGCACGTTCTTCCGCTTTGAAATGCTCCAAGGCCTTCAATCGAGCCTCGTGTTCCTCGCGAATGTGCTCTAGACGTACTTCATTCCGCATAAGCAAAGAGTGTCTTTCGATATGAGTCTTGACCAGATTGATACGGCCTCTCTTACGAGGCCAGACAGACTCGAAAAAATACTTCCATCCTATATCGGGAATTAGCATCACATTTGAGCTCAGATCCTTTAGCCTCCCACCATTTATACGTACGCGACATGGTGAAGAATTTCAACCCCACCTGGTAAAAGTCCAGGATATCCTTGAAGAACAGCACCATCAGATCATAGATACGACTGTTCTGCGCGAACAAGACCGCGCAATCCTGGAACTCCGGCAGCAAGACCCCGATATCGCCCGTTATTTGAAGGATTGCATCAAAGGACTGAGCGAGAACGCTACTCCACTGGAGCAGCAGCTTGATCGGACCCCAGATCAGGGCCATGATTTCCGGCTTGATTTGGACAAAGTTTTCAATTACTGCTGCGTAGTCGCGGAGACGGTTCAGGTAAGGCTCGATCTTGGCCAGGTGTCGCAGGTGCCCCTTTCTGCCTTGTTCGGCCTGAAGCTGATCGGTAAGGTCGTAGACTTCATCGATGGAGGTAACGGAGAGGATCTTCTGGTAGACTGCGTCGTTGTTGAGGTTTGCTTTGAACTCCTGCACTGCGGCATCGAAGGCGTTCTGGATGAGACTCTATGCAGCAGACATTCTCGGAATGCTTCTCACTATGTTGCTCACGATGAATAGTTTGCTTGAGAAGAATTTGTGGAACTTTGGCTCAGTGGTGATGATTAGGCGCCAAAGACTGCTCGAGGCTAGCGCTGTGGCTGTGTTGCATCAGTGGGTAATAATCCCTGTCACTTTGCTCCAATCAAGTGTCAGTTGTAGAGCCATGTCTAAGCCTTCGTCGGTGAAGTTATCTTTCATGTATATTTCTTTTTCTGGGTTAAGTAAGCGATGGACTATGCCTGCCGCCGTGCCATCTAATTTGATCATAGCTAATCTCCTTACGCATAATCTCCCCCAGCAGCGTAAAACACTCAAAATAGCTGTACACTTGGTTTTATTATTGCTCTCATTCCCTCTGCTGTTTACCCTTCTGCCTCTGGCATTCATCATTCATCAACGCTACTAACAGAGAAGCCCTGGGGCCCTTGTTGGTTGGATGGGTGGAACAGGCCCATGATATTTTTCATGTTGTTGTTAGGGTTGGGCGATGACACTCAGTTTCGGCCTGAAGCATTAAGTGTGCAGTCAAGTACAGTATATGAAGGATGGGGCTGAGCAACAGTCGGTTTTCAAGTAATGGCGTGGTAAAACCCCTGTTGCGGGGTGGGATACAAGCTTTAGCCTTTTAAAACTGAGCACATACGACCACAGGGTGTGGAAAACAGGGCTTCCCGTCCGCTCAGCCGTACTTAAGCCACACGCCGGGAGGTTAGTAGTTGGGTGGGTGACCACCAGCGAATCCCTTCTGTTGTATGTTTTGTGCATTTGTTTTTTCTTTCCCACAATATATCTCACCTTTTATCTTGTTCGCCACAATTCACTTTGCTTGGGTCCAAGGGATGTACATCCTCACTTTATACAATTGTTGCTAGAATCGGCGCTTGTTTCAAATGCCTGCGCGACCAACCGGGGGCCCGAGCCTTATGATACTTGCTCGTCTAATTCAGGTAAATCATTTTAAAACCTGTCATTTTAAGATTATAAGTCCTGTCGGTTTATATACCCTGGGGAAAGTTCATGTGACACATAGACACGTAGAAGAGAGTATGAACAGAGGACGCTCTTGTTATATACTAACACTCTAATGTCAATATTATCGCGGTGGATCGTACCGGTGGACTCCTAATCCAGCTGGGGCTGCCTCGTACGCTGTAGGTTGTAAGGACAGCGTGTCCAATCGCATCATGGCGAATAAGCTTTCATTGGTATATCTGACAAGGCCACGCATTGACAAATCGCAGGACATCTCGTTCTACATGTGCGAGATATCCTTTGGCGGTGAAACAAGGATTCCCACTTGCGTGGTCCATTCCAGTCCATGATCTTTGCTGGCATGCTACACATGGCATGAGCCGGGATCTGACGATCGATCAGCCTAACCCTCTATTAGGCCGAAGATCCGAGGTCCCGATTTTATGGTGGGGCATACCTGTACGGCGCCAGCCGGCTGTGTCTATATCCGATATTCGGGACAGAGGAGGCAGCGGCGGAGACGGATATTGTAGTAGTGCAGTATATAGTGCAGGGTGCCGAGTGGCCCGAGTAATAGGGGCCAGTACCAGGAGATACAAGACTGTGTAGCTAGACCTAACAGTACATACGGAATATGTACATAAAAATATGCAAGTTCTACATGTATATGGAGGGCAAGAATTCGCCATCTCCTTGAAGAGATTCAGATTGAGGCATTTATGCAATATCTATTGCTCCTGCCCTTCTCCCGCCTTTGCTGCCCGGATCAACCGCATATAATATTCCTTCTCGTCTCCGGTCACCTCATAACCGCTCCAGCGTCGTGCCCACTCCACCATCTGGTCCCGATCGCACCCGCCGCCACTGAAAGGGTGCATCACCATAAACTTAGCGTCCGACTCGCGCGACTTAACAGAGAAGTCGTGAAGGGTGAAGTAGGCGCCACCGGGCGCGCTGTTGTGGCAAAAGTAGGCAAAGGTGTACCCTTCGGTCTTCAGGAAGACGAGATCATCGTTGTCGTTGCAGGCGAGCGTCCAGCCCGTCATGTTGACCCCGGTTCTCCATTCAGGGTGGTCATCGCTGTCAGCGAAGGCGTTCCCTGGACAACTTAGCATTTGCGTCTGAGAAGCTAGGGTGATCCGTGGGGCGGGTACATACAGGCGTAGTAGATGCCCCATCCCAGCGGCCCGAGGCCGACCCCGAGTTCCCGCCAGTCGTCGTCGTTCATTCGCCGCATGATGCTTGAAAGGGCTGGTAGGATGGAAAGAGTGAGAATGGAGAGTTTTGTTGCACGAGTAGGGAGGCAAGAGAAAGGGAGGGGACTCGGTGGGTTTTTATGTACTGTACTGGAGCAGGCCTTGGGAAGCGGTGTCGGCTGTGCACAGCGACTCATGTTCGTAGATCGGTGATCAATTCGAGAGTGATCTGCAGAATAGCAGACGTGTCTGTATAGGAGAGTGGCGTTCATGTCCCACTGCAATGGTACCTACAAAGATATCCCCCGGGAAGAATGCAGCTGAGCAGCCCCACCATGATCCACTTGACTCACGAATCCCCACAGTGTGGCTGAACTATTGTCTCATGTGCTGCATCCGGCGCTGAACGAACTGCCGATTGAAGGATAGATGACCGAGAAGCTAGCAGAAATACCCCGCTGATCGAAAGATCTCATCCGGCTATGGGTGATGATATCGTGAACTCGCCGTAATGGAAGCAGTCGAATCCGCAGCAACCAGGATCCACTGTTCCATTAAGCTCATGCCACATGCGAGCCAGTTCGAGTCCGGAAAAGACGATCTCACCGACATCAGACTATTTCTTCAGATAAATCGGTAGAAGAATAATTAAAGGACCTGATTTACCAGCAGTGGCGAAATGTATTTGTCCGTAGGTAACTAAAGCAAGTATTAACGGATGAGAGTAGGCATTGGAGATAGAGTTAGATTGATCCGGACGGGTCTGGTCAAACGTGATGGCCATTCTACAAGCCGCAGGTGAACAGACAGCATGCGGGCACGGACAGCTCCAGAAGGGCCTCTATTTATCATGACAAGCATGCTGACATGGCAGCTTAGGTCAATCGCAAGAACCCTCTGCCAGAAACCCTTATCGCTGACCGCCTACTGTGGGAATGGGACAAGGTATCTATCCCTCCTCGAAGGATTCCACAGTGTAATTGGATACCATGTTTGTAGGATAGTCTTGACTATCTTCTCATCTGACAAGGGGTGCCGGATGACCAGATGGTACATTTTATGTGCACACACCCGACGGTTTGCGAGGCGTTCCGCACAGGGAGACGCAAAGCTCACCAATTGTATCGAAAGCGGGGACTGAATGTTCCCGACGTTTGGCTTTTACAAGACTTAGGTACTTCGCTGGCTGGCCGTGATTAGACGGCGTTGCAAGGTCCGAGCATCAGATGGTTGTTCCTCTGTGTAAATTTGGGGAAGGGGGCGTGAACTGCATATCGGTTACCTTGCTTTTCTTGACCTCCTACTGTGATTGTGCATAGAATCCGTTTATCACCGCGGAACCCTAAAAATTTGGGATCGAAACCGCGTAAACTTAACTTTAAGAGCGGGTGGAAAGCGAGGGTGGAGCCGCCTCGACCGCTAAAGTTCATTCGAGCCGAGCCCGCAGGGACTGGTATTACATATAAAAAAATGCAGTGTTCTTCAACTGCAGCGTTCTTCAACTGCAGCTAGTCTTCCCGAAGAAGACTCCATTCGCACTGGGAGGGATGGTTTACTGACGGGAAAGATATGACTCCTGCAGCCTCGAGCCGGCGCCGAGAAGGGACCGGAAGCGATCATGCAAACCGGGGTCTTTCAGGAGATCGCTACCAAAGCCAACCTGGCCATCGATTTCGATGTCTTGGCGGCTGTACCTGCCACCGCCGACCACACAGAGGCGAAGGAAAAGGAGGAGGGGGGACTGGGTAAAGCGACCGCGCGAAGTGAGTGCAGCGGTGCAGCGCGTGAGCAGTGCAGTCTACCAGCACGCTCGCCGAGGACGGTTTGTGCTGACGGTGGGGGGCGACCATTCCATCGGGGCGGGGACCGTCACGGGGACCGCAAAGGCCCTCCGCGACCAATTCGCCGGCCAGCAGCAGCAGAGACAGCAGGAGCTGGGTGTGCTCTGGATTGACGCGCACGCCGACATCAACACCCCCGAGACTAGCAGGAGTGGCCGCCTCCACGGCATGCCCGTCGCGTTCGCGTCGGGCCTTGCCCCCTGGCCCCAGAGCGGGTGTTTGACTAGCTGGATCCGAGCCACCGCATCAATTTGCGGAGGTTCGTCTACATAGGTCTCCGGGATGTCGACGAGGCGGAGAAGGAGCTCATTGCCCGTCATCAGGTCAAGGCCTTTACGATGGAGGATGTGAACCGGTAGGTTTGTGCTTGTTTCTTTTCCTGCGCCCCAACTCCCAAAACCGCCGGCGATAACCACTTCTGAATATAGAGACCTTAGCTAATGATCACAATGGTTTTGCTGTGACTCCTTTAGGCTGGGAATTGACAAGATCATGGACGCCGCCCTGGATCATCTGGGCCCCGACACGCCGATCCACGCCTCGTATGACATCGATTCCCTAGACCCGGAATGGGCGCCTTCCACCGGGTTCCCGGTGCCAGCGGGACTGTCGCTCGAGTAAGGGGTGCGGGTTGCCAGGCGACTGCAGGAATCGGGGAATCTGATTGCATTGGACCTGGTGGAGATCAATCCCGACATCGTGCCCTCCCGGCTGGATCTGACAGTCAATGCTGGCTGTCGGTTGATCAAGACTGCGCTGGGAGTGGAGTGAAGGTGTTTTCCAATGCCACTGAAACACTGCGCAACATTTCATGGGGGCATTCCGATGAAGTTGTTGTGGAGAGGACCCCGGTACAACTGCGGCACCTGGTGTTAGCTATTTTATCTATCTATTTTTCTTTCCCTTCCTTAGAACAGATGAGATCGCCCGCCCATCGCACGGATCAGACTTCCTTGAATCGCAGAGCCATCCTAGCGACACGGTAACAAGCAAAGAGTAGAAAATCTCCGAAGTCCGGTGGACATGACTACAGCCGTAAACCGACTCCTCTCTCGCCGAGGATTTTGGTGACCACGGATGGCCAGTCGAAGCAAAGGAATAATGAAGGGTTAAACATCCACATAATCTATAAAAACCACTCGTCCCCGTCTACCAAGTCCATCATATTCTGGCTGAATGAGAATACGATAGGAAGACATGTGCATAGACTTACCGCCCGCACAACTCCGGAGGAAGAGAGTCTCCGATCGGGTGACATTCTAGCCCTCCCGGATGATTGAAGGAAGTAAAATTGAAGTAGATGTGAGTAGAGTGAGCAAACACAAAGTTGAGTAAGTGGGTAAATAAGTACGTGAGTAAATGAGTGAGTAAATGAGTAAGTGAGCAAGTGACGGAAGAAAGAAAGAATGTAAAGAGTAACTTGACATTAGTTAGTTAGTGAATCTCGGCTCTTTGTAAGCCGCCGTGATCCGCGGAACGCAAGAGCAGCGCTAAACACCGAGTAGAAAGGATTGGTAGGATTTATAGGATTGATCCACAAGTCTCTGCATCTTGGGTCGCCTCGCGTTCTGCGGCTTGCGCTTGTTGAACTTCAAATTGAACTAATGGAATGAATATGTAAAACATTGTTTCGATGTAATGAGTCCCCACTCCCCACTCTGCACAAAGTTGTTTTCATACCTTCACCTTTTCGGGGTCTACAATTTACATAATCCCCGTTAGAGAGTCAGGGGTCTCGATTTAGATATAAAGGCTGTAAACAAGTAGCCGAATATGCCCAGGTCTCCGCGTTCCATAGTCTCTCTCCCGACTCAGCCAAACCCTTTGCAGAATCCGAAACTGCACAAATTCGAACTGATCCGTGTTCACAAGACATCAGCTGGGTAGAGATGGGTCTCGAGTACGAAGACGCTCCCAGGAGAGAAGCGCACGAGCACAATGCAAACTCTTTTCGGGCATGGGAGAAAGAAGAAAAGCCCCGACCTCGTGCACCACACTCCGCCATTGCCGCTAAGATCCGAATAGAGAATCTTTCGATATGCGACTCCAACAGAATACACCATGCAGGTCGTCGCGATCGCCGCCGCATTGGCTTCCGGCGTTGGCATGGCACTGGTGAATCTCGTCTTCGGCCGATTGATCACCCTCATCACCGCGTATACCACGGGCGCGTCTTCGGACGAGGCCTTTCGAAGGGACGCGAGTCGCTTGCCGTCAGTTTCCTACTCTACCCTTGGCCTTGCCTAGGGTATCCTGCAGATTGTTCATTGGAGGATCGATAGACGCTGACCAGCCCGCCGACCAGCCTCTCCTTCTTCCTCATTGGCCTTGCCCGGTTTGCCCTGACGTATGGGTACAGCACGTTGCTCACCCTGGCCGCGTTCCGCCTCACCCGTAACATCCGCCATGCATACGTCAAGGCGAGATTAACACAGGAAGCGGCCTTCTTCGACGCGGGATCCGGGGTCGCCATCGCCACGCAGGCGCTCTCCAATGGCCGAAGCATTCAGACCGGCATTTCCGAGAAGCTGGGCCTGGTGTTTCAGTCCGGGTCGACGTGCATATCCGCCGCGGGCTTGGCCTTCGCCACCCAGTGGAATTTGACGCTCATCTGCAGCTGGATCGCCCCGGCTACCTTGCTGGTGATGGGGGTCACCGCCGGCCTGGACGCCTCCATCGAAACTCGCGTTTTGAAGCTTCAAGCACAGGCGGGATCGTGGGCTCACAGCATGCTCGGCAGCCCTCGGACACTCCACGCCTTTGGGCTGCGGTCACGGCTGCTGCGAGAGCTCGACACCCTTCTGCGGCAGGCCCGTCAGCTCGGACACCGGAGAAGCCCGGTGTACGGGATTATGTTCGCGGGGGGATATCCCATTGCTCATGCGGGATTTGCGCTCTGCTTCTGGCAGGGTGTCGAAGAATGTACGCGGCGCAGAATCTTGACCCGCGGCAGCCCTATCAGCTTCATGGCGCTGTTTCTTCTGATGGTATTCTCTTATCTCACTAATTCTGCTAAGCTTAGGCAGATTTATTTAGTCATAAATTGCATTAGCTTTACTCGAAATATTGTACTATTAGCGTATTTGAGGTCGAAGGGATTCTTTTGTTAGGGTTGGCTGAGGTTGAGTAGGTGTTTAAGTAGGAAACAGCCTGTTGGGCAGTAATAATCATTGATATAAAACCACGATAGAGATCGGATTATTCAAAATTAGGCCCGGTAGCTCGCTGTACAAACAATGATAGCATGCTATTCTGTTCATCCAGAATTAATCCAGAACAAAGCCGCATTCCAAAGATAGCCCGAAAACAACTTCCAAAATATGCCACGCTGAGAGGAACAAGACAAGATCATCGCGTACCATACAATTTATAAGGTATTGTACCTCGGAGAGGATGCTGCAAACTTTCGTTGATCACAATTCTCCATCGAATATTGTGTTTCATTGTGTGTAATCTCATTATGATTCATTCTGACTGCGCCAACTGCGCGGGCTGCCCTAACCCCAAAATAGACCCCGCCTGGAATTCCCGAGACCTTAAATAAATTCTCACAACGCGGGGAAGTGCGACGACACCAACCGAATCCTCCCAACACTTGACGACATAATATCAATGGCGACAGGGTCTCATGCCATTGTCTTCGGGGCAGCTGGACTGCTCGGATGGGCGACCTTGAACCAGCTGCTCTCGGAGTACCCCTCGCCAGGCCAATTCTCTCGTATCACTGCGGTGCTCAATCGGCCCGTCGCAGAGCCCGACCTCTGTTTGCCTTCAGGGCCGAACAGACCTTCTTTTGAGCTAGTTTCGGGGATCAATCTGCTACAAACAAGCACAGATGATCTGGCGAAGCAACTCAAAGAAAAGGTCCCCGGCGCGGAGGGGATAACCCACGTCTTTTATTTCGGTAGGCATTGGCCGGAAACAGGGCTGCGATGACGACATACACGATATACTAAGATGAATCAGTCTTTGCGCCATTCAACGACGATTACACTCAAGAGTGCACCCAGAACTGTGGAATCATGCAGCGACTAGCTGACGCATTAAACATCGTCGCCCCAACGCTTCGATCGTTTGTGTATTCCGGCGGATCAAGAGTAAGTAGGCATTTAGTCAAATAACAGGAGTGGAGGCTAACATCAGCAGGGCTACGGTATCTACAATCCCGAGGGTGTCTTCCAGCCACCACTCGAGGAATCCATGGCCGACAGCCTGCCGGAAGACTACGCCAAGACCGTCGCATATCCGTGGTTCAGAAAGATTTTGACCGAGGCCAGCAAGGATCGCAAGTGGACCTGGACTGAGGTCTGTCCGGATGCCGTGGTTGGGTTTTCCCCCAACGGCTCCGCGTACTCCCTTGCTCTCCACTGGGCGCAGTACCTTTCGTTATACGCCTATAATCACAGAGGACCCACCGACAAAGCGGTAGAGGTTCCGTTCCCTGGGAGCGAAGCTGGGTATCGGTCGCTGTATACGCCTGTGTCGGGTGAGATTCTCGGTCGCATTGCAATCCATGCCGCACTGCATCCAGAATCATGTGGTGGGAAGATCGTCAACATGCTAGATAGCGATACGCCTGTCAGCGCTAGCGACCTCTGGCCGGGCATCGCGGCCTGGTTCGGGCTGAAAGGGGTGGGACCAGCGGAAGACGACACTCTGAAACCAAGTGAATATATCGACCAATATCGCCATCTGTTCGCTCAAAATGGGGCTCCGAAGGCACTGACCTGCGGGGTTGGCGAGGGGAAGAAGCAGCTGGATTCTGTTGGGTGGTGGCTCACTTTTGACCGACAGTTCAGTTCCAAGAGGTTGAGATCGGTGGGATTTACAGAGCAGCGAAATCCGGTTGATGGCTGGTTGGAAGCATTTGAGAGATTTCGGGAGGCGGGAATTATCTTTTGAATTTTTGTGTCGCAGTACTGTTATATGTACAGCTGCTCAAAAGATTCTGTTTGGAATTGTAATTCCGAGAATGAATTTATGATCCCAGCTTGCCTTAGTACTATCAACGGTTGGTATCATTTAACACACCACAAACGTTCCAAGGACCATAGCATCTTGATACTAGCGCCACCCACCTTCCACTATCCCACATATTCTCGGGTGAAATCAACTCCATTCGTAGCGATTCTCCCTGGATTCCGTACGACATGATATGATATGCGCAAGTTCAAGATCGTAAACCTCTAGTGTCGTTCCTCGGAGAATATGAGAGTTTGATCCTTCCAAGTGGCTCGTGCGGTGGTTAGGGCTTGAAAATCACGTTCCCAACACCAGCAGCCATCATATGCTTTTATTGCTTCTCTCTAGTATTTGCAACACGCCTATCGCGGGTAGATGTATTTTGCTAGGCTTTCGGCTTTTACCAATATTTATCAGTGGCCGAATTCCTGTCCAGAACGGACATATCTTTATCCACAAGAAAAGAACCTTAAACAGAGATAGGTCTGACTCTCAACTTTGTCGAGGGCCTGGTGACCATTAATGCCTTCAGAGACATCAGAGCCCGCTGCATTTAATCTGTGACTGAGACTTCGCCTGTTGAAACGTTGTGCTCCACCACGAGAACGTGCTGTCTTGCCTCTGCATACCTCCCTGGAATCCGTTGGAGGAGTTGAAGACGTCCAACTATGGTCTCATAGATCCATTTTCGAACCTGGTGCCGAAGCTTAAGTTCGTGTTCCAAGCTGTCAGAGAGTAAGCCCTAATGAATGACACCTACGCGCGTTCTGGCCGCGTTCAAGCCACACGCCGGGAGGTTAGCACTTGGGTGGGTACCTAGTCACCACAAGCCAATCCCCCCTTTAGTATGTGTTTCTCCCTGATTCTTTTGTGACTGCTTGGGTAAGATCATTGCATTTCAGTTTGGCTACCAGCGAGCCGAGCTGTAGCACAATTTCAGCTTTTTTTTTTTTTTTTGCCTACAGCCACGAGGAGAAAGGAGCCGGCTGCTGCATGACAGTTCCACATGGCGTCCAATTTCCTTGACCCCACACCGGATCGATTTCAACTTCGTCGCCCACGGAATCAAGATTCGGGCCGCGTCGTGACTCGCCGTAGAAACTGCTGATCGTATTCGGTACGGGCGGCTCCACCACGCGCAACTTGGCCCGCCAAGCGAAGGGTTCGAGTTATCTTCCTTGGCTTTTCCCGAAGATCGACACCGCAGATCCTGCTTTTTGCTCCCCCTGAATGATCAATTTCCTAATCCGGATCATGGCTCGATAACTCCTGATGCGCATCAAGAATCACAGATGCGACCGAGGGCGATAATAGGGCTGGCTCGGGAGCGAGCGTAGGCCCAGACGGCTGAATCCATTTTTTCTCATGGAGATTTGAAAAACCAATACATCAGAAGCCTCAACATAGGCGTAAACAGAGGATGAAAATAGCCATGTCTGGAAAATGGAAACTCTAGACCCTCAACCCCATTATTTAAGATGCTAGAAAAACCCTGCCAGCCTTCTATTGGCTCTCCTCGCGTGCAGGACAGATTTACAATTACGGCGCCCTGACGATCGCGATTTAATTTTCCGAAGACTATCGAACCTATTCATTAACTATCTTTGCGTCGTGATCCGCGTAGGGTAAAACCCCACATCGGGCGAATTGCCCGGAGGTACGGAGTAGAGGGTACATATACCTCCGTCTGCATCTTCAGCGGGGCTAGGAGGAAAGACGAGAGATGCCAGATTGCATCGATCACGATCTTGATGATGATGGAGAAACAGCCTTTGGACAATACTGTGTCATGCTCACCACCAAGCTCCGAGCGGTCACTGGAGCAGCAAATGGAGCTCTCACCGCTAGAACTGTCCTTCTCGCGCCAGCTCGAGGTGTATCTGACGGTTGCGTTGCCGGTCAAACTGACGCCGGAGGAATGTCTGGCGGCGACACGACAAATGATTACGGAATATCCGATCCTGGGTACAAGATTAAATACAAAGGCGGGTTTTGCGCAGCCACAGGAGCGACATTTACTTTTGTAAGTAAATGCTAACTTCACACGGTCACGCAGCGCTCGAAATTTGTTAAGGGGAATTGCACTTCCAGCAAGCTCGGGACAATCTTTCGCGCGAAGACAGTCAATCTGCGCCTGGACGAGTTTGTACCGTCGAACACCGCTGAATTGTGCTCGACCGAAGCCGAACCCGAGCCTGTCTTCTACTACCCCCAGATACTGGAGAAACTGGTTTGGTTCAAGGGAGGGAAGCACGATGGCCGACAGGCACTGTCCATCCGAACAGTGCATCTGCGCGATGCATGTGTCATCCAATTCATCGTTCAACACGCATTGTCCGACGCCGGGGGTACGCTAATTGTCCTCGCAGCCTCCGACGCCATGTGCTTCTTGTTGCTAATTGATTCCAGGAATTCACTGGATTGCCAAGACGTACTGCGCGCTGCTATCAGGCACGCATGTTCGAGGGGACACTGCAATTCGACCCGAATTCTTCCTCAAACCCGAGGTGATCGAGGCCGGGCAAACCGCGGCCGTCCACGACGACACGCCGAACCACCCGATTGCCGTTCGCTATTCGCAAGGTTTTCAGGTGAGCTGGGCAAGGTTCTTGGTGGCGTATCTCCGCCAACGCTTTTGGGCGTTCTGTCCCACTTCCGCCCGTCGCGTGCGCCGAATGCTCTTCGTGCCACAGTCGCGAATCGATGAGTGGATGGCTCAGGCGCAGAGCAGGGGGGTTCGAGTCACGGAACATGACCTCTTGATGGCGTTCATCTATCAGGTACGGTGCCTTACAGCCACCCAGACAGGACCCTCAATTCCATTGCCCCCCCCCCTTGCCAGGGGTTCCCGTTTCGACACTAATTGCTCGTAGTCGGCCTTCTCGCCAACTGCCAAGGCAAAGGGAGCCCACACCGGCCTCATCTTTACCCTCAACATCCAATCGCATCTCGCTTCGGCCCCAGGCGCTCTGGCCAACCCTTGGATCAACGTCCCAGTTGCACCTGTTGCCTCCGCCTCATCGGCATCGGACGATCTCGTCGACATCGCTCACCATATCCGCCAGACCATCCAAGACGCCCGCGACCTCGTCTGCGTGGCCCAGATAATCAACCAACATCTGCCAGTCCGGGACACCCCGGCAGTTCCGCGAGGATACGGCTCCCGCACGCCCCGGGTGGCGCTGACCTCGTGGTGTCATCTGCCTTGGTATGGATTGGACGTCAAAGGCACGAAGCCCGTTTTTGTTCTCGGGAATACGCGGTTGAGTCGGTCGTTAACGAAAATGGGAGTGCGGATGGACGACGGTTTGACGACCTGTAAGGCGAGGGCATCTGCGCGAATCGGCAATGCGGATGGCGATGGAGATGAGGGCAGACAGGCGGGCTATTGGGTGCAGGGACGTGTGAACCAAGGTATTTGGGCGAGAATGATGGGGATGCTGAAGCGCGGTGAAGAAGAGGATGGGGTGAATGCGGATAAGATTGCGATGGACAAGGTTTGAGTGGGCGGCGATTACAAATAGGAAGGGGCCTTTGTGAGTGATCTACGTTCGGGTTTCGGTTGTCAATTCGGTGCTTAATTCTGATAGTACTTACTGTCTGCAGTGTCATTATAGGGGATGAGGTGAAGAGGCAAGGAAGCGTCAGGATCTAGATCAGGTCCGGCGACGAGAAATTAAGCCATGCTCAACCTTGGGTCATGCTCTGGGAATCGAATTGAAGGGACCTACCTAGAAATGATGAAAGCTAAAATGAAAATTCAAATGCAAGCGACACATAGGGCTTTTCATCTGGTAACTGGTAAATGGCTCGCTACCACGCTGCTTCCCGACTGCTGATCATATCAGAATCCCATAGAGAGTCCAGCCTCGACATATCTTTCATCCTTGAGTCAATGGCCTTGAATTTGTCCGAGAGCCTAGTCCTCACTGATTATCTAAGGCGACGAAGAGTCTATTGGTAATGTCATTCAAGGAACAAAACTGCTCCAGGCACTCTACTTCTGTTCCCTGTGCGTGCAGGGACATGAGTATTCAAAATAACCGCGGCACGGAAGCTAAACGAAGTGCAAAGATGGGTCTACTCCGACAGCTCTAGAATCAGGCCGTAGGATGCTACCTGTGCACGCAGACCAGGACCACTTCTTGTGACCCTTAATCAGGATTTAGTCACTCGATTTTAGAACTTAGATGATATGAGTCATGGATAGCAAACTTAGGAATTAAAGATGAAAGTTCAGACAAAAATATTAACATAAGCTGGATATATACTCGCGCTCTGTACCTTGTAAGGGAGCCTTTCCAGTATGTTTACTTGCAATTTACACCTAGTCTTGACCAGTGATCGTGGAACTGCCAACCCTCATCTGATTTAGATAACCATTTCATTATACCTGGCCGGAAAATGGCAGTATTTAAAGATAAAAGCAGCAAATGAGTCACAATTACAAAAAGCGAAAATATGATACATGAAAAAGAGTAGAGGTCCTTCACATACGAATGTCTCAAGAAAACTCTATATTGAGGAATTGTGCTTTTGTGATCTATCAAATTAGGCACTGCCAGTAACATATTATTTAGCCTTAATGCTTTGACCCTGTTTATCAAGAAAGTTCGAGTCACTTTCCAAGAATATTTTAATGGCAGCGCGAGCGGCAGCAAGAGGATGCAGTTGAGCTTGGTACTAAAAAAAATGTAGGCATGCATCTAGCCCAGCGTCTGATATAGCGCCAAGATCTTACCCGCTTAACTATGTATATTGTTATGCTTGCGTATTTGATACACAGAAAAAATTACATGAAAATATAAGAGTCACAGTGTGTATAGGGCAAAGGGGGAGTTCCTAAAACTGGGTTGTTGGATGTTGTTATTTGACCAGAATCAGATAATTAGCGATAGATTGATGGTATTTTGTTACCACTGCAAAAAAGATTTTAACACGCGGTATTATGTTAGTATATTTGGAAGATATCAGTTCTTTGGGCAGCTTCATAAGCGCATACTCTTCATAAATTCTTTATTTGTAGTATACTAGGACCAGCTGATATATAATAAATTAGTAGATACTTTGTAGACCGTGACTTACTCTTCCGAGAATTACTGCTATGGCACTTATTGTGCACTGATAAGATTGGAAGACAATGTTTCAGATTAATTGATTTTCATAAATATTTGTATATTATCAGAGGTGCTAACAGCAATTGGACAAAGATGAATCACATTGATTCTGGAAGTAGGAAGGGAAATAATGTCAAGAAGGCGTATAACATGCCTTCCGAGTTTGCGTCATGGGAGAAGGTTCTTACAATCAAGGACCTGTTGCTGTACTAATCAGGGCAGTGATAGAATCCTACAGAATAGCTACAATATCATCTAGAATGACAATGCAGCAGCTAGGAGCAGTTTTAAACCCTCAAAAGCCATATTCATTGAAGCTCTGTTGGTGATACTTGCCTTTTCCGACCACATCCCCTTAATCGTGAATGTCATCGACTGGAACCAACCGCTGCAGCATATAGTCAAATGCTTGACCAAGTGTGCCTGGCAGAAAAGCAACTTACTTACAATCTAAACCTTGTATTCTGCTTAAGTGCAATCACTTTTCACCTATTGGGAGTCACATATCACTGATTTAGGTTCGATTCGTTTCGATATCCGTCTAGGGTAGAGCCAGAAATACCAAGATTTGTGGACTCCCGAGCTCTTTTGACGACCCCCTCAGAGCTCCTTCTAATTACCTAAACCTTAAAATAGATCATGAAGCCCCGTCTGATATTAAGAATGATATCTGAAATCTACACGTGAGCTTCAAGACGGTCACGTGCAAATTTCCGCGAGAAAAGATTCTCTAGTACTAGATTTATACTAACACCGTTTGAGATCACGTGTTTTTCGTTTTCCGACTCCTTCGGAGCTGATAGCCTTATCCATGTCTAAGGTATCGTCACTGACCGGATGAGAAACCTGGGGCACTTTCGAGAGTTCAAACGAAAGGTGAACTAAACTTCAAGCATGATATACTCGATGGCTTGTTCAAGAGTACTTGTCCAGCTCAGATTTCTGCAGACTGGTTGTTTACATTATTCCCAGGCACTATAGTCACCGGTGCTTTATTCAGGGTTTTGTCGTTTTATACAGAGTCCCCATATCTAGAGATCACAAAAGATATAGAAAGGCAGGATGCTTTGCTCTGGTTGATTTTGGTATTTATGCTCGATGAGGTAAACTCTTCTATTCCATTGTCATCGATGACAGCTCAAGCAGTAGTTGCTTGTAGACATGATAGACATGATTGGATTGAGTACTGGCAATCTAGTGCACAGTAGGAAAGTGCAAAGAAGTAAATCAAAAGCAGATGGGTAGTAGTCTGAAATCATTCTTTATGCTCGAATTGGATTGGAACGGAAAGAGAAAGGTGTATTCCTGTCAACTGATCAACTTGTTAACAAGAATGTGGCAATCGGGATCATACCCATTGGGCACTATAAATGGCTCAGTCGTTCCTCACAATGAGTCAAAGTTCTACGCAAATGTCCCGATTGCTCGCAGATTTTCCAAGAGATTGAGGTTCTCGGCTAGGTAAGGTTCCGGTCGCTGCTGTCGCTGCTGCTTTAATTTGATATCTTGAATCACATACAGGTTCATCATGGGATTTCAAGGGCAAGGTCCATCCAGAAATTCCTCATCTGCGGTCGAGTCTAAGTACAACACACGCTATCAAGGCAGAAGCGAGACTGAAGCTGAAACAACTGTAAAAAACATAAAAGACAACGCAAAGTACTGAATGTACTGACGTTTCAACAAAACAGTAAATACTACTCCCACTCAACCATATATCAGCGACAATGTATTTTGCAAGTAGGCACTCCCCTGATCACATCTCTTTCGACTCTCTATATCCGAGGCCTCCGGATCATATTAATCCCAACCACTAGCCTTGGTCCCTTCATCATATGTTGATGTTTTCCGGAATCATTGTTCGACACAGAACATCAACTCCCGGCGTGCATATGTAGCCGAGAGAAGAAGGACTGTATGTTGAGTGAGAGAAAGAGACCATCAACCTAGGACAAGGCGTCAGTCACCACGAAATCCAGTTCACTCCTCATGACTTAGCTCCTGGATAGGTAAAACGAACCAAAATCATCTTTGCAGCCCTTGTAAGCCTGCATTTCATAGTCTAGACAATATCGAGCGGTGTACGTCTGGAAGCAGTAGTTCCTGCACACGGCGCCTCATGTCTGTGAGGGACAATGTTGATCACCTGTCGAAGAACCAAGGAAATGAGATCTCGGCCGAGGTAATATAAACACTTGACTTGAAGTGACTTACCGTTCCGATGAAGGCAAACACGGCCACTTGCATATATTGAGGTGGTAGCGCTGGTCGGGGCAGGGCCGGTCGGGAGTGAATTACTCTATGGCACGAGCCCAATTCACCTGAACAATTTGAACCGTTGCCGTTGAGCAAATTTGGCAGAAGAGAGTGGTCTACGATGAGTCAGCCGGCAGACGAGAATCATTGAATAGCAGGACTCAGGGCCAAGGGAGGTAGATGGTAGGAAATTGGACGTACCTTGGTTGTCGAGCGGCGACCGGCGGATTTGAGCACCGATACCTTTTATGGCGAAGCGAATACCGGGTATGCAGTTAACCAAAAGATTTAGTAGGCCAATAATGTCTCCAAATGACAGGCTCATGCTGAAAAATGACGGGCCCAAAGCTAGAACAGATGATCGCGCACAGGTCCTACCTTAGGATGTGGTTTGACTTTTTTTTTTTGCCAGATATCAGGGGAAAGATATCTTTAAATCTTTGCTCAAGCGAGCAGGGGACAAGTTACATGAGCGACGATGTTGTCAATACGCGTAGTTCCCACTCTAGAAAGTAAGCGAGTGACTACACCTAGTTCCTACTTTGAGAAAGTAAGCTAGGAGTAATTCATTTTTCTTTTCTTTATTTTTTCTTTCTTTCTTTTACAAACCTGATGCAGCTAAGAGAAGTCCCATGCTGGCGTCAGCTGTGCACCTTCGGTTTCAGCCAATCTGACACAAGGGACTTTGTCTCAGCCGCAGTCATAACGCAGGGAGATAGACTATCCTAATGTAATTGGACGGGGCCAGAAGGTGATTGTCCGCACAGGCAGTTGAATGATTTCACCTCCTATTGCCGATTGGACCATGCCAGAAGATGACCGGGACTGTCACCTGTGCCTAAACGATTCTCGATTCTTGATTGGGCGATACCAAAAAGCGAAGCCCCACAGAGACAGTGGTATTGATTGATCCATTCCAGAAGATGCCATAGCCACAAACGAGGGCTTTGATCTCATCGAGGAGAGGGGCCGTGCAGATGGGCTGCGGTCACCTAAGCTAACCTGGGACAACCGTTGGGTACAAAAAGCTCACATTACCCACCATTCTCAACCATAAGAAAACAACGGCATCTGATTACACGGTAAATCATCGATATGAGCCTGTCTGACCACCAAGATACAATTCGAAAGTTGTACCTGGATGAAAATATGAAGCTGGAAAAGTTGATGCAATACATGGAAACAAGATTCGGGATAAGGGCCAGGTACGAACCTGCTCGGCTTTGACAGCCTTACTAATTCTGCTCACAGCCAAAATGCCTATAAATACCAATTTAAGAAATGGGGCTTTCGCAAGAACAAGACCAGGGATGTGTGGATATGGGCTGATCATCAAAAGGAGACGCGCAAAGCCAGTGCAGGTCAGAAGGAGATCGAGATTCACTTTAATGGTACGGTGATCAGTGACACACGAGTTCGGAAAGAAATCGCCCGCAATGTCACCACCATGGACCGAATTCGAGCGCGCGGTATTTGTTGCCGATACTTGATAAGATTGTACATCTTACTGACAGCATGCAGCTGCCAGTCCTGCTACACCACAGGGTTATAGCGCTTCCACGCCGAATGGGTCAATCTCAAACCAGCCCCATGTTCCCGACGCAGTTACCACAGCCGAGTCAGATCTCAATGCCGTACAAAACAACGACAGTGACCGTAAAATATTGGCAGAGATAATGCGAGACAGTATCTCAGAAGACAGTGAAATCCGGGCAAATCTCTGCAAGCACTATGATCGCGCTTTCTTGGGCGGCATTGCTGATACTATGGTCGACGGTAAAAGTATTTATGAAAACATCGTCAAAGACATCGCCAATGAGATATCCAGAGGAACGGGGAATGAGGCATACAATACATACATTGGTGATGGTGTCCTCTCTGCCACTGTGAGTATTTTGAAGGCAGCATACAACGACGATCTTGCAAGTCTCCGTACTGCACTGGATTGGGGCAAACAAACAGCTCCCAATGCCTTTGACGAAATAGTATTCATAGCTCGGTTTGTGGCAGCGAGGTTTGGTCGCATGAATATAGCAAAAATACTCTTCACCATCCGGGATCATTGTGTTCAGCGCGATAACGAAGAAAATACCTGCCTTCATTTAGCCGCACTTTTCAACCATCCCGAGATGGTCAAATTTCTGATAACCCGGCAATCAGACATCGAGAGTAGAAACAAAGACGGCCACACCCCATGGACACAGATTGGAAGCTCTGAGGAGCACGAGAGAGTCTCCCAACTTCTGATCGAGGCCGGCACAGATGTCAATTGTAAAGTGGATGGTACCCATCTTCTTCACGATTTTGCAGGAAGAGGCGAGGCAAATAAAGTGCTTCTCTTGCTTCAGCGGGGAGTAAACCCATGTCTCCGCGTTCAGGGATCGACTGCTCTGGTAAGGTCGAGCTCTGTGATACCAACGATTACTTTCCCAAAGTAAACTGACTTTGCTTACCCATTCTAGCAATTTGCTGTACAGAACGGGGATTTGGAAACCATTAGAATACTTGAAGAGGCTACCAAGAACTGCAACAACGTCTCGCATGAGAAAAAAGATCAGGCGGCGAAATCAAAATCGAGGCCAGACATAACAGATTACTTTCCACCTGGGACTTCAACCATTCCCATACTGAGAGATCACCATCATCCACGTCGCTCAGAGTAGTGGTTGTCAATCAGTCAATACTCTCAAGGGGTGAATAATTCTAGTTCAGACTAGTCGATCCACTTTAGCTAGTAATTCACTTGTGTGAGACATCGACGATCATAGATTTCCCAGCCTGAGCTGAATACAAACCTGTTTGACAGATTGGAAGCCTGCTTTCACAACCCACCTGAAAGTTGCCTTCCGAAATTAGTCATTTCGATCAGTCCATCATCCATTGGGCTTGATATTTAGCTTCAACATAAAATTGAAATTTTAAAGATTATTGAATGATAATAGGACCACAAAGTGTGTATACCAAGCTCTAATTGCACCACCACCGTTCGTATGTCTGTGGCTAAAACAATAATTGATTCTGCGACATGATTAAAAGGTTGAATATTGTTCGTGATAAAATGTGACTGGGGGACACGAAAGAGATGTATTACCAGAATATCGGGGCTGGATTACATTCCTTCATGTTCTACGACGGTGAACGGGTATGAGGGAAAGATGAGCTTTGTAATGAACGGAAGAGATCTTTCTTAACGGTAGAATATTGGCTAGCGGAGTATAAGACTAGCAATTTATTATTATCTGCTAAGGCTGTGCTTGTCAGTGGCGCCTATGAATGTTATTTCCTGACTATACCAAGACGCTTCTTGTGAACACGTGGGTCCATGATTGTGCCCAGAACTAGACTAGTGATGCTATTTCCAGGGTTTAGGTATTGACACGCAGTCTAAATATAAAAAGTAACCTAGTGTTGCAGAAAACATAAGCAGACGTGGCCGTATGGACGAGTTTGTTTTCCTGTTATCATTTGGCAAAAGTTGAACATCCTATACTAAACACCTATTTCGATTGAGTGTTTAGGATTGACTTCGACACTACATAGTCTGCCAGGCTGCGCATACAATGCGGACAGTTACTCACAGGCAATAGAGACTTGGTTGACTGATCTATATAACAAATGACCAAGTCGACGTAGATTCAGCAAGGCCAGATCTAGGTCATATTGATTCCACTATGCATCGGGGCGGCTTACTAAACTAAGCAGGAAGGAAATGGTTATTGGAGTTAGAATTTGTTTGCATTAGACTGAAGATTCTAAAAACGACCGGTTTTATCAAATCCTGGCTGACCAGGGAAAGATGAGAGTCACGATAGAAAGTGAAATAAGTGAAATAATGGGGTCGAGAGAAGCGTGAGACCTGGAAGAAAACCGGCGGCTACACAGTATCTGCAACATAAACTGTGCATGTGAGCGGAATAAGGCCCCCATACTGGGCCCCATACTGGAGTCTTAAAGAACGAGTCACAGCATTGATTCAGGTGTGCGGAAGTTTCGTTGCTTGAAGTCTTCACATATTCTATATCAATTTGCATCTATGCAAAAGTCAGGTGACGCGACAGTGAGGTGTTCCCGAGTGTTGGGCGCGATGGTGGTCCGTCGCATGACATCAACAACACCCCTATTGTGTGTTATCTCTTGCTTGCTTCTCCTCCCAAACACCTACAAGCCCACACACCCCTCGCACTTTCTATTACCTCCTATCTATCAAGCCTGAACCTTGGACCTCGAGCATCCACCCCCCTCGATCATCTGCTGCTCGTGATGTCTGCCATCCTTCGCAAAACCGTCCGTATCATCAAGCATCTGCCACGTCGCTTTTCGCGTGCCCTTGGAAAGGATGACCTGGACTCCCAGCGTGAGGAGGTGTTATCCAAACTCTGGGTCACGTATAAGGCAACAAGGGCGATGGACCTCGATCAGGTCTTAATAGATCCAGAGCAATTAGCAAGACTCAGCATCCTAACCTTACCTCTCGACCTCACTGGTGACACTGACGCCAATCGTGTTGTCCCGCCTGCTCTGAATCCGGCCAGTTACTTTGTCCCGCTCACCGACGACTACATCCGAGAGCACCCCGTCGACCTTTCCGACTCGGTCACTGCTGAATGGTTTAATGATAAGGCAAAGGCACTAGATCCGGAATTCAGAGGATTCGGCAATGAACCGATGTCATCTTACGATGCTGCAGACCAACTTTCCAGATGCCTCCGTATCGAGATGTCAAGCTCACGTTTAAATTGCGAAGAGGAGACACAGAACCTCACCTGGCTAAATAAGTGGAGAGTAACGTAAGTCTCGAAAAAACAAAACAGATTCAAAGCCTATCTTTCTTGCAAACTAACCAACCTTCTTCAGGGGCTGGTCCAACTTAGAACAGGTTTTTGAAGGGAAGGAGCTGATCCCAGGCACCGAGATCATGTGGTACCTCGAAGCACTTTATGTTTGCCGGGTTCGACCCTTGCCACCTCATGTTAAAGCGATCCTCAGCCACAGCGATGTTGATAACGCAGAGCGCAACTTGCTCAAAGCTGAACTGAAAGTTATTGTGGCGCTCATGTATTCCCGGTGGTCCGTGGAAAGCGTGTTCGATATGATTGTTCCGGTAGGTTGGGATGTCGCTTCGGTTCTGACTGGGTGAGTTAGTGCTAACATTCCTGCCCTGTCGTTGCTAGGTCCTCCTTGTCTCTTTTATTGGACGCAAGGTACGGTGTCTGATTGCCATCCACGACGGAACTCAACTTCGAATCTCGAAGTCCCCTCTCTACTCGGCAGCGGACGATGAGGTCTGGCAACATGTCGTCAGACATTTGGGCGGGAGGATAAATGAGAAGCTACAAACACAGAGGGTGCCGTTAACCGGTGTAGTCGAGAATCACATTCAGAATGCAAAGACCTGATAGGCAGGAACTGAGAGTATCTCGACTAGTTGTGGAGAGGGCTGACCTCCTCATCGGTCAGGCAGCTCGCCGCCATGTTAGACAGTTCGCCTGATAGCTGAAGATCATTCATCTTCACGCTCTCATCACTAGTCATTAAGGCGCATTATATACAAGAAACCCCCAGGACCTGCACCCACTATGCATTGAACCACATCCTCGCCACCCTCACAGGCAACTCATAGTCAACATCCAAGTAATACCTCCACGGACTCACATTGACATGCAGCGCGGTGCAATCATAATTGAAGACGACGGCCGCCTCGCGACCCCGCCCAAAGGCGCGGACGGCATCCACGACCGTCATGCCACCGTAGATGGTGCACGCGACGCCCGCCAAGCAGACATTGCCCGCGAACCCGAAGTCCACTGTGGCCGCTCGCCGACGCCACTTGGCCAGATTCCCGCCGCCAATCAGCCGGGCCAGTCGAGGGAAGAGGCCGATTACCGCGACCATGATGATGGCCAGGACAGACAGGGCGGCGAAGAAGGCGACGTCCGAGATCCAACCCCCGAGTCGTTGATTGGGCCACTGGAGGCTGAAGGAGTGGAGCAGCGACGGGGTCGCGCAGATCTGCGCGGGCGTGCAGGTTGTGGTGCCGGGGGCCGTGGCGAAGCGCGCCTCCAGGCAGTCGTAGGCCGGTTTCGGCGTGCCGGGCATGTTGCGGAAGTGCAGGGCGCGGAGGCAGAGGTAAGCTGACGCCGCCCACTGCAGCGTGGCCACCGCGGTGAGCGTCCACCGGATGATCTGAGCTTTTCGTGGAGCACGGCGAAGCACGCAGGAGTAGGGGTGATACCGGGTGATGTAGCAGTATTTCCAGAGTGTGATCCAGCCCAGCATCGAGGGGGGGGAGTAATATGCCGGTCGCACGGCGAACCGGCCCAGCCCTACGCACCACCAGACGAAGGATCCCAGATCCCAGGCGAGGATGACCCACGTGTCCCATTCGATGCCCCGACAGGGCTGTCCTTTCTTGCTGTACAGGGCCTGGTGGAGCTTGTTCACTTGCCAGGTGGCCATGAAGAAGGTGATGGCCGTCTTGTTCCAGGTGTCGAGCGCGGTCGGCCAGAAGGCCGAGGGCCGGGGCATAGAGGGAATGATCTTGAAATCCTGAAAACAACTCATGACCTCGCACCAACTCTGGCTTGAGTGGCGCAAATGGGGACGCAGCAGGGCCAACACACCCCCTGGCTCACTACGGAGACTCTCACGGATGACGGAACAGTTGGACGGTAGGGCGGATACGGGTGTGCTGATGCATTCTTTGAACCCGGTGTTCTTGTACAGAGCATAGTCAGGATTGTCGGTGCTGAAACCCGTGTTGTCTGTTTCGACGGCTAGTAGGACGGTCAGGACAATGCCGAGGCCTAGAAAGGACCCCAGAAGCAGGAGACCGGACCATATGATTCCCGTGATGATGTATCGGTTGCGATTAGTCGTGGATTTCGGTGGGAACGCCGGGTATTTGCACTCGGCGTCGGTGGGGCCTTCCACTGGTCAAAGCTTAGCCCTGGAACCGCCAAGATTCTCGGGTCCCGACAATACAATACACACCCTCATCCGGATTATCGGAGTCTTCCACTGCGCGATACTCCGAGCCGTAGAAGCGTTGGGTGGGTGACATCTCGAGAGGGACCACAGTGCTCGATCTTACCGGAGCTTTTTGGGGGGGTGATTAACGAACGACTAGACTTTGGTATCTGGTTAGCAAAGACTGAATATATGCTGGCAGAGGCGCCCGCGCACGTCAAGCCATGTGGCTTTGGTCGCGGGCTAAACATAGCCCTAAGTTGTGCCAAGCATCCTCCGTTGGTTCCTGAGCCTGTTGGCGCTCCAATTGTGGCGTCTGCTTGATGAGGCCAAGATCTCGGCGTGATCACAGCCCTGCTGCGTAAGGCTGCCATGGCCTTGGCTGGGCTTGGCTGGTGCTCTTTAGGGCTATAAGTCTGGCAGTTAAGCAACTAGAAGTGGCGAGGGCCAGGCGCCAAGCAAGCAAACACGAGAAGAGCGGACGGCGCGGTCCGATCTTTGTGTTGTCGGCGGCCCTTGCTCCACTGCACCAGATCCTCGTTGTGGGAAATTAACCTCCTGCCTTCAACCGTAGACATAAGAGAACTTAGATGGTATGGTTCGCATACTTGGTGCTGCTGTAGATTATATGAAGGGGTTTGTCAAGTGTTTGTGCTTGCCACGAGGGTTATACATCGTTTTCCACTTGCGTCTTATATGAATACTGATATAATTCCATATTTCTTACCGTTCACCCGCTACATAATATACGGCTGCGATACTGCCGTTCACGATCACCTAGTATTGAACCCCCCTTTTTATGAAGCATATCACCTGTCACCGAGGACACGCTTCCGTGGCTCCTGCCAAAGTTGTTAGCCCGTCCAACCCGGTAGGGTTTGCACTGGCTTCCGCACCCATATTGACGAACCTTGATGCCTGCCAGGACTGTACCGGATAGCGACAATCGATATCACCGACAAGGCCTGGAAATTTTCAGAGGACTTGGTCGACTTCAGTATCGATCTCAAAGATGCCAACTCGATCAGGTGGAAAGACCAGGGCGATTTTGTTCCCGCGCACTGAGGGTGTGCAAGCTGTGAGCTCAGGCTTAAGGGCGAGAATCTTCTTCCTTCCATTCATGATATACAAGCCATGGCAATATAACCCGGACCCATATCTATCCACATCATCATCATTCGATAGAATGGAGGCGATAGAGAACCGCCCCTCGCTGGTTGAGAGGAAGCGGTCTTCATCTGTGAAGCTGATCCAACTAACAAGGCTTGGACACGGGATTTTGTTCAACTTCTGCATTGTTGCTGTATTCCATATGGTGATTTTATGGTCTGCGGAGGCAATCAGCTCTCCGTTTGCAGAAAATGCTAAACGCGGAAATACTCCCTCATGATCCAAGGTGTGTATGATAGTTCCCGCAGAACTATACACCTTGATCTCTTCATCCGAGGAGATAGCAAATGTGCTGTTGTTGGGCGAAATGGCTACATCCATAAGCTCTGGGGGTAACATATCCACCTCGAATTCGCGGAAGGCTTGGTTCTTTGCCAGATCCCATAAGGTGATCTGTACAGTGTGCCCTCGTTCGCCTCCTTTTATCCACGCTAATGCAAGCAAGGTCTTGTCCCGTGATAGGTCGAGACGCAGAGATTCAGCATTCGAGAGCTGAATACTGGCCAGGAGCTGTCCGGTTCTCACATCCAAGAGTCGAATTTGTCCGACATCCGAACTAAGTATGAGCATTAGGGTTTACATTAAGTTTGAACAAACTTGATATCTCCGTATCATTGTCTGCTTCCCCGGTGAGAATGATTTCGAGAATTCTGGTATACATCTCATCGAGATTGTTACCCTTTGAGTTTCCATCGAATTTCTTGCCCAGGATAGTTTCGAGTCGACGCTGAATGGTTCGCTCCGTAGCCCCACGCAAGAACCGGCAGACCGTGGTAGCATAAATGAACAGACCTTCGGTCTGGACGACGAGCTGTCTAAGAGACTGGGTGCCCGGCCAGTCTGCAGGCAGGCGGGGATGACTCTTTTTGATCGCAATCATCTCGTGTTTCACCAAGCGAGTGATGTCGTCTTCTCGATCATCGGTGTCGTTGACGAGTTTCACCTTCTCCAACGTCTGGTCGTGAATGTCCTGGGAGAGACTTCTGCTGTGGCGTTGCATGTCGGCTTCCGGTCGACTGGTGATGAGAACACGTATCCGCACCAAGCGAAGCTTTTGTATCTGACTCAACAGCCCTAATATCACCTCCACATCGTTTTCGCAGTTATTGGCCTTGACCTCGCATTCATCCAGGGCATCGATGACAACGATGACCGTGTCTCGAAGATCACTTTGGAGCATGGAAAGGGGCTCCCAAATCAGGTACCTCCACTGATCACGGAGTGTTCTTTGTTGGATATCATGATGATTGGAAATTGCGGCGCAAACAGACTCCTCGATCTCCGGGATCACTTCAACCAACTGACGAGCCAATGTCGGGAAGAGGTTCCGGGGGTCCTTACAATCCTGCTTTTTGTGATCGAAGAAGAAACTACCCCCAAGGCAAACATTGTCAGGGAGAGCACCGTGGTTCGTTAACGAGGTTCCATTCCGAAATGATGCGGCCGCAGTTCGGGCGATTGTAGACTTGCCGGTTCCTGCCATTCCCTGGAGCCACAGGATGGGCTTCTCTTCAGGGCCAATGCTCCAGTTTTGAATCTTCTCGAGAACAGCCACCTGCGTTCCTTCAAGACAGGTTCCTTTATCTTGGTCGTAGAATCCATAGGCTGCACTAGTCACACAGGTGATGGACTTGAGTAGCGTTTCGTTGCGGTGGATCTGGTTGACTGGTCAGTCTTGGCGAAAGGAGGGCACTTTGCATGTCTCACATTCATATCCTGCTTGATTCCACAACTCAAAGACAGCGATTCGTCCATCTTTTCCTGCAGTGACGAAACTGTTTTATCAATATGCAGAATGGTCTTTTGCGACCATTCTGCCAACATAGTATGGATTGACCCGTCGGTCTGCTTGATCTTTGTGGTCATTCCAAGCCAATCATCGGCAGTCACCAGGTCTCTGATTCCCTGAAACAACCCCGACCGTGAGAATTGCCTGGCGAGTCGTATCTGGTATTCTAGTACCTGCGTATATAGGGCAACGGTTTGCTCTCGAATGGAGCTGCAAAAACAGTCGACGCTAGTCATGCTAAGTCTTATTTAGCCGTAATTCTCTAGCCTCGACAGACAGGTATCACCTTTCACTTTGAACAGGTGGTACGATGAATACCTGGATATGAGAGCCTTGAATGACTTGATATCGAATCAACAACCTTGAGATGAACTCGATACCATTTGCTGCTTCTTCGAGCTGCGTAAATGGCTTCAAGAGTAGCTTGTTCAAGAGTCAGTTGATGAGATCAAAATTCTGCAGGTTAATATCCACAGGAAGCACAACCAGAACACCTGCCCAAGCAAGAGAGGCATGAGGTTCCGCGCTAACTGCCTGCGATATGACATCCTTGACGGACAGAACAATCTGGAGGATGCGCTGAACGTGATTCCCGATCGCACTTTGACGACATCGTCTGGGTATGACGAGCTGGCCATCCTCCAATCTTTGAAGAGCTTCGCGTACAAGCTTCTGATGCGGTTCCGTCCTGCTGAGTGGACCGCCTTGCGCTTGTTTATCTCCACTGTGACATTTGTTGGACTCTTTGGCCAGATCCTGCTCATACGCCGCAACCAGGCGCCCCTCCTTTTCTCGCAATTCCTCGAGGGCGACTTGCCATAGATTTTTCATCACCAGCTCTTCCAACGTCTTCGTGGACTCCCTCAATGAAGGAGAGTTTGCTCTAGGCGTCTCAACGCATTCAGATGCGCTTCCTGGCCGACTAGGCCCATGGCCATGATGAACTGGTTCAAGACAACTGGACCTTTCGCCCACCGTTCTCTTCGGTATCTCATCATCATCATAGTGCCGCGAGGAGAACTTCGTTCTCAACCGATCCTTTATCGACCTTTTCTCCTTGGAATCGCTGTGTTCCGGTGTTTCATGTTTTCTCTCTGAGCTGTCCTGGCCCCAGGCCCGGATACGTCTCATTGCGATTTATTCGCCGCTTTCCACCGTTATTTTGTCTGATATACACGCTTTCGGCTGGTCGATCAGACAGAGTTTGGGATTGAGGGGTATTGAGAGGGGAACCAAGACGGTTTTGCTGTGTATGTGTGTGTGTGTGACGTGTCAGCTCCGCTTCTGATCCCTGTCCATCATGCACCTCGAATGGGTATAAGTCTATAGTGGTGTGGTGATTGGCCAGGCACGGGCGACCATTGCGGCTACTCGGCCAATGGAGATTTCCTCCTTCAGCATGCCTACTGCATCCTTCTTGGAAGGTGGCCGCGTTCTCCATCCATGAGAACTGAAGTACAAATGTATGACTACCAGCTTGAGGGTGCTGAGGTTACGACGCCTCCCCCACCCTCCCCCTCCCCCAAAAAGACATCGTCACGTCATTAGATAAGCGCCTCTCTTTAACCGGTTAGAGGCTACTTGAGGGTACTTACAGTCCGAAAGTATCTATTTTAGAGTCTGCTATTCGGAAATAGTACTTCCTAGCTTACCTATTAAGGTTATCAGGATTAGTATATAGGCCAAGCCAACTCTGCCGGTAGACTTAAATTTGCCGGGCAGCCGCAATGGGCTTTTGTAGGTAGAGTCAGGCTCTCCCCGCATGTTCTTCCCCGTCCTTTTACTCGGTGGTTCCCAGACTAAGCTCTATCGAGTAAACTCGACCGAGGAAAGTTGAAGATAAAAGTTGGAGGTTAGCAAGATCCCCACGCTTCCAGTCTAAACCGTCAAATTGCGTGCAGTTACGTCCTCCACACCTCTCGGACCGCTCCCCCAACACGTGCATCGCGAGCCCAACCACCTTACGTCTATATCACCCTCCTCGGCGACACCATCCAGAACATTGCCAATATTACCATCGCATTTGTGTTCAAACTCACCACCTAGACGGTGTGCATCGCCGTCTTGGACCCGGGCCAATTTTGCCGTCCTTCCGAACGGTAATACGGTCAAGATCCCCGCGTGCGAGCGGACGGCCTGCATGCTGACGCACTTTGAGCTAGGAAGCGGGACGTTACAGGAATTTGCGGGTTATTACGCTACTAAGGTAGGAGACATTATGGCGTTAAATTTGAGGTAAAATCATTCCGAGGCGGCGGTGGCGTTGGGTGTAGTCTGTTTCTTTAGATTGGGGATTGGCATGAGACGAAAAAGGAAGAGTTAAATTGAAAAATCAAGGAAGGCTTGTGTTGCGTATGCAGCAGGGGGATGAGTCTCGGTTGTTGTGCCTCCCGCTTGGGCAAGCTATCCAGAAGTTATAAGGCAGATTGTTAGCGTCTTGTTCTCTTTCTTATTCCGACCCGCACTGTGGGAGTTCTATGAGATGTTTGATTATGTACAAAGGAGAGCAGTTGTGATGGGCGAGGCCGGACCTTTCTATGCATTTCCGAAAGCATGTCACCAGATCTCACTTTCCCTATTACAGATACATGATAACAATGGTGTGACAGAAGAAAAAGCTTCGATGGTGGATGTGGCACACAACTAAGGAGTCTCAAGCTCCGATGGTCTTTTCGACCCATCCAATTCAGTGGGGGCTGGTCCGCCAAAGTGCTGTGAACTCGGTACGAGTAGCTGTTGGGTATAGATTTGCGCCGACTGGCTGGCGTTGGGCGCTGACAGACCAGCACGCCCTGCGGTTGCGCGCCTTCGCTCAAACAATGCCCATACGATCGACGCCAGCGCAATCACCCCTAACGGTACTCCGACCCCGGCGCCAATAGCTGCGTCATGACAAGAAGCGCCTTTCGTACACGATGCCGTCGAGCTGGCGAGTGTTGATGTCTCATTCGACGAGCGGGACGTCGTCGTCGTCGTCGTAGCATCGAGCGTCGATACGTTGGCCAGCATCGCGTAGCCAACCATTGCGTGCCCGGTCGGAACCTCAAAAGAGCTGGCATTGTCGGGACAGACGACTGACGACTCATTGTTGGCGACGGGCGTCCCGCAGCAGTAGGTTGATACTCCATTGTAGTACTTGAGGTTGATGATCGAACAGCCACCGGTGGGGTTGTTGTCCTCTGAAACACGGTCAGTGTTATATCCCATCAAAAAGCTTGGAGGCGTGGAGAGGAGAGAGGATTTCCGCCCCTCGCCCCCTTGCCCGGATTGCCAACGCACGGCAATATTGGGAACATCCGGTGGCCCACTGTGGATCGGTGCAGGCGCCTCTACTCAGGACGTATGGTTGATGGGTTACACTCAGGCAGAGGCCGTTGGAGAGGCAGAGATCGGTGCTTCCACAGCACGAAGTGTACTCGTCAGATGAACAGGGTACGTTATCATCAGCTATCGCGCCCGAGGGGTAATAGCAGACGCGAGTGTCGTTAGTCATGGTGCCAGGGGTATTGTCATTCAACGGGCGTACGAAGAAGTTGAATGCAACGTTGCAACGGGTGGGAAAGGCTGGGTTCTCCTTTTATCATGGTGTGCTAACTCGATCGGCAAGTCTGAGCCGTCTGGCAGGATTTCCACTTGCGACTGGGCCAGGATTTAGCGCGATTGGGTCAGAAATTGTGGAATTGTGGTCTACGCTCAGACCCATTCAACGGCCGTGTTGCCAATCGTTATCTGTTATGAGCTTGGACTAGATCAAAAATTTGCCTAGCTTAGAGATTGCTATAGTTGAGGAGGACTCTTGAGGGCTAGTCACAATAGATGTAACCCTAACCCAGCCAGAGCTGTGAAGATTTGAAAATCGAAGTCGGCGTGATATAGCCTCTAGCAGTCTAGCTAAGCAACCTTTAGCCTAGTTAAAGCTAGCACCACACTAACTACTGACCTAGCAGCCACTAATATACACCTCACCGCCCTGTCGCACCATTTCCGAGAGGCTTGCCTCATGGCATGTTTGCTTGGCTGCAAGAAGCGGCAGGGTGTGGGGAATAATGGTGGGTCAGCTGAATTCCCTTGACGTGTCAACATTCAGGACTATATTATAGTCCAATCTCCGGATTCAGCTACAAAATCTATCTGTCGTCTTCAATCAAAAAAAGTCATACATGCATTAGAGCGTTTCGTCCCGCGTGCCTCGTGGCGATTAATGCAAATGGCAAGTAACGATAAGTCGACATCCATAGACTCTTAGGGCATACGGCTCCGATTTCCACACCCGCAAGCTTACCGTATGCGCCGACCAATCCTGTTTGGGCAATTAACACCGGGCCCAGCGATCCTACAATTGTGCCTCAGACTGTTGCAGACTGCTTGTCGTAGACTTAATACATAGATGTGACATACACATACAGGATGATGGAAAAAACATACTAACATTGAGAAATGGATCTTTCTGTACGAGTTCGCATACATCTAATCATGAATGAGTTTTGATCCCGCCACAACTCGCATTGTCACGACTTTCAGCAGTACATGCTGAAAAAACCTGTACCCGAATATCAGCCTCCAGGGCTATCTTTATCTGGTGGACACACGAAAAACCCAAGGAGGGCTGGATTTTGGTGTACGGCCCACAAGGCATCATCCGGTCGCAGCGAACCCTACGCCGACGGCAATGCTCACATGACAAGGTGGGGCGCCGGCGCTCGGTAGAAACAGAAGCCTTATTACGGCTGTCCACTTTCCCTCAATAGGCACGGCTTTTCTTTCGCCTTCATAGGGGGCCATCGGTGCAATGGGGGTCAGAGTACAGCCAGGGGCACTGATTGCGGGGTTCCCCGCCCGGCATGTCGCCAATCTCCAGAAGGTTCCGGCCAAGACTCGATATATTCGGACTTCGCTGTATTAGCCGTGTTCACTGTATCGGGTCTTGAGCAAGTTCAACCCAACAGGCACAGCGATCATAATAAAAGGTTTATGTCAATCGTCCCCCGGATATCTCTTTATGTTATTTTCCAGGTATCATGATTCACTTTTTCTCAACAAATCCACATTTACTGTCCCGCCTCATACCAGTCCTCCCCAATACTGTACTGTAAATAGGGCCGAAGCCGGAACCCCCTCGGAAATAACTTCCAGGCTTGACCTGCATAAATCACCGCAACGAAAGCAACCAAAAACATGACTTGTCTGAAAGTCCTCATCAGCGACACCGGCATTGCCGGCAACGCCCTCGCCTACTCCAGGGGCATCGAAGGCGTGAAACAATCAAAGGATGGGAGCTGCTGCAGTATAATGATCTCAAAGAATCACGATATAACTTGGCAATGGTTGCAAATCGGGTCACAGACAAAGATGAGTGGCCGTCAAGGTGAGCTATAGCGGGGGGGTTGCTGCATTGTGACCCAAAGTTACTGGGTTCATGCTTTTTATTTGCATTTCAACATATCCATTTCCTTGCAACTTCCCGCTATCTACCAGTAGGTGCAGACAGCTGTCTGAAAATGCATGAATTTCAGTTAATTCCATTACATTCCAGTCCTCCCAAAAGATAGGCTTATTGGATCCAGAGATATGTTATTTGGCGGAGGCTTTCGTCTCGTCGCTCGTATACTAGGTAGCTTGTGGGCCACAACCGCAATATTAGTGGTTGACCGAGGGAAAATACGAAGATTGTACGAACAGGACCGAAGAAGAGACCATACTTACAAGATTACGTCCCAAGCACAGGCAGTCTATTCTAGATCCAAGTCTACGAGACTACGGGGTGTCTGATGGTGGGCCAAGAAAACGCCCAGCGGCCACATAAATCTTGTTTTCATTTGTTCCCAGAGAAGGATGTACAATGAGTACTCTTCTTTGTACGGACTAACTTCCGAGTCCAAACTCTACGATATGAACGTGACACTCCAAGAAACATCCTACTTAAATGGCGTTGAATCATAGTGGGTCAAGATTGAAATGTTATTCTGTTCTCCAAAGTACCTCATCGAATACCAAACACGATGCATGTTCGTTGGGCCTCATTTCTTCTGGTCACTATTCCTATCGCAGCCCCCTGGCCGGTTGATCATTGTGAACACAATTGTGTCGTCTGGGTGAAATCAACCGTGGGCGGAGCGGACACTCAGTTTTGTGTCCATAATGGTCCTTGCGATATAACAAATTGGTTTCTGCATTGCGCGATTTATGACACGCAAAATAAAAAGCAATCATGCGGCTACTGGGGCTTGTTCATCCCCTGTTATGCTCAATGCATGTGACTGGTAGAGTATACCTTCTGCAGTATCCTAATATTAGAATATTGCTCACGGGTGGACAGAACAGGACTGTAGGTGTTAGTTTAAGCTATAGTGAGGGTGGAATGTATTTGACTGGAACAATTCTACATAGAAGATGCTTATTACAGGCTATGGCTGGGGTTATGCACCATAGTTGTGCAGTAGATGGCAACAGACAAAGATCCTAGGTACTAATTCGGGGGTTAATGAGATCTGCGTTCCCTATCTTCTCCGCTTTTGATAATGTGTGATGACAGTGCGATGATACGTGAATTGAGTGCTGGCTTCGGAAAGGGTAGGCTAACTCACTGACGGACTACTCGACCGCTGCTACACTGGGCACACCGAAAGCAATAAAAGGGTCCACATAGCTAATGCAATGGTCGGACGGATGTTCAAAGCTGACCAACCTGTTCAATAACATCCCCCCCCAAAGCTGTGGCCGATAAAAAGCAACGGTCTATTGATCGCCTGCTCATTGCAATGATCAGTCAAGCCGGGGCAAAACATGATGCACACAGGCTTACGTCGCCGCGTTGTCCTTTAAATTATCCAACAAGGCGTCCCAGATGTTGAAAAGTCTTTGTCGGGGGGCATCGACCTGCCGTATTTGAAAGTCATGACTCGGCAAGAGACTTGAGCAGATGACAGCGAGGTTGGAAGTAACTCTTTCAACCAGTCCAAATGCTTTTGTGGAAACAGACATGTCGCCACGAGATTCAAGGGTAAAATTTGTTTTCTTGGTAGACCCTGTTGACTTGGGCACATGAATCAATTGGGTAGGAGGAATACGCCCGGCAAGCGGAATCTTCCATTGAAGAATCTAAGGACGGCTTTCTGCCCTGTAGGCTGCTAGCGATAGGGGTGGGTACAGGTGCTCACTTTCAGCATTAGGTGATCATGTCGGTAAATTTGGAGCTCTATCGGCTGATATCCTATCCGGACCATGTCGACGTTATCATCAATCGCTGCAGGAAAAAAAAAACATTCGAATGGACGTATTAGTCAGATATATAGCCTGTGGCTGTCATATATCCACGCACATTCTCATTGTCTCCGTCGGGAGAATAACTATAAAGCCACATTCCTGCGTCTTAGTGAATACCTGATGGGCAGACGAAAAGTGGTCTCATCAATTACGCTCAACGCTCAACTGTGCTGCTCCCTTCCACTCAGTGTGTGTTTGTTCTCATTCCTCTTTCTTACCAATTTTAGACGCCACAACACTGGAGGCGATTGTATACTATAGCGCGGGAACCATTCACTGTAGTTTATACACCCAGCATGTGAGGGAAATGAGTGGCGATGATCGCATAAATACGAGCCGAATTGTTATTATTCCGGGAGCCTTTCTCGGCGCGTTTAATCTTATTGTGCTGTGCATAATGTGAATTATCCTCCCTCCGACCGTAACTTTTGCTCGAGGGCAATACATGCTGCGCGTCATTGCAACTCTTGTTCAAGGAATATACCGTGTAGAAGCTAAAGTGATAAGCCTTGTATTCATGATTTGTCGCCGCCGGGAGATCATGCACGACAGAAAGACGTTAGATCAGACAACAAACCGCTTGGATGTCCTTTTACCCACAAACACCATCGAGCAATGGTTGCCTGCTACAAAGGCCAAAATGAAGTCGTCTGAGGCTACTGGCGAGTATTTTGTCTGGTAGGAGCCATCTTTTACCCCCCCACCCCCTAGAATCTCGGTATGCGGCGATGCTAATGCTTTCTTCAGTGTCGTGTGTTTAGAGCAGGTGGACCGCACGGAGAGGGTTCATGAGCTGCAGTGTCTGCATGTCTTCCATTGGAAGTATTTGAGGGGATGGTATATTCGCGGGCATTATAATTGTCCATTGTATAACCGGCCGTATTTTATAGAGGATAGTGTGTGCACTGCACAACGAGAATGGGTTGATAGTAAGAATAATTGATGGCCTGTTGGCATCATGTATGAACCAATACTCAAGCCTGGAAATCGATAGAAGAGCAATAGAATATATAACCAGCACAGCCAGTCAGACATCGTAGTGTTGTATTTACTCTTGGTCCTAGGATTACGCTAGCAGGGGCAATCTTAAAAAAAAAACAGATTTGGAACTGTTAATCTAATTCACAACAACAAGGCACCGATCTGAGTAATCCATGGCCGAAGAGTTCCTGGTTGAGGTCACATTAACGGGTGCAGGATGTATGGAAAAGGTTCACCATCGGCTATATGAATCATCGCCACAACATTCGTGTGGATCCACCAACAACCTCTTCGACGTCATCGGTTGCAGCGCAACTTTTAAATAACGAACTCGCGACATACAAGCCCCCCTAGCTTTACACAAAACAAAGGCAATTAGATTCGATTTTATTTTTCCGATCCAGCGCAGTTGCCAACGACCACAATGCCCGCCAAAGTATTCCTCACCGGCGCCACGGGCTACATCGGCGGCGACGCCTTGTACCAAATCCACCAGGAACATCCCGATTTCGAGTACGCGCTCCTGATCCGCTCCGAAGCCAAGGCCAAGAAAGTGCAGTCCGCGTACCCCAAAGCCCGCATTGTCATCGGCGGCAATGACGATCTCGAATTACTGGCGCGTGAAGCCGCCTGGGCGGATATCGTCATTCGTACGTCTTTCCTACCGTTCTTCTCGTCGGCTGAAATGCCCTCTTCATACCTTCACCGACGCAGTGCTAACCAGCGACAGACACGGCGGATTCATCCGACCACGCCGACGCGGCGACGGCCATCGCCAAGGGCCTGATCCAGGGCCACTCCGCCTCACGACCCGGATTCTGGCTCCACACCGGGGGCGCGGGAATCCTGACGTACTTTGATTCGGAGGTGAAGAAGACGTTCGGCGAGCACGACGATAAAGTCTTCAATGACTGGGGGGGCGTCGACGAGCTGGTGAACCTCCCCGCCGCGGCATTCCACCGCAATGTGGACGAGATCGTGCTGGAAACGGGCACCAAACATGCCGCTTCGGTCAAAACGGCGCTCCTCTGCCCGCCCACGATCTATGGTCCCGGTCGGGGGCCAATCTCCGGGCGCGGACGGCAGGTGTACGAGCTTGCGTCGTTTATTTTGAAAGAGCAGTACTGTCCTTATATTGGGAAGGGGCTTTCGCGGTGGAATAATGTGCATGTGCATGATTTGAGTCGGGTGTTTGGGCTGCTCGTGCAGGCTGCGTTGGATCCATCCTGCCAACATGATGAGGAGGTCTGGGGCGCGCGTGGGTACTATCTCACGGAGAATGGGGAGCATGTTTGGGGTGAATTGTCGGCGGCCGTTGGAGAAGAGGCGTTTAAACAGAAGTACATTAAGGGGGGCCGGCCGGAGCTGAGGGCCTGGTCGATTGATGAGGCTGTAAAGTCGTCGGCTGGGTTTGAGGCGGCGAGTTGGGGGATGAACTCGCGGGGGTCCGCTGTGCGAGCGAAGAAGGTTCTGGGTTGGAAGCCACAGGGAAGAAGTTTGAGCGAGGAGGTGCCGGATATTGTTCGATCTGAGGCGACGAGGATGGGGCTGTAAGTCATTACTCAGTGACTCAATGAAAGACAGCCTTTAGACAGAATACTTTTGTTGTGGTGTGTTGTGTTGATTTTGTCTATCTTCTAGTAGGACATCTCGAGGGATCATATCTAGTGATAGTGAAGATAAAGTGTGAATGCGTCTAGTCCAGCAGCGCGTTATACTAGATATGGAGTATCGAGAGAGAGAGAGAGAGAGAGAGGTAACTGCAGCTATGGAGTACTCAGGCATCAGGCAAAAACAACTCCGGCGGTAAATCGAACAAACTCTCTAGCATGGGATTCCCGTGCCAAAGATCATCCCCTAGTAAAGACGCATTGGAAATGCCCGTCTCATTTGCGGTCACAGCGTTCATGCCGCCCGCTGCCTCCGCCACACCGACAGCACTCTCGCCTGTCGCCGCCGGCTGCTCCAAACACCGACTCGACAGGTTCTCAAACAGCTGCAGAATAAACGTCCCACAATCCCAAAACTCACTCACTGTCTTTAGCACCATCTGGCAGGAGTTGTGCGCCGTCCGACCCAGCCGCGCAACCATTTTATTCGAGCTCCGCATCCGCTCATAGAACGCCGCCTGCGCGAGGAAGATACCATGGTAGAGCTCATGCGGCACGCTCAGTAACGCCCCTTTGGTTACGAGCATGCACATGACAGTGGTGATATGATCTGCGGCCGTGTCGATGATGTCGTCGACCTCGCGCTGATCGCGACGACGGGGATCCTCTCCGCGCATATGGCCGAGATAAATTAAGATGAGGTGGTGGTTGTATTGGACCGACAAGGCCATGGAGAACGGGTTTGTGGGATCTGGGACCTGGTCGTCCCAGGTTAAAGTCGGGACGAGATGGGCTTTCCACCAGGTGAGCTTTCCGAAGAGGCTGGAAGACGATACGGGCTGTCGGCCGGGGTAGAAGCGGCTGCTAATAATCTCTCGCATGAGCCGGGACAGCTTGGCGGTCTCGATTTGGTATTGGGCGTATCGCTGTGACAAGGAGTCATGCAAGAAGTCCGGGGTCATGGCATCGTGCGCGAAGTCCTCGATGGTTAGTAGGTCTGCGTCGGCTTGGTCGAGGTCAATGCGGAATGGACGTCCGACGAGGGTGCCGCAGATGCTGTCACGGGCGACCAGCGCCCACCATAATCGTCGCATGAGACTTTTGTCTTGGGGTTGCATGTTGGGCACGGCGAGGGTGGAGCGGTGGATTCCCATCGCCTCGGCAATGGTCACTGCCGTGCTGATCCAGGAGTAAAAGTTCCAGTAGGTGTTTGGGCCGCCGCCGTAGAAGGACAGAAGGAATGTGCTCTGCAGGAGGGTGATCTTGTTGGTTTCGTAGCCCATGTCGAAGAGCGCTTTGGCTTTCTTGTAGAAGAACAGACGCGCCTCGGGTCGGGTCTGGAAGCCGAGAAGAGTCACGGCGGACGAGGGCGCGAAGGTCACCGCCATAAAGCTGATGGCGTACATGAGAAGTAACGACAGCTGGTCGTTCTTGTACTGGTAGATCAGTTCCTGGCGATTGACGATCGGGTAGAGCGGGTAGACGTGGTCCAGGAAGACCGACATTAGGGCGTTCAGATGGGCCTTGCCCGGCCGATTGAACACGCCCTTGGCCCGGAGATATTCGAGGTCCTCCGGGAGCATATGTGTCGGTGCTGACGGAGCGGGGGAATCTCCTTGGGTTGTCGGGAAAGGAGGGCCGAGGTGGTGTAATCTCGGCTGCCTGCCGTCCTTGGGGCCACTCAAGACGATGGTGAGGGGGAAGGACTCGCCGAGGTACGTAATCGAGCATTTGTCGATCCAGTCCCGTGCGTTCTCGCGGTTGTTCAAGAAGTGGTCAAACATGGCAGACCACGAGATCTGTTGGTAGGAGGAGGCGTCGCCTGGCGTCGCCGATGGAACCGGGGTCTGAGGAGGCTCACTCGCTGTAAGCCTGCTCTGAGCCTGATTGCTGGAGGCTTCGATGCCGGGCTGATGACGGGCATGGCCGATGCTTCCTGAACTTAACGTGGCCAAATCCGGCGCAGAGGAACCGGTTGCGAAAGGGGCAGCAGCATCGGATCCAGGAGGTAGTATTCCTCCAGGATCGTCAGCCCGCGTCGGATAATTGTCGACAGCAGCCGCGACTCTCCGGCGTGTCTCATCGCTGCGGAATCTTTTCTGACGCAGGGCGCTCCGGGCGTACGTCCCACGTTTCGTTTCCCGGAGCACACAATCCGCGTGGCGACCTCGCACGCAGGGAGTGCACGGCATCTGGTGCATGGCGTCACATTTGATCCGTTTCTCATGGCAATGCGTACATGCCTTTCCAGCTCGCCTGCGCGATCTGGTGGCGTCTGCCATTGCTCATGTCGGCAATACCAGCGCCGATATATGCTCGATGTCATGTTGAGTGCAGCGGAAGGACGGGTAGTTACGGACGGGGTGATGAGTCAGCCATATAAGCGGTGCCAAGCATATAACCGGAAACAAGACCTCTTCGGCTCCTCCTTATACCCGATGTATCGTCACACCATTTGCTGATGGGCAATTTGCCATGTCACTACACGCACTAAAAAATCGCCTGGAACAGCCTAGGGAGAAATATTTACAGCAGGACCTGGTCGAGATAATGGATAAGAATTACTGAGGCGATCCCAGCCCAATGGACGCCATGTGGATAGAAATTATCTTGGTTCCACCCCATTTTGCCTATGTCCCTTACCCATCAGGAAGATAGAAGGTCGATTCTGCCTAATGCGTTGGTCTGGCCTCAGTACCAGGAACCTTTGCCATTTTATAAGAAACAGGCCCCGTGCAGGTTGATAAGCTGACAGTACAAACCAGGAGAGCCTCTCCAAGCGTCTGACTCAACGACCGAGTTTCATTCGTGGCGATCAAGCATGATTCCTCCGGTGGAAGCTGCAGACTGGCAAGCTGGTAAGCCGATGACTACCCTTTGGTTTCTTTCTAGCCCAGACTGATGTTGTTTACCAGGCAAAGGCGTAACTCATGAACCGCCGGTGGAGGCATTCCCCATGGTCGGGGACGGGACAGACACGACCAGTGCGTCAGAGGGGTGTCCAGAAGCCCAGCATCCTGCAGCTCTGGACGTCGAAAATGCTCCCGAGCGGCATACAGAAGAGACTGTAGTGCTTCCTCGTCGCCCACAGGGCGTTCCTCCCGAGCTCAGTGGCTTCACGGGCGAGTTAATATTCATCCTTCTCTGCTCCATGGGCCTGTTCCTCTTCGGCCTCTTCCTCGGAAACGTCATTATCAACCAGGCCGTATTCCCTCACGCGCTCGGGGTGAGCGAAAGCAATACGCCATGGTTGATCGGTTCCTTCCTGCTGGCGAACGGCATCGCCGTGATTGTCTCTGGGTCGCTGGCGGACCTGTCGAACCCGAAGCTTCTCATGGTTCTGGGCTTCGGCTGGCTGGTCATTTGGAATATCGTCGGGGTATTTAGCATCCGTCCCTCATTGCCAGTCCTCTTTTTCGTGGTCCGCGCCATGCAGGGGCTCGCCATTGGCGTCCTACAGTCGACATCGATGAGTCTACTGGGGCGGGTGTACTCGCCTGGGATTCGGAAAACGAGGGTATTTTCAGTCATGTCCGCAATGACGCCCGTAGGTTTCCTCGTCGGCTGTCTGCAAGGCGGAGCGCTCACAGTACACCTGCCCTGGATCTTCGGGAGTAACGCCATAGCCTCCTTCATCTTCGCAGTGGCCTCCTTCTACGGTATCCCTTCGTTTGCCCCGAAGGCTGGTTCCTCCGGTGACCAACTATCTCTCAAACACTTCGACGCCCTCGGCGCCGTTCTCGCTGCCCTGGGCTGCGGGCTGATCATCCTCGGTCTAACGCAAGGCGTCCCCAGTGGCTGGAGCCCATACACTTACTCCCTCATCATCGTGGGAGGGGTCTTTCTAGTTCTATTCTACTTCGCGGAAAGACGCGCATCGCGACCCCTCGTCGATAACCGTCTCTGGACGACCCCCGGATTTCTCCCCCTCGCGATCTCCTATTTCCTCGGATACGGGGCATATGTCGGGGGATGGATGTTCTTCGCCGTGCGATTTCTCCTCACAATCCAGGGCCATGCACCAATCACCGTGGCTCTCTTCTTCATTCCTAATATGGTCTGCGGCATCCTTGCCACCTACATCGTGTCGCAAACGCTTCATCTCGTCCCGGGACACTGGATCCTCATCGCCGGGATGGTCGCCACTACCATGGGTCCGGTCTTCTTCATCCCCCAAACGCCGAATACCATCTACTGGGCGCTGTCGATGCCGGGAATTGCCCTCGTGACCTTCGGACCGGACCTGACATTCGCAGCTGCGTCCATCTTCATCACGTCGAACGTCCCCCGCTCGTTTCAGGGCTCGGCCGGGAGTCTCCTGGTGACGATTCAGAACCTGTCTGCGGCCATTGTAACGGCCATTGGAGATACGATCGGGAAGGAAGTCACCCAAGCGGGCGGTGACGGTTATAGTCTGGACTTGGGTGCTTTACGCGCGATTTGGTGGTTTAGTTTCGCAATCTCGCTGGCGGCGGCGGGGGTTTGTGTGGGGTTTGTACGCATCCCGAGGAGCGAGGAGAAGGACCACGTCGAGTGATTTTCGAGGTGTTTGGAGACGGGGGATTATGAGGATTGCTCGTGGTTCTAACATTGGCGTCTTGTGGTTATTTTTACACGCCAAGTTGAACGTAAGTGTATGGCTCTTCGGCGGAAAGGTTGGTATAGAATAGAAGGATATAGATGCTTCTGTGCGGCTTGATTATATATCCAATCAGGAAAGGATTCACCAGCAACAGAGATGTGGTATTTCAACTGGTGATACCGCGTGGAGAATTGAGTCTTTACGTAATTGACAAGAGTTGCTCGAGCTCTCTTTTTGTCTTAGTCTTTTTTTATTTATAAACCAGTAACTAAGAAAAAGCTTATATTCTACTCGGCCGCATTCAATATGTGGCTTAAATACAACTAAGCGGACGGAAAGCCCTGTTTTCCACACCCTGTGGTCGTATGTGATGATTCCCGGCAGGAGGCCATCTATACGTCTGTGGAAGTGCACAGACGGGGGAGTAGAATGTTGCCGGATCTGTCTCATTGTTCTTTCCTCCTTTAGTATTGATAAGTTGTGACACTTGCGAAAGAGGTGGAAGATGCTTGGATTCTGACTATCTTGGGCCATCTGCGAGGAACTAGCTAAGGCCACCGGTGGGCGGTGAGCAGCAGCCTGGGCGAGGCCGCAGGACCGCCGTCGATAAGCTTTATTATCATTCTCCATTATTCGAGTATATCGGTTAATATTCTTGAAAAGGACTTTCTGATGGCCCCAATGCATGAGCCAGAACGAATAGCAGGTATTTTCAGCTACTCGAGAGGGAATGGTAGGGAGGGAGGAGTGGAAGGCAGAGGTGACAAAGCCGGAGGCTGACGAAGCTCGACGAGGGCACGAAGCCAGCAGTAACAGTCGAGGAAGAGCTCGTGCAGGGCCGTGGTCTTGGAGTTGGAAACGGCAAGAACGACGCAGCGCTCGTTGATCAAGAAGGTCAGACGTCCGTGGACATCCGGGGAGACGGCCATGCCGAGGGCGGTGGCCCAGAGACTAGCCTCAGGGGCGTAGCGGGGGCGCGTGGCCGGATCGGTCTGGGCGATGCTGGTGTTGAGGTCGCGCAGGAGGACGGCGATGGTGTCGGGATGCCAAGGGAGACTGGGATCTGCCAGCGTTCGCAGGAGGGTCATGGAGAGCTGGCAGGGGCGGAGGAAGGAGGTCTCGCTGCTGCTCCAGGTTGACTCCCCGGTCGTGGTGAACTCGACGGTCGGGGGGCCGTTGTCGAGTAGCGCCCAGAGGTTGGAAGACTCGCTGGGTTGCACGAGGGCGTGGAAGAGGTCCTGGATGTGCTCGAGGACGCGCAATAGCTGCGATTGTAGGGTGGGATTGATTCTCGAGCCGCCCCGGCGCAGTCGGGCGAGAGCGAGGCTCGGGAGGCTGTCGGGTAGGGCTTCAGCCGGGCTGACGGGCGCCGGCAGCGCGGAGTCGGTCTGGCCGAAGACGACCATGGGAAGAACCATGTTCATCTCAATCATCTCGGCCAGAATGCCGTCGAATTCTAGTTGCTTGAGTCCCCCTCGCAGTGCTACCATGCGGAGGAGGCCCTGTCGGTGGGCTTCGGTCGCATCCGGGTCTTTTTCAATGGACTAGATATCGACGGGCACTTGAGCGACGGTGTCACGATGCAAAATGGGGATGGGGCCGGTCAACCGAAAACGTACCCCACTTATTACCAGAAGAAGTACAGAGGCTATCGTCGCATCGTCCATTAGGCCCCCATGGACCAGGCGACGGTTCAACAGTCGAATCGTATTGGTCTGATGGTACAGGGTAGCGTAGTTTGTGGTGGTGCCTTGCGTCCCACGCATAGCGTCCATCTCGGCCGAGGCCGTGTAAAGTGTCGTGTGGAACAAACAGGGATCGGTAAGAGCATGGCGAATCCACGAAGATCGCAGATGATAAGCAATGCTGTTTACTTCGACCTGCAGGGCGGCTAGCCCCATCTGCTCCTGAACTAGAGCCAAAGCATAAGCTCACTGTAGCTGCCGGTGCAGGGTCTCTTATCTCACTTACAAAATCGAATGGGGCCCGGGATGTAGGGCTTAGGTTCAATGGGATACGAAGGTTGAAGGTCCAAATCTCGAACCATTGACGCTGACGAGGAGAGATGCGGCGAATTTAGGCGTTGTATTCGAACTAGGTCATCGTAGTTGCAGCACGCATCTAGCCTACAAAGGTTGCCAGTGCAGGCATGGGTGACACGGTCGTGAGGATGAAGCACCGGGCTAGTCGGCGATTTACCTTTTGCAACGGCCACAGGAGGGGTGGGTCTTGTCGCAGGATTTCTTGTGCAGCCGGCATCTGCGACATGACTTGCGACCGCGGAACAAGAATACCTCAGCGGGGACTTGTGACGAATGAAAAACAGCTGTGGGGACGGCGTGCAGCAGTTTTTCATGCCGGATGGGCACAATACTGCCGTAGACCACATTGCCTCCGTACAGGCACTGTTGGGACGATCTGAGAATCCGACGAATTTATCCATTTTAGTTTTCTTTTAGATATAAGACTTTTTCCCCCTCCAGATTTACAATCCTCTTACTTCTTGCATCGCGAGCACGCAGGCATCAGTCGGTCGCATTTCCGTTTCTTGATCCGGCAAGAGAAGCACGACTCGGCTGTATAATCATGATGAGGGGTTGACATGGTCACGTGGAAGGGTTTCGAGTTCTCTCCATCCGTGTTTAAAGGGTCTGCATGCGGGGAGAAAGCGTCCAACTTATATTACCACACTAAGTGATCAGATACGGTCCCCATAATTGCTAAGACAAACGATTCTAGGCCAAGACTCCCATTTGCCATTTACCTTACTAGGTACTGTACAGTACGGATACTATATTCCTTTAAACTGCCTAGTTTCCGGCCAAATCCCCCAGCCGTTCCCATCTCAGTCTCATAGATATTCATTTGGGACACCCACCGCGCCACGTCGCACCGATTGACCCCTAACCCTAACGCCCCGTCACCCACATAACCCTCCACCACCAACCCAGGCCCCTGGTCTTTCAGAAATCCGACTCGAAACAACGTTCACTCTAAGTCTTGAGCATCCTCGTCAAACGCCCGCGCCACCTCGATGAGATTCCGCCATGCGCTGCGCCCCAGGACCCGGAGCATTCCCACCAGCACGCTGCACGGGAGACTGAACCGATCCCGCGGATGGGGGACGCTGAAAGTGCTCAGCGCGAGGCTACGGGAGACATGCAACTCGCGCATCAGCCGGAAGACGCGCCGGTAGAAGTCTGGAAACGGGGTATCTTTCATCGTCATTCCGGACGGGCCCAGCACGGAGACGATGACAGTTTGACCCTGGATTGCGCGATGGAGTTGGGCTTCATCCTGTAGCGTGCCTTCTAGTGCCTGTGTGCTCCGCATAAAGTCATTTGATTAGCCCCGATTCTTTGTAAGCTAGCTGAATTTCCAACGCAGGAAAAGCGAGTAGGGCAAAGGCAGGAAAGGGAAGAATAGAAAGAGCGTGGTTTTCTTACTGTAATCTCAGCGTTCTGGGCGTGGATCGGCAGGATCTGACGGCCATAGATGGTAACTTTCCACCCAGTCCGGAGGGCCTCGGCCACAATCTGTTGGCCCGTGGGGGCTCGACGCACCGAACACCAGCAGCGATCTTGGGTGCGGTGACATCTTCTGCACAGTAGCAAAAATGAAGAATGTCTAATGTGTATGTTATCAACTTTAAGTACGATATATCGCCATGATGTGCCGCGTTCTGTCCCTATTTATGTCTGGTTTTCTTTCCCCTTTATGCGCTTCCCATCGGGTAGCCCTAATCGGCAAAAGCCCGCTAGCGCCGAACGCAAGAGCATCGTCACGGTCTTGGCATCTACATACGGTGCAGTGAGTGCACCAGCTGTTGTTCGATTCTTCTTTACTTCGTTTCTCTTTTGCTGGCAAAGTTAGGATCAAGAGTGGAATATGAAATGGCACTTGCTATTGACACTTACGGTCTATCTGATTTGTTCTATGTCAGCATAGCTGAGTAATCCGGCCACGTGACGCACCGCGTTGCTAAGTTGCTTCCTATATTAGTATGTTAGTTCTAACTACTAAGAGAATTAAGAATATATTCTATATACCTTATCCCTGAGATCTTAAATTGCTGATAGGTTATAAGCCCGGAGCCTCTTTAAGATTCTAGAATACGTGTTATTTATTTTTTTATTTATTAAACTTAAAGCTTTTTATAATTGCCAAGTTCTTTTATTAATAAAATATATTATTGTTACTACTGAAATGCCTGAAATCGCCAAGTTTTTATATATTCTTATTAGCTTGTAGAATTAGTACTTTTAAAACCTCTGTATTAAAGCTTAACTTTAAGTTTATTTAGTCTAGGATATTTTTACTAATAAGACTGCTGATAAAGACGATAAAGATATAATAGAAAAAACTAAAAAAAAATAAGAAATTATAATTATTTTGATTTTGAACTTGCTGTCCGACTTAATTTTTAAATTTTTATTTTATTATACCGATATTAAAGCTCTTTAGCAGTTTTTTTAAAAAAAAATATAATAGTTTTAACAAGACTTAGTTTTTTTAAGATTTTTAAACAGTAATAAAAACTCTTTTAAGTAATTGTCTTAATATTAAAGACTAGAGTGGCTAACGGCCAGGTCAGGTCAGGTTAATTAGAATTTTTATACCTGACCGCCAGGTTATAGCCAGGTTAAAAAAATTTTTATACCTGACCGCGGTATAACTAAAAAACAGACAGTTAATTGTCTTAACTGTTCTTAGTACTAAGATTCTTTTATTATATTTATTTAGGTTCTAGTATAATTAATATATATTTAGATTAAATAGTTATTAACTTAACCATCTTAATTATTATCTAAAAATATACAGAAACAAGCTTTTTAAATTAAAAAATAATAATTAAGAAAAGTATTAGTATCTTTTTTATTTCTATTTAGAAAAATTAATTAAAAAATTCTAGTAATATTAATAAAATTTAGCTTTTTATAAAACTATTGTTTTTACAGTAAGAAATATATATAAATATATATAATTATAGCTTAGTTTGAACTGTATATTTTAGTTATATTATATAATAGTTAAAAAACTATATATTTATTATTAATTAGATTACTAAAAATAAATATATTATTTTTATTTTATTATTTTTTTTATTCCAGCTTAAATAGTTTATTATATTCTTATTTTTTATCTAAAAAAGCTAAATTATCTGTATTATAAATTAAATTTAAAAAAAGATCTGCTGTTAAGTTACAGGCTGATAGATATAAATAATAATAAATAGAATAATAAAATAAATAATAGATTAATAATATTTTAATAACTTATTTTTTTATTTTTAACTAATTACTTAGTTAGACTATTTTTAGATTTATAGACAAGATATAGCTTAAAAAACTATAAAAAAATTTAAAAATAAAAAGATTTTTAAATAAATTTAAAATTATATAATGAATAATTAGAGGCAGCAGGTTCAGTAGATTAAATAGATTAAATAAATTAAATAAATTAAATAGATTAAATAGATTAAATAGATTAAGTAAGTTAAACAGATCGAATAAATTAAGTAGATTAAATAGATTAAGCAGATTAAATAGATTAAATAAATTAAATAAATAAGTCGAAAAAATTAGAACTATATTATAATATTTATATAATACTATTTATATAGTCTTTTTCAGCAACTGTACTTTTTAATAATTATCTAATTAAATATTAAATATTATATTTTTTAGAGGATTCTATAAAAGCCTTTTTTAGATTTTTTTTATTAATATAAGAATAATCTAACTAATTTAATTAATTTAATTTTTATAATTTTGGGCTTAAAATATAATTCCTGTTTATTAAATCTTTTAAAATAAATAAAATATAGCAGGCGCTTTAGCTGTATTTAAAATATAATAAATTATATTTATATAAAAGTATATCTTAAAATAAAATAAACTATTTTTATAGAATTTTCTATTTTTATCTTTTTATATCTATTATTTATAGAGTAGTTTTAAAATTATAAGTTAATTATAGTTATCTAGCTTACTTTTAGAAAATATTATTAAGCTTTTTTTTTATTTTTTAGATTTTTATAAACTATAATAATATTTTAACTAAAATAAGTTTTTTAAACTAGATTTTTTCTTCTTTTCTAAATCTCCAGATTATATGCGTTATAAAAAATCAGAAGATTATTTTATATCCAATTTATAAGAAAAAACTTTCTATTTTCTAAAATTAATAATAAAAAATAATTTTTTTAAAGCCTGTATGCGAGCTTAAAAACTATTATTTTATTTTAATTAAAAAAAGATATTAATAATATAAAATAATTTTTAAAAAAATATATTATTTTTTAATAGAATTTTTTATATCTATTATACTGCATTTTTTTATATTTTATAATATTCGGAAATTAAAAACTTAGAAACTAGTTCTATAAGCTATTATCTTTATAAAAATTATAAAAAAAAATTCTATTAATAATATTTAAGTAAATAATCAACCAGATATTAAATAAAAAGTTATTATAAATATTTACTTATTTTTTAAAAATAAATCTTTTTTAATTATTATTTTTTTTAGACCTCTGTAGTCTATAATAAATAAAACTTTTAGAATTAAATTCTATATTTTATAATTATCTATTATCTACTATTCCGAACTGTCGAGTATATTTAATTTAAATAAATAATTAATTTTATAATTTTATTTTTCTACTAAAAATTAAGTTCTTTTAATTAAATACAGATTAAAAAATATTTTTTAGAATTATTAAAAAATATATATATACAGCTGTTATTAAAGTTTTTAAATATTAAATAAATATTAATTATAATAGTCTATTAAACCAGCTCTAATTAAAAAGTATTTTTTATTTTAACTAAATATTTTTTAATAGAAGATATAAATTATTATAAAGTTTTACTGGATTTTCGACCGGTATTTAGATCTTATATTAATAAAAATCTAATTATAATTATTTTATTAGTTTTATATAAATATAATCTATTTTATTAGTTATTAGATATAATAACTAATAATATTAGTAATAATAGTTTAATATTTAATATAATTTTATTTAAATTTTAAACTTAGCTTAGCCAGAGTATTCAGCTTTATAATATTTTATTTTATTCTAATTTTATAATAATTATTTAAAGCTAATATTATATATTCTGTTTTATTTATATAATTTAGTTTATAGTTAATATTTTTTTATAAAAACTTCGGATTAAAGTCTCAAACAGTACTATTAAATATATATAAAAGATTTATAATAGAAGTTTTAAAGCCTCTTTTAATATTTTAAAAACTTTTAAAAAAATATATTCTAAAAATTATTTATAAAAGACTAATATAAAAAGCTTCTATTATTTATAATAAAAACTATTTAGATTAATTTTTTATAAACAGGTTTTAAAGATTTTTTTTAATAATAGCTAATTTTACTAATTCTTAATTATAGATTCGGAAAATTATATAATTTATAAATATAAGCTTTTAATATTATAAAAAGTTTTAGTTTATTTAATAATTTAAATTAGACTTAGTCTACTATTTTTTTTTAACTATAAAACTTGCTAAAACTTAACCTATCTTATAATTTACCAGATATTTAATTTTTATTAAGTAATTAAAAGTTTTACTTAATACTATAATTATAGTAATATTAATTATTTTTATTTTATTATAACTAAATAAAAATAAATAAAATATCTTTTTAAGCTTTTATATTTCTTTTTTTTTATACTCTATCTATCTAAGAACAGTAGACCTACTATTTATAAAATTTATAATATTTATAATAATTTTTTTAATTATTTAAATTATTTAATTAACTGACTAGTAAGAAAGTAGATATTCTAAAAAAAGAAGATTCTTAAAGACTTATAAAATATATATTAAAAGCTTTAAAAATACTACTATTATATCTATTAGATAGAAGACTATATTTATATAATCATAATTATTCTAAATCTAATATTAAAGTTTAAAAAATTTAAAAAAATATCTAATTAAATAATAATATTAACTGGTATTATAAGTACCGAACTGTTTTTAAAAAAATATTTTATTTTTATTATAATTAGAATCTAATTATTAATATATTATTAACTATTTTCGGATTACTATTAGACCTAAATAAAGTTTTTTATAATATTTTTAAATATTAAAGATTCTTACTAGCAGCTAAAATATTTAAAAAACTTAAAATATATTTAGATATTAAAAATATATAGTTTATAAAGATATTTTTAATTAAACTAATATTATTTTAGATATTATAAAATATATTAATATTTTTATTTACTAAAAGTCCCGCTGTAATTAGTTTTTTATTTTTTATTAAATAATTAAAGATTTTCTTTCGGTTACTACTAATAGTATTAATATTAAATATTTATTTAATAGTTTTTAAAATATTTATTATTATTACCGGAGCTGTTTTTATACTAATATAATTAAAATAGTAATATTTTAGATATATACTAATTATTTTACTATTAGTAAAAAGTACTAGAATATTCTTAATAATCTTAATCCGAATTTAATTATCTTTATATCTAAGAAG